>NC_092823.1:16122592-16433383 GCF_023375885.2 Dermacentor andersoni
TTTTAATTTTCTGCTTGTCACCGGTTTTGTGTATCGGGATAACTTTCGCAACAAGCCAGTCGTCTGGGACCTGTTTTTGTTGCAAGGATGCATTAAAGATAACTTCTAGGTATCTAGCAACGCATTCAGCGTATCTTCGCAAAAAGGCATTTGGAATTCCATCCGGACCTACAGGTTTATGTTCTCTGATATTTAGCAGCAGCGATAGTAATCCTTCATAGCTAATTCGTACATCTGGCATATCTGACACGTCTGAAAATGATGTTACTGTAGTTGGAGCAGTAGAATTAGAAACATTTGAAAAGACAGACTGCAAGAACTGGTTATGGTAAGACGCAATTGTTGAACAGTCAGTTATGATTTCGTTGTTAACAACAATGCTGTATTGGCTTTGAGTGGTTTGCGACAAGTGACGCCAAAACTTTTGCGGAGAGGATACCATGAAGTTAGGAAGGGTTTCCTCGTAGTATTTCATTTTTGCTTGCCTAAGCTTTATTCGAAGCTGTGCTGATAGGTTAGATATCTTTCCACGATTTTTTACTTTCCTTTGTCTTCCTATTTTTCGCTTCAGGCGAACGATCTCTCGTGTTATCCAGGGGTTTCTTTTATTTCTTGGCTTTTTCCTTATTGGTACGAATGAGTTTACGCAGTGCAAGATAATGGTTTTGAATCTTGCCCACAACACATTGACGTCATTGTCAGAGCTCAGACTGCCTAGATGAAACGACAAATAATCAATGATGCTCGTGTCGTCAGTATGTGGTCGAACTCTCTCCTTGCGATATCAAGGCGGTCAACAGCGAGGCGTCAGGGTCGGCAGAACACTGGGGGGCCTGTGGCCTCAACATGATGCGTGGCGATGTGACGCACTGGCAGCTCGAGATTGGAAGCTTTCGTGATGGCTGGGAAGTGTGTGAAGTGCGAACGCAGAAGATGGTATCTGTGGCATTGCCCTAGTGGTTGAAGTCATGGGTGCAACGATTCCTTGCATATACATCCTAATCGTCGTGTCCACGAGGCGACGAGCGCGGAGGCCAACAGTAAAGACCCACCCTACCCTCATGGAGCGAACTTCCCTGACGAAGTTCGCGCCGCCACGGTTTCGGTTCACCGCCATCCTTGCGATGATCCAGCGGCGAACGCCGCCGAGCCGCTGTCAATGTGGCCAGCCGTGACGAAGGGAATTACTGTTAATTAAATGTAACCGACGGTGAAGTCTAGTATGTTGTGACACTTAATAAATCCATAAACACACAACGTGCTTGAAAATTTATCCGCCGTTATTTCTTCTATTTTTTACGCCTGGCCATTCGCAGCCTCCAGAAAGCGCAGAAGACAGCTCGGCTAACACTGTGTCTATGCGGATACGGTGATTAGTGCGGACAGAGAACATCTACAACGTGCGGACCGCTCACACACACATCCAAAGTTTTTTTTATTCTATGACACATCGGTGGACGGTCTAGGTTTCGTGTCGTGTTCTAGGATTCCTAAAAATGTCGTTCTGCAATGGGAGCCGTCTGGCGGCGTCTTTTATTGAAGCTACTCATATTGAGAAAAAAAAGGCAAGAAAGGAAGAAAAGGTTCTGGGTGAAACCAGTATGGATGCATTGCCAGTCAGAAGAGTTGCACATTGTGGTGAGTAGGCTTTTCTGAAGTGTGCGCCTGATGTATAGAAACGAGAAATCCACGTGGTCGCCAAGCGAGGAATATAAGAATAGGCTGAAAAATGACGCGTTTCGCTCGTGCGGTCGGTAACAGTAATTACTCTCGAGTGTTGCGTGCAACCAACAGCACTCGGTGGGCTACAAATAAAAAATAAATTATGGGGTTTTACGTGCCAAAACCACTTTGTGATTATGAGGCACGCCGTAGTGGAGGACGCCGAAAATTTCGACCACCTGGGTTTCTTTAACGTGCACCTAAATCTAAGCACACGGGTGTTCTCGCATTTCGACCCCATCGAATTGCGGCCGCCATGGCCGGGATTCGATCCCGCGACCTCATGCTCAGCAGCCCAACAGCATAGCCACTGAGCAAAGTGGTGAGGGTTTCAACGTTGCTTCCTTTATTTTACAGCTGCAGGTGTTGAAAGCTGACCAAGCCATGTTTTTCAAATACTACCGCATGACTCCGGAGAAGTTCAGTGACCTGCACAGTATTGTGAAGAACACCTTGACCAAGTATTTCTTGTGCAGAGAGCTAGTCTGCTCCGAAGACAGGGTTGCCATCACCTTGAGGTGCAGCAATATTTAACCACATGAACCACGCTAAAGTTATTATGGTTAACAAAAACGTGGATTGCAAATTTGTGTTTTTCTTCAGGCACTTCTCGTCTAGGATGGCAAATAAGGACGTTGCTATGCTGTTCCGGGTCGGCCATGAAACATGTCGAAGCATCATTCACCAGACATGCAGAGAAATCTGGTAACAGCTACAGCCGCTCTACATGCGTGTAAGAGAAACGGCTCCTGCACGTTTCTACGAGTGTATAACAGTGCAACTGTATGCAAAGGCAAATTTCTAAAAAAAGTGTTAAAACTGTATCAACATCAAGTTAAATATGAAGGAACACCAACCTAAATTTATGACTGGTTCACGGTCCTCAACACTCGAAATGAATCATAGTCGCTGGTGTCAAACGACGTACTGAATGGCCATTTTATCTTTTCGCATTTCTTTGTGCATTGCCATGAAGCAACACAAGCACAATATGCATATACATATAGCAATATACATTGCTTTTAGACGTGTGTTCCTTCTCTTTAGGTGCCAGGGTACAAGCAATCGCAGCAAATTGCGCATGCGGTTGGCACACGTTCAAATTCTCCCAACTGCAGAGGCGTTGTTGACGGAAAACACGTTGCAGTAATGGTACTGCCCAATTCGGGAAGCTAGTACTTCAACTACAAGGTACACAATCTACTGAAAAGCTCTCACACTGACACACAGTATTTGATCTAAGTCATTCCTAAATTTGCTTGCATGTGCTTAGAAGCAATCAAATATAATTAAATATAATATATGTAATTTAGTTACAAATACAATTACATATATATTAGAATCAATATACATATATATATACACTGGCCGCCATGTGGATAATCTTCCTCAATCGGATAGACCTTATGCCAAAGCATACAGAGTTGTCTTAGTCTGCTGTGCCCTACACACCTCATGTGCAGGAAAAGAACACATGCCACATGGTTTCGCAGACAGTGAAGACGAATACGGAAGCATCACTCCCGGGCGGTAGAGGGACAGCGCCCAGACCAGTAATAACCTCGACCTGGAGCCTACGGCTTCAAGAAATTACTCTAAAGGTGCGGCTGAAGTGCGCAACATTTTTGTGCAGCACTTCATGGGCGAAGGAGCTGTTCCGTGGCAGTGGGCACATGCTGGTGTGAAAGCACGAACCTAATTAACGCGGCTGCATGCATACTGCTACGCTTCAGTGTTTTAGCTCTATCCTGCTCCATACTGTGACGAGAAAATAAAGTTAGGTTATTAGAAACCTAGGCTCAATTTGTGATTCGTCTTTTTAATATAGATGTGCCTGTTTTACTTCAATAAATTCAATGATGTCACCTACGAGGACTTCATTAGCCCAATGAGTGTCTGCTGAAGACTTCCAAGATTTAAATTTGAAGCATCGTCCTGATTCGCTTTGGGAATGACCCCAGTTCATGTGCAACAACTTCGCCAAACATGGCATCCGCATATTTTTCCAGCAGCTGCTGTAACGAATATATTTCCATGTCAGCCTTGGATTTCTTGCCAGCTTTTCGCGACGCTCTCTTTGCCACGCTTTCTCCTGAGGTTCTAGGCGTGTTTACTTCTGCAGTGGTTACTCCTGGAGTGTAGATGGTGATCAGGGGGCTACATGCGCAATCCTTCTCCTGTGATTGAGTGTCATCAGTAGTCTGCAAATAGAAATAATAGAATGAAAGTAAAAGCACCAGCTGTGTGTCAAGCAACTCATTTGGTGATTTGCATGTTCAAAAAAGTGCGGTCACTAACTATCTACACTGGTGTATGCAGTCATCAGCAGCCCTTCTGCAGTTGCATTGTCTGTGTCTGCCCTGTTCCTCTATGCGATGTTGCCCTGAGTACTGAAAAAAAAGATGGGGCTTATGTATAACCCTATTTTTTCGCAGTACTGTATGATCAGTTTTTATTCTCATTTCTTTGACAATAGGATCATAATGTTTAAAATTGTAACCGGCAGGTAAATTTGTCAATTCGAAATTATACGAATGAAAAAACTTGGCTACAAGAAATGATACTTGCTTGTCAACGTCTACAAGATCTTTCAGACAAAGCAGCAGCTTGAAATAAGGCCAGCGGATGTTGTTTGAACTGTCTGCGCCGGATGCACTAGGTGTGTCGGTTTGCCATGCACGATGCTTTTTTGTGAATGTGTCTCAAGATTTTCCACCGTGCATGGACAGTAAAGCCTAGAAACACTGTCACATGCCTTTGTGAACCACAATAATGCTGCCGGCAAGTATACTTCATGCATAATAGCTGTGTTAAATAGTTTTCACTCTGCTTTGCATTTCTTTACATTACCGCTGCTGCTTGCGCGGCAACGTCGACTGCAACACTGCTTCTCACCACCTCTTTCCAGTACAGCGAAAACTACACGTCGCAAGAACCATTGGAAGCATCTTCGTATGCACTACGTGCCTTTGAATCAGCCGCCGATATGCATTATCGCATGTAGGCCATGCGCGACGCTGCACACGTGTAGCCGACAACTCAGCAATACCATGCGTAGTAGCAGCTCTATAACAAGTGTACTGCTACTTACTACTATTAGAAACAGGCACGAGAAAACCAGCGCACGAGCTCGGCAATACAACCAATCTAACTCACTGTCCGGGTAATGTCCACACTCGGCGGGCACCTCTTCTTGCTTTTTCTTGCATCTTCTTGCGCTGGTCTTTGTAATCGGGCCTGCAGCAGTCCGCCAGCGCTGGTCGTTTTTCCACCGCGGTCATCAATCTATCATTGAATTCCACGCGTGCGGCCTTCAATGACTTTTGCAAATGCGCTGGCTGGTCGTGCACTTCTTGCATGTTCACTACACACGGGAAATGTTGCGGCGCTACAAAAACAAAACAAAAATTTGGAGGACGCTTAAGCTTCGCCTTTAAGAGTGGAACGCGATAGCGTTATCGCACCCCGTTCGCACCGCCTACTCAAACGCGCTACGCCAGCCAAACGTCGCGATCGGCACGGATAGCCGGGCCCCGACGCGATCATGGGGCGAGTGGCGCGCCACGTGTCGGGGCAGCGCCGTACATTGCGAGAAGGGGGTCTTCTGTGTTTGCCGCAAGATGGCTCTACGTGTGCGCAGAGCGCAGAAGAAATGTAGCGGAAACGTACGTCGCTATTCGTGAAACTGCGACTTCTGTAAGTTACATGGTCATAATTACCGATATATACCGCAATATAACTTTCTACGGCACGTTTCTAAGGCAACACCACATTCACTTGAAGCGATTTTGTCCCGTTTTCAAGGAGCGAACTCGTGGCCGAGTCAGACGCGTCTTGGCTACCGAGGTGGAAGGACGTGCGTTTCATGTGCTCCCAAGGAGCGGTGGTTGCGGCTAACAGCGGCCGCGGTGACAGGATCGACGGAATGGATACCGAGGGATACGAAGTGGTTTTGCCTACTCTGCCATCAGGTCGTAGTGTTTTGAATACTTTATTTTTGCACGCGGATGTCCGATCGAGGCCTTACCGAGTTGAACATTTCCGGGACACGTTGGCGCGTCTTGGTTTGCTCCCTGAAGTGGTAGCGTTGAGGGCATACCAGATGAGCCACTTATGGGCTGTGACTTTCAAGAGCATGGAAGGGATGAAGAAAGCTTTGGAATGCGGCGAAATGAAGGTGAAGGGCCAACGTTGTTTGGTTATTGATCCGGCAAACCAGGACGTGCGTTTGAAGCTTCATTGGCTTCTTTTCAATGTGGCCGACGATGATGTGCGTGTAGCGCTTGCTCCGTTCGGAAAGGTGACCGAGGTCTCGAAGGAAAAGTGGAGAGTTCAAGGGATCCAAGACAAGGGGTCGACGACACGCCTGGTGCGCCTCAAGCTCCATAACGGCATTAAGGTCGATGACCTTCCACACCAGCTTCGCGTAGCCGGTGACATGGCCCTTCTAGTCGCGCCTGGAAGAGCGCCACTGTGCCTGCGGTGTCACAGTAAGGGCCATATCAGACGAGAATGCCGAGTTCCTCGCTGCACGCACTGCCGACGTTTTGGACACGAAGAATCTCAGTGCGTGAAGACGTACGCAAGTGTTGCGGGGCCGGTTGGAGGAGAAGACACTGCGGAACTCGTCATGGACGAGGCTGACGCTGAAGAAGCCGCAAGCGAAGCAACGCCGAAGCTCGAGGTACTTGATGCGGCAACGTTAACCCCGCCCGACATGCCCCAAGACGCAAGTGTTAACAAGGAAAGCCGAAAGCTGACCGACGCAGCTGGCGACGCCACCGGCGTCGTGAATGTGCAGGAGGCCTCAACGCCGTCGAAGTCACCTGAGGAGCCAGCCGTCATGGAAGTAAGCGAGGGAACAAGTGGAGCCTCAGTCTCCAAGCGCGGCCACGACGCTACGCTGGACGAGCATGAGGCCCTGGCTGCAAGGATCTCGGAAGGACCGCCGCCAAAGGCGGCGATCATTCGGCGGTCAACGCTGAGACCGCGTCCGAACGTACCTCCGAACCGGAGGGCGGCGGAGACGCCGCCGACGTAGCCGCGAGAGCGTGTGCTTCGCGGCGTCTCTTCTAGTCCACCTAGTGATCAAGCCAAACTCAAGGGACGATGGAACGCCATGACAGGGACATCAACTGTGCCTTCCTAAAGCTGCCATGCCAGCTACGGAAGGTTTGTGCAAAAAGCGAAGGCAGCTTTGGCCCCAGACGCATGAGGTGGGTACCATGCGGTTCGTTTGTTCTTCATAAAACATAAGAATGGCTCAAAACACTGCACTTCGTTTTGCTACTATAAATGTCCGCGGTCTTTGTGCCAGAAAGCGGCAATACCAGCTTAGCAGGCTTTTCTTAGAAACAGATGTTGATATAGCAGCGGTGCAGGAGACAAAGATAGAAAGTGAGGAACAGACGGATCGCATGGTGCTGCAGTTTCGCAATAGATACAATGTTTGTGTATCACATGCTGTCGGGACGTCCGCGGGGTGCGCTATCTTCATTAGAAACAACCTGGGAATTAGAGAAGAAGGGGTCTTTTCTTGTAAAAGTGGAAGACTGGTTTTTGTGGATTTTTCTTTTTTGGGCGCAGGTTGGCGCGTGATATGTGTCTACGCCCCCAACATTGAAAATGAGCGTGTGCCTTTCTTTGAGAGAGTAAATCAGCATTTACAGTGTGACAGGAAAGTCGTATTGCTAGGAGATTTTAATTGTGTATGTTTCGCGGCCGATCGAGTGAAAAACCTTCCAGTGCGTGACAAAAGTGCTTTACTTTTAAACACACTAGTGCAAGAATCTAATCTGGACGACGTCGGCCATTTCCTGTGTACTACCGGCACGCCTGCATTCACGCATTTTCAAGGGCAAAGTCACGCAAGGCTAGATAGAGGGTATGTCGCACTGGAGCTTGTTCCGATGTGCGGCAGCTATAGTGTGAAACATGTGTCGTTCAGCGATCACAGCCTTGTAACCTTTAGTGTAGGTACCAAAGAAAGAAAATCGAAATTTAACTGGAAGTTGTGGAAGTTTAACGATGGGCTGTTAATGAACGAATACTTTTGTGAAAGCGTGAAAGAAAAGTTAGATAATTTGATCGAGGCCGAAGATGGCAACGTGCTAGAATTATGGGAGAACTTTAACCAAGGAGTCAAGATCAGTGCTATAGAAGAAGCCACTAAAGAGAAATTTAATAAAAGGAAAAAAGAAACTGAAATGCAACGTGAGCTTGATTTTTTGTACACCGTGGAAAGCGAGCGACCTGGGAGCCGAACAAAAGAAATAAAAGAACTGAAAAGCCAGCTCGAGCTTATCGAAGAAGAGAAGTTCAAAGGAGCGGTTATAAGGGCACGAGCTGAAAGGGTTTGGCTAGGTGAGACACCGACCAAACGAGCCTTATCTGACGAAAAGGCATACGCGAGGCGAAATGAAATCAGGATGATTCAATACGAGAACGAGATCACGCGCCAACCTCAAAAAATTGAAGAGGCGTTTCTTGATCACTATAGCAAATTATTCGGGATTGTTAAAGACGTCACAGAACAATTCAAGACGGACTTTTTGTCAAACATGCCGCAATTAGAGGAAGACATTCAAAAGCGCCTGGAGTGGCCTCTGAGCATCACCGAAGTGGAAGGAGCCATAGATGATTTAGTTGTAGGCAAGTCCCCGGGACCTGGTGGACTCGGAGCGGCCTTTTATAAAGCCTTCAAAAGTGATGTCAGTGAGATCCTGTTACGGTTGTTTAAGGAGGCCTATGTGCAAAAACAGGTTCCTCCATCTTTTCGGACATCGCACGTAGTTCTGATACCTAAATCAGAGGACCCAGAAAAATTGTTAGCTGTCGACGGTTATCGGCCGATATCACTAATGAATGTAGACTATAAGATATTTACAAGAGTGCTCGGAAAGCGATTACAGGGAGTGGTGACCAGCATAGTAGGGTCGCATCAAACATGCGGCATTAAAGGAAGGTCCATCTACACAAACATTCATATTGCCAGAAGCATTTTAGAGTACTGTAACGACCTAGGTGAACACTGTGCCATGTTACAGTTAGATATGCAGAAGGCTTTCGACCGCGTGGCCCATAAAATTCTTTTCAGTATTCTAGAACACATAAAGGTAGGGGATTTGATCTTAGATGGGGTAAAGATGTGCTATCAAGACTGTGCCGCCAGCCTCATTATAAACAAGGAGGTTACCAAAAGCTTTAGCGTCCGGTCATCTGTGCGCCAGGGGTGTGGTTTGTCGCCTCTTTTATTCGCAATTTACCTAGAGCCGCTTTGTAGAAAAATCAAGAATGACAATAGAATATCGGGTTTCAGAGTGCAGTCCGCGGAAGTGAAAGTCCTGGCATACGCGGATGACATCGCGTTGTTTTGTCGGGATAAAGAAAGCATCGAAATCGCGGTCGCAGAGGCTCTATCATACTGCAGAATGACAGGCAGTGCTATCAACTTTGATAAATCCCTAGGGGTATGGATCGGCAACTGGGAAGACCATCCGAGTAGGTTTGCAAATATCCGCTGGACAGTCACGCCGGCAAAGTACCTAGGGGTGCCGCTTGAGCACTACCGTGACGCCGTTGATTACTGGAATGCCGAAACTGAAAGGGTTCGTGAATGTACACTTAAATGGGGAGGCCGCAATTTCTCTATGTTTGCGCGTGCGACAGTGTGCAACCTGTTTGCCGTTGCCAAAATTTTTTACGTGCTCCAAGCGTTGTGCATGTCAAGGGCTAACATACAACGTTTACACAGAGTACTCGCGGTGTTTGTATGGGGTTCAAGCTGGGAGCGCACCAAAATGGAGGATTAGGTCTGGCACATTTGTTCATTAGGCAGATTGTGTCGAGGTTTGTTTACTTACGGGACCAAAATGACCCATTTTTATTAACTATGTTTCAAACAAGGCTGAGCGAGGCTATACCTGAGTTTATTGTATCGTCACATCGGTGCAGTCAAGGCAGAGCGCGTGGTTTCTTAAAAGAGGTAGTCTTGGCTTTTCAGCTCTTAAAGGTTCGGTTTTCCATGGAATACTTAAGTAGGGTACCACGAAAGCGCTTATATAAGGACCTGGTAGACACAATGTCACCGGTGCCATTGTATCGCTCGATGTTCTGCATTGGACCTGAAAAGGACGTACTAAAAAGAGTAAAACGAATGCCAGTACGCCCGTCGGTAAAGTCCTTCTTTTTCCAGCTCCACACCAATACTTTACCTGTGAAACCGTGGCTAGATGAAAAAGGACTTTCCGTGCCTTGGAGCGTCAACTGTTTACTATGCCGGAAACCCGAAACAGTAGAACACATTTTTCTTGACAGCTGGGATGCTGTGTTCCATTGGGACATCTTACAGAGAACGCTAAAGAAGGACTTGCCGATTACGCCATATGGGATTCGTTTCCTGCCTACTCTAAATGAAGACAAAGTACCCTATGACATGTTCATGCTGGTGTCCTTGCATAGTCTATGGAAAACTAGAATGGCCGTGAGACATGCCGAAATAAACGCCCGGCCTGTTAGAGAATACTTTATTGAAAGCATTTGTCATATTAAGGAATTGTACAATTTTCAAAAAGAAAAACCAACATGGCTCAGTGTGATGACTGAGCTAGCGAACTTCAAGCGTTTTTAGTCCTGTGACCGCCAACCAACGGCAGAGATTTTGTCGCGACTGTTGTGTACTGTTAAAATGTCTTGTTTTTTATGTTGCCATGTCGGTAATAAAGAAAAAAAAAACTCGTGGCCGAGTGGTAGCGTCTCCGTTTCACACTCCGGAGACCCTGGTTCGATTCCCGCCAGCCCATCTTGCGAGATGTTTTTTATTTATGAAGTGCCTTCTGGTATTTATCGCTCACGGCCAACGGCGCTGACGCCGATAACAACGACACCGGCTTTTCTGCGACACGAGCTCCTTAACGGTGTCGCGTTAAAAAATAACGTGCTGGAGCACAGAAGCAATGATCGTGTGTACACCGCCGCCATCAATTTCATGATGCAGCGGCCGGAAGTGCTGGCTCTTGATTGGCTCGGGCATGTCGCCGCGCGCTGAACGCTTCCGGCGGCGGGCGAAAACATCCCCCCCTCCAAATCGGTGGTGCGCGTCCACATTTTTGACACCGGGCGTCGAGCGGCCGCCGTCGGACGAAGTTCGCCGCTTGGGCGCCGGAAATTCGTTCTGTGTGGGCCGCACTTAAGGGCGCAGTATGTTAGAAAATCCACACCAAATATGGCCATGCGGCGGTCTGCAACAACGAACACCCATCGGAAGGTGCGCCGGAGACCCAAGAGAGCGCTGGCCAGATATGTGGATGGAAGAGCTGTTGGCTGCTTGAAGGGGCACTTTTTTTTTTTGGCAAGCTGCCTGTGTAGTCATGGGGCAGGAACGACGCTGAGCTCGGCACCTATGTCCACGAGAAATTGTTGTACGGCAACCCTGTCAGTGGCGTGTAACAGGCGGCTTCTCGTAGGGCAAGAGTCACCGGCGGCCATCACTGACTCCGTGGAATGTTCCCTGCCAGCTGCAAGTGGAACGGCGCTGACGTGCGCTGGCACCTAATGTATTGTGATACCAGCAATATTCGCCGTGACGAGGGCAAGAACGGGAGCTGGACCGAGAAGGGAATCTGGGGCGGTAATCTCGGTCGCACTGATGACGATGGGGCGACGATCGTAGTGCAATAATGGTATCAGCAAGTTCGGCATTCAAGACGAGACTGCCAATCTTTGAGGTGCGACAGCGGAGCCGTCGTCGTTGCCACAGTACCTCTTGCAGAATAATCAGCGATGCGGTCGGACAAAGCTACGAGATTGTCTAAGCACGTGTTTTCTTGTTCAGTGGCTAAGGTGACAACGAGATTCTGTAGCAGGCGCTGAAGGAACAGTTCACGCAGCAGCGGGCTGTTTGCGTCCAGCCTTACAGTAACTGAGGAGCCTCCGCTTACGACGCAGAAGTTCTGACCGTTGACGGTAGCCGAGCTCCTCTTCTTTACGAAGTTGCTGGAGGCGTCTGCGCACAGACACGAACTTCCGTTGCAGCACTGTCGCTTTGAAGTGGTCATACGGGGTAGTGTCATGGGGTGCGTCCACAACGTCTTGAAACTCCTTGACCACCTGTGTAGGGAATGCCAAGACAGCGTGGAAGAACCTCATGCGCTGCTAGGTAATGCGCCGAAGGTTGAAGACGGCTTCATCTGAGTAAACCAGGATGCAGGATTTTGTGGCCAGAAGAACGGTAGGTAAACCTGCACCGTGGCGAGGCCCTCTGCGCTAGTCGTTGGTCTCTCGCTCATGACCTCGTCCATGACGCCGTGCTCGCCGCACAATCACGTCCGGGTCACTACGTATAGAGACCGATGTTACGTCCACTACATCAATGAGTGAGCCGGCGAGCGAAAGACCTCAGAAGCGTTCGCACCGATAGCAGGAGCAGAAAAAGTTCTCTTTTATTCTGCTTCCCCTTTTCTTCCAATCGCGCAGGACGAGGCACGAGACACACACGCCGGAGCACGCCATGTACCAAAAGAGGCCGAGGAGGATGGCGGCTAATGTACCAGACGGCCCCTTCGCAACAATTGCGAGGCTCCGGAGGGCATAGTGGCGACGCCGAGGGAGATGTCCTTGAAGATACACTCCTCTGCGGCGCCCCTGCCGAGTAAATTACACTCGTTCTCAACCGCCCCGTGGTCGGCGTGCTAAACAGCAACAGCAGCAGCCATGGAAAAGTCGAAGCAAATGGCACAGAGGGCTTCCCTAAAAGTCAGGCAGATCCAATGCATATATTATAATCTATATAAAGCCAAGCTTTCGTGTAGAGGGTTGATGAAACACTAAATTTGCCCATTCCCAACTGCGTTTACACGAATGTGACAGAAACGTATCCCCATTGCAAGAACCAGCGTCTTCCAGTCCCTTCCAGTGTGAAACTTGTGCCATTTTTGAAAGTGGATCGTGCTGGGGACGCCAGCGCTCGCTGGCTGTCACCATATAACGCTGGATAAGCCCTGGGTCACACTGGATGAGGCGCAGGTTTCAGTGCTATGACGTTGCGTTGCATTTGTTTTGTGCTGTACACGCGCTGGTTCTCACTGTTGTTCGCTGGTTCACACTGGAAACTGCACTGGTTGCGTTTGTGCCGCACTGGTTCCAGTATACGCAAGGCGTATAGGCGTTGCTGAATTTTCATCGCTAGGTACTGATATCACGCCTAAATAACACTGTATCCTCCGGCCATAAAAGTCTATTTCGTGTCGCAGCTTGGAATAAAGGTGCGTGATTACGCTCCTTTCATGGTCCACGCCCTATTGATGCATACGTCTTACGTAAAATCACTTTCGTTCTTCGCATTTCCCTTTTAACTGGGCGGACATTCTTGACGAAACCAGTATACTTCCTGCATGCGCCTTTTTGCCTATGACTGCATAATCTACCGTCCTATTCACATGACTGACGATCACTAGGCGCTTCAAGCAGACCTTAACCTTATCGCTAAGTGGTGTAACAAATGGCTCATGACACTAAACTTTACAAACTCTTACAATTACAAATTCGACACGCTAACACATTTTCCCTCGTTTCCGCGTCCTCCCGCCTCACGCACTCTCCCCTTTGGAGGGGCCCCACCTATATATACTGTGGCGAGGAAAGCTTATGTCGCCTTGAAGAAGACAAGTCCACTTGTCGAAACGTTGGCTCCTGCATTCACCTTGTTCACGTTTTGCTCATCGTCTTAAGCTTTACAAAGTGCGAGATAATGTGCTTCAGCCCAAAATGTGTAAATTCTAAATTGTTTTATCACATTAATAACACTATGCTTTCCTACACTTCATCATACTAGTACCTTGGTGTTCTTACAGAGGATCTTTCATGGGTCCCACAGATCATTTCTACATGCGCCAAAGCATCACGTTCTCTTGGCTATCTACGCCGCATCCTGCGAAATGCCCCGGCAAACATTAGAAAACTCGCGTTTCAAACATTCATTCTGCCACAGTTGGAATCCGCCTCCACAATTTGCTCCCCTCATCAAAATTATGTAATAAATATGACAGAAAGGACACAAAATAGAGCAGCCCGGTTTATATCACGTAACTACGGTATAAAATCAAGCATTACTCAAATAAACTATACCTTCTACTGCCGCCATTAGATAGCTGCCGGAACATCGCTCTCCTGTGCTTATTCCACAAATATATTTACACTAATAAACGAAGCCCGCTGCAACTACAACCACCCCGCTTTTTTCACGCAGATTACATAATCAGTTCACTTTTATAGGCATAACGGTAAAACAAATGCATTTAATTCATCTCCACTACCTCGCGCCATTCGTCTATGGAATGGCCACCCTGATAACATAGCCTTCATATCTAACCCCGACACGTTCCGCTGTCAGTTACGCATTACACATTTAATACCGTTCACAAATGCCCGGTCTAATGTATTTTATCGAGAATTTTCGCAATGCTCTACACTATTCTCATAAACAGTACTTCTTTTGCTCTGGTAATGGTAACAAGTGTACGCGTGCCTTCAGATATTGCTTTGTATTCCCTGTGCCTTGGATATTGCATGCCCAGTCTAATGTAATTTATCGAGAATTTTCGCAATGTTCTATACTATTCTCATAAACAGTATTTCTTTTGCTCTGTTAATGGTAACAAGTGTACGCGTGCCTTCAGATATTGCTTTGTATTCCCTGTGCCTTGAATATTGCATAATACGGAAATCTTTTTGTAGCACTGTTCCTGTTGGAAATTTGTACTTCTTATGTCTTTACCGTTTGAAATGCCCCCCTTGCTTTATGCCCTGTGATAGGACCTGTAAGGTTCTTTTGAAGAATTAAATAAATAAATAACTAAACGCAGATGACGCCTCGTTTTTTAGTAGTTCGTACGCCACCGATGACTGCGAGCTGTCGCTGTCGACGCGAAACGCAGAAGTCATTCAGACGCGTTCGAACGGACTGGCCTAAGTCTGCCGCTGATTGATGTTATCGCACCGATAACAAAGATGAGGCTATTCGAGTGCCTCTACTTTCCTTAGTGTACTAAAATGTAATAGATAAATGGCTCTAAGGCGCGAATACACACATTTTAGTAATCGCCTGTGGCGCGCACCAAGATCGTTCGCTTCCACGGAAACATACGCCTGGCGTAGAAGGATCGACATTTGGTCGAGTTGGGCACTGGTTGAACATCTTGAAGGGGCAGCGCCATATGACGAAGACAGAAGGCAGGAACACACAGGAAAGCGCTGAGGATAGCGCTCAGCACTGTCCTGTGTGTTCCTGCCTTCTGTCTTCGTCATATTGCGCTGCCCCTTCAAGATGTTGAGGCCTAGCGTGGCCGCTGAATCAGTCTACACGCTATCTGCACGTCTGGGCTCAGGAATCAATGAATTTAACAAGGATAAATCACTCTACATCTCAGCTGTCGCATCGGTGTTCTTATATAAACCATTTTTTCGTGTCTACAGTGTCGCCACAAGAAGCGATGAGCGCCGATGTGACGCGTTATAAACATAGGTGCTGTTGCCGAAAGCTGCCGGCACTAGCTTACGCTGCTTCTCCGGCGAAGATATGTGACTAGACAGACGTGTCGATTGAGACGCATCACTGAACTAAGAAACCGTCGCATATTTCTTGCGCGAAGAACAAGAAACGGCAATCAAGATCGTCAGTAACAGCCCATACAGCGTCCCGGGTCAGTGTTTTATTAATGTCCTTTTTCAATGTTAAACACCAATCGTTCAATAAAATCAGTTTCGAGGCACATCAAACCGTTCTATTCAATACGGACAAGTTTTTCTTTCTGATACAGGCGTAATATTTAGTTGTAGGGCGATTGCGCATCTATAGTGCCTATGCGAGACGCGTTTGCGAAAAGAAAACTGCGCCTCGGTCTTGATAAGGCAGTTTATTCACAGCTTTCCCACTGCTGCCGTGGCCTAGTGATAAAGTACTGGGCTTGCCGTTTTATTTTTATTTTTTCACATTTTTGTTATTTTACTTTTTAAAACACTCTCTGTTCCTTTCTGCATTAAAAGAAACGCATGCGGTGGCCAGGTACGGCGTATTTTACGCGCGAGAGCTCCTTTTCACACCAGTAGCCAGCACATGCCATTCGCCGGGCCCGGCCAGCGCCCCAGCATCCAGCTCGCGACACTGGACCCGTGATCCGACACTGCGCTTTGCAAAAACGAATCGTGTCTACTTTCAAGCTTATCACATCTCACGTAGGCAAGGCCATCCGCTAGGAACGCACCAAACAGGGGTAGTTTTATATGGAAAATGCGCATTTCAGGGGCACATGTGAAGGGGTCAGGGATTATCGGCAAGTATTCGCTGCTGGATGACAACCGACCAACCAACCGACGGCGGCCACTGCCACAATGCACGATATCAAAACAACGCGGGCGCTCGCGATTTATTTTTCGCTCCCGAGTGCAATACGCGCGTTGAAACGGCGTCTTTATTTCCCCGTAATGAAATTAACGTCGGTAAGTTACATCATTCGCAGTATTAACGTAGTCAAGTCCACTTTGATGAGAAAGGTATCGAGACGACCAGGCTCGGCTACCACTGCAGATGGCAACAGCTGCAGACACGCTGGGAAATGTTTATATCCCGATACAATACACTATGCTTCCGTAAAATAAACGTCGCGTAAATTTGTCTAAGCGTACAAATGATGGAGAACCTGACGGAATGTAGAGTACATCCTGCAGGTACTTTCACCGCATTTCTCAACGAGGCCGCGAAAGCAAGCTTATCGGAAGTGAGAGCGCTAACTTTCAAATATGACAATAGCTGGTATTCGTTTCAAAAGCGTGGCAGTTTGGACGAGTTGGTATGTCATGACTTTTTTTTAGGCTTGTAGCGCAGCTCAGAAAGAGCAAAAGGAAGGTGGAAGGGGTAAAGAAAGGGAACGGAGAACAGAGTGCGCGCTAACTTCCAACTGGTAGTTTATTTCGTGACACAGAAGGCTACTTATACACACAGCGAACCATGTGACATCGCGAGATTACACAAATAAAGCAACAAAACCGATAGTAACCATGTGAAAACAAATTCAGACAGCCTGTGGCTGCAGTCGGAGATTTGCCAATTCATTGCTTGATAATAATAATGAAGGTGAGCTTACACATGCATGGCCCAGACCTATGATAGCTTTTGCTTCGATGATTTCTCTTGTGAGCTGATTACGACTACGACCTAGAATGACGCATTACTCTAAGACAGCTAGGTTCACAACCACACGTTTCGCAGTGCTGCGCAAGAAACCCCCCAGCTGTAATACAATTCTTAGCACTGTAACCATGTCCGCGCGACCTGTCATTCAGACATCGGCCAGTTTGACCAACGTAACGTTTTCCACACTTGAGTGGAAAACAATAAACAACAATGTGTGCAATTACCGAACTACTTTTTGTGATTCTTATCACAACTAGGAGGAGCCTCCTTATTCGGATTAGTGAGCTCTCAAATCTTCATAAGCTTGTTAGGGGCAGAGAACACTACAGGAGTATTCGCTCGCTTGGCGATTTTCTTAAGATTATTTGAGACCGTGTGAATATAAGGAATGGTGCTAGTCCAACCCCGAATAGTTGCAGGATTATTTTCGTGCTGGTTGTCTTTTCTAAACTCTCTTAGAATCCGTTCTGCTACTGACACTTGTAGGGACACGGGATAACCAGCCTGCGAAAGCCGTTCGCACTGAGAGGCAAAGCTAGACGAAACACCATGGTGGCACGACTTTTTCAAAGCATTATTTAGGCAAAGGTTAGCAATGCCTCTCTTGACCAACTTAGAATATGCAGAATGAAACGGAAAAGGGGATTTGTTAGCACGAGGTTCATAGTACCAACACATGTGAATGTCGGAACAAGCTCCAAAAACCGGATCGTGTGTTCGTGTGGGAGCTCGTAAGTAACGTCAAGGGGCGCAAGGCATTTTTTGACTATTGGCACTACCATGGCAACCTCAGTCTCAAGGTCAGCCGGAGAACACTGAATGCAAAACAAAATATCTTCCACATAACGAAATATTTTAAAATATTTATTCTGATGAAGGTTCACTGACAAGGCGACATCTAGGCAAGCTAAAAATAGCTTCCCTTTTGCTCTTTGCCTTAAAATATAAAAATAAGAAGTCATGGCGTTAGTTTGCTAGAAAGGAAAATGCGCATTCATGCAAACGGTGGCATATTAGTTTAAGAGTATGCGATACGATAAATGCGGTATGCTTCCATGCAAACACGGTTCCAATGCTACGTCCAAACGAAACTGGCGCGTGCCCATGGGCCCTAGTGCTACGCAATGCAACACAACCGGCGATCATCTCAAACAGCTAGTCGACATTGGCACGGTAGACGGTGGGGTACCCTGGTTGCGTATCAGCATTGAGCACTTACTTGAATTTTTCGACATGAAACTTGTTTAAAATCAGACAGAGGGGTCGTTTCCTAAATATCCACGTGTAACGAAAACACGTTGTAGCATTAGCGCTTCTATCCTTGCTACCAACGCGCCGTACTTTGACGACTTTGGTGGGGAGGACAGACGCCAATATCGACCATGCACATGTGCGCCAAGTATGGCGCAATCGGAGCTACATTTAGCCTCCCGCTCGGCGTTCAGAGAGGCACAGTTTGGAAGTACATTTGCCGATCTGAGAGGTCGTCTTACAGAGAGCTCGTTAGTCAAACTAGGTGTAATCCGTCAAACTCAAACCAGTCCTCTGCAGGAGTCATGCCGCCTACAAGTGTGCAATTTTCTGGAGAAATTTCGCGCTTGCTTGGGTATGGCGGTCTCGTGTTCGACACACGTGGTTGGGAAATGCATGGAGTAAAGATACTCGTGCAGCAAGACAGAGAGAAGCTAGCTCGCGCCTACCACCTTCATCCAAGGTGGGGCCAGTCGCAAGATTACACTGACCTAAGTTAGGCAGGCGCGCCTTCTAATGAGTGAACAGATGCGCTTGGCGGTGGTAATGTTTCGTACAGAAAAGAAGCCATTGGCGATCATGCATACGTTGCGCCACGCGTGACTAAATCGGAGCCAGATATAACCACACGCGCGGCGTTCAGAGAGGCCCAGCACAGCAGTACGTTTGCCCAAGCTAGAATGGTCGTCTTTGAGAACGCTCACTATGCCACCGTAGGTATATAGCTGACGAAACACATACTCCTGCTCATCAGGATTTATAAGGGCTGCAAGTGTGCGACTTGTAGCAGATTAAATTTCTAGCTTGCTCGGCTATGCCACACTGCGTTCTAGATTACGGCCCACAAAAGGCGCCAAGGCAGCGAGACAGCCTGTTTGACCACGGCGGAAGTCTCCAGACAGAAGACAAGCGCAGGAAACCGCAGGCGCCCCCATCAGCTACAAGTACGGCGGACGAGCGACTCAAGGCAGCCTCGAGCGCTGCAGCGGTAACGTCGATGCCCAAATACCCTCTGTCAAACAAGCGGGCCCACTACGAAGAGGGAGCGAGCGCGGTTGCAAAATTAAACCGTAAGACGTCCACCAGCTGTAACATAAAGTTCTATTCTTACTAATGCGTGAATTTGTGCATTTGCTTAAACTTGTGCATTTGGTTGCGTCACTTGTTGAGCGCTAGTGGTCATACAAAATCTGCATCACGCACGAGATGTTTCATTCGGCTGCATACCTGCTATAACCTACCCGATATTTTCTTTCTTTTTGTGAGAGCTCTTAGACAAGATATCAGCAGCCACGGTCAGGAGAGTCAGGGAGGGCTCGCAAGGAAAGTAAAAATCAATCTGCACTATTTCAGCAGACCACGTAGTTCTCACGAGCGATACTCCTTCCCAATATTTCCTCAAATCATCATAAAATAATACAGAGTAAACCTAAAACGCTAAGAAAAACATAGCTTTTTACGTTACCGCGTATAATACGAACTATGGTCAAAATGGTCTTCGTATTATATAACCATTTGCCCAAAGAAATAATTGAACCTTCCGAAAAGGAAGCCAAACAACAAATTAAAGCATGGTTGATTTCTCGTTAAAATACTTGTGAGTTATTGTAGTTTTCTTTCTTTCATAAACTGTTGCTATCATTACTTTCACTCTTCTTTTGTAAACAATGAAAAGATTGTGTTCGTGTTATGTATGTATATTTCAAATGTATTAACAGTCTCCCGAAGAAATAACGGACAGCATTCTAGCGAACATTTAAACTGGTTGTTTTCTTTATTCATTAATAACGCAGTAAAATGTTTATGCATAGTGCTCTTTTGAAGCTGGTTGCTATATGTATGATGTATGTTGTAATTTGTCTTGTCAGCAGCGAGCTAACACCTCCTGTTTGCCATCACCCACCCACAAGCGACTTGCGCTTATGCGGACACGAAATGTGTAAGAAGTTGTGAGCTGCTCAAATATGTATGTGTGTATGTATATTGCTACGGGGATGTTGCGAGTATATAAAAACTATATTTACAATATATGTACAGGATGAATCAGAAGAGGTAAGATGACTGACCAACAATAACACGCAGCAACCACCGTCTCCGATCTTCTTCTTTCATGCTTTCGTAACAATATCAAGCAATCTTGATGGCTGCGTTCTTATTGCGACAGCAATTGTGTGGACACTCCAGGCGCATTTCCACCGTCGCCGTCGCCGTGATGTTCCGCATAAAGTCCAAGTGCGATAAGACTTTGGGCCGTATGCTGCGAGTGCGAGCGAAAGCGTGCGAAGATGAGCCGAAGATGCTGGCTCGATTTCGCGTGTGCAAAGGTGGCGCGCCGAGACTTCCACTCCGGCAGCGGCTACGTACGGCGCGGCTGCGTGCCCCGTCTTGGAAGCGATCTGCGCCGCGCACAGTCGAGACGCGCCCGACAGCTTCGTGTGCGCTGCCTTCTCGCCGCTTGTTTCCCATTCAAGCGAGCGGCAGCGCGAACGTCAATGAACGCGAGTGTCCGCTGTCCTAAAATGAGATGTGCTCGTGTTTGCCTGTGCGAGCGTGACCCCATGCTTGTTAATTTAGTTAGCAAGCGAATGTTGACAAGTTTATAAGACCGATAAAACCGATATGCTTATTTCGTATAGTTCTCTAATGGCTATCGAAATCGATGCTTCGCCCGTCGGACCAAAGTGCGACTGTTTTTGATTCGGGTGTGCACATAAACGTCGCTGTAAAGTAGATGGCGTTTTCACTAATAACTAAAGAATGCCAAAGAACATACGCCGAAATTATTTTCCAAGATTTCCTTTCATGGGAAAATGGCCCGCATTCGATGTCAATAGACTGAAGAACCTATCAGTGCAAGCTATTAATTGAATGACAACACAACCTCCATTTGAGGGGATTCAAGTTTCTCGCTTCACTGCCCAGCAAGAACCGAGTATTCTCACTCACACAATGCTACGTTTTGCAATAGACACGTTGCCTTCGGTAAGTTAACGCTTTTTACTAACTCTGCTTTGCCAAGAATCCCTATATGCGAAAGTTATGGTGGCACCCGCAAGAATTGCAGAGCACAGTCAAACATGTCCCCTGACGCTATTATTCACATGCACTTTACATTTTTCAGACCGAGTGGTCTACGCATCTGTAGCTACGGTTTAATCGATATTAAGTGTCAGGAAAGCCAAAAGAAAATTTTGTGGGCGTGTCTTCTGTGTCGAGAAAATACGCGTCCGAAGTGCGAGCTATTGTGAACAAGTGTCAGGATTGTTTGCGCGTTTGGCATTGTTTTACGCATACCAGTAGTGCGCTGTAATTATTACCGAACTGCTATCGTTAGCTAACTTCCCGCTTGCAAAATTACTGATTTATTGGGTAGAAATTTATATGGTCGGAAATTCGTGTCAAATGCCTACGATACGACATTCCCAGTTAACACAAGTTACGCTAAACAGGCACCATGAGTAACCATGCAGGAAACGACAGCGATTGTTTCAACACCATTTGGAGGCTAAACTGACATTACACTCGTCACGCAGGCACCGCAATGGATTCAAAGCACCTCGGCATGTCCAGATGCCGCGGGCCAGGAAGGAGGGTCCGGCACTTACTTTTTGGACATGACGTGGTCGACGAACCAAGTGAATGCCGGCTACGAGACCTTCACGTGGTCCTCCAAGAAGACGGCGGACAAGCGCCTCAGCCGGACCTCCATTGCGGTCAGCGACAGGAAGCAGAAGCACAGGACAAAGTCGTTTGCCAATGAAAAGAAGATATCCAGGTCCGTTTCTAGAACCTCCACACACTCCAAGGCACAGAAGGGGATCATGACGAAAGTCTCATCGACAGCGTCACAGAAGGCGTCCTCAATGGCGCCACCCGTGGTCTCTTCTGAAACAAAGACGACGGTCGCTCTGGAACCTTTCTCCGAGTTGACCTCCCCTCTTGTGCCTCAAGCACAGGCTTCCGGGATATCGACCGCCTCTGGACGGAGACTTCCAGGCAAGTCGAAGGCAGCAACACTGCTTTTGCAGCAGAAGGCGGCCGTGCCAAAAACTAGTCGCGACGCCATAAAAGCGCCGAAAGCTAAAGCAGCAACCGAGTTATCGTCTCCTCTTCGCTCAGACACGAGCACAATTTCCATACAAAGCGACGTTTTCTCAAAAGGCTCCTCAAGAAAAGTATCCGCCGCTACAGCAAAAGTGGACGCTAAAAGCCCAGAGTCCGCCCTCACATCCGCAGAAATGGAGGGCCCAGTGTCGCTCACTGCGCAGCGAAAGATCAGTTGTACTAGACGCCAAGAAAGCCTACAAGCTCAAGCGCTCCCTCAGGGCATATTGAAGGCTGGAACGAAGCCCTTGGAAATGACCGATGCTCCTGAAGAACGCAGTGAGACAAGGTCCAGGGCTGAGTCGGCTGCGCCCCACGCTACAACTGAAGGTTCAACCGAGAAGCTTGAGTCACGACGAAGTTCCAGACGACAGTCAGTACCCCGCGGCCTTTTACCGAGCATGTACGAGCTCTTGACGCAGAAAGACAGAAAGGCAAGTACAGCCAGCACTCGCCGCTTTTCGACAGCAAAAGAGGCTGCAGCAGCAGAGAAGTCAGGTAAGGCTAAGACACAACAGGAACGCAAATCCATTGACAGTACCGCCGCACGCTTAGATGAGAAGACAGAATGGACAAACAAAGCGGAGGGCGAAACGACGCGCATTGATAAGCCTAAAGTGGAAACAGAATCAAAGACGACATCGGAGTCTGGTGAATCCAAAAAGGGAAGTGCTGCGATGGCAGCAGAGCACGCCGAGGCGATGCAAAATGAGCCATTCGCCTCCGCTCAGGGATCACCGTTCGCGGAAACTACGCCATCTGCAGCAGGGCGCATTCAAGGCGAGTCCAAGTCACTTGCGGGGTCTAAGACTTCTATGGCATCTAACGCAATTGCCCTGGGCCCAAATGCCGCCTCCGCTGAGGTGTCTAGCATCAACGAAGAGCAACTTTCGGAGGCGGAAGACGAGCCGCAGAAGCAAGGCCTCCCTCCCCCAGCTGAAGAACCTGACACCGAGAGCAAACAGGACATGGATGCGATACTAAAGGAACTCGAGAAGCAAACGACCGTAATGTATCCGGAAAGCAACCTGGTCGTCGTAATTGGCATTCTGTGTATTGTGTGGATTTGTGTAATCGCCTTCCTCACGCATCCCAAGTATGGGCCGAAGAGACCGGGCTGGCCGAACCCCACCTTTCCGACCTGGCCTCCTCACTATCCAGGAACAAAGGGCCCTTCGGTGGTACCCCGGTCTCAAGTGTACATCTGCTCGACCGACTTCTGCATCAAAGAAGGCGAACATGTTGCCGGGCTCTTTAGCCGCGACGTGTCACCGTGCGACAATTTTTACCAGTACGTTTGTCGTCATTGGGAACGCATGATGCACAATCCAGCGATGGGCATCGGAGTGGCAATATCGGTGGACACCATGCTACAAGACGCCATGCACACCAAGGTGCTCGAATACATACTAGACTCCTCGCACGATGATGTGACCGAAGCGAAGCGACTTTACGATGCCTGCATTTCTCCACATAGTGAAGCAAGTACCACTGAGCTCAGGCATATATTCGCTACGTGGCCACCTCAGGGGCACTGGCCAGTCGACAGCACAGCATCTGTGAGCGAGTTCGACGTATGGTCCGTCGCTGCAAGGCTCACGCGAGATTTAGGCATCGGGGCTCTCCTCGGCGTTCAAGCGGCGCTTGACAAGACCTTCGGAAAACATGTCCTTGAACTCGAGCTACCCCAGCCGCTGTTCTTTCGAGGCGACGACCAGCAGAACGCCATTATCTCCATGTTCAGAGGCGCCATCACCGAATCGGCGCAGCTTGTGCAGAATTCGGGCATGATCTACGAGCTCATGTCTGACGTCATGGCCGTCTTTAAGAGCATCGCTAAACGGAGGCCCGTCTTTCCCGGACTGGAGGTAAGACTCGCTCCCCTGGAAAGCCTGCCCCAGGGCATTCGCACCTTCCTCACCGTTGTCTTCGAAGGTATCCTGGCGAGCAACACGACGGTGCAGTACAGGAATCCCGTATACTTCGAGCACGAGATAAACGCTTTGTTCCGCGAGATCGGGCCTCGAGCAATCATAAACTACTTGGGATTCCGCCTAGTGGTCCACATAGCGCCTTTCCTACCCGACAGCACGAACTTGCTCCGGCTTCACAGCATCGAGTCCACGGGCCGCGTCCTGTCCCCGACACCAAAGTGGGTCCTCTGCTTGCGCATGGTCGCCTCGGTGCTCCCGGTATGCGTGGTCAAGGCTCACGCCAGGCTCACGATCGCCAGCGGCAGTGATCTCACTAGCCGCGCCTGGTTGTCTGAGCTGGAGAGCTTGTTCTTTCGCAGCTCCCGCCGCTACGTTTGGATGGACAGCGCGACGCACCGCGTGGCGCGCTTTGTACTCAGGCGCCTCCGGCTGGCCCGCTTCTACCCGCAGTGGTCCTTGAAACGAGACAAGTGCGCAGGGAACATGCTGACAGCGACCGGTGGCCCGATCCACATGTGGCACGAGGCGTCCAGGGTCTACCAGAGTCAGCGACTGGCCCAGTTCACGCGCGGGACGCGGCCCCGCGACGTGGGTGACGCGTTCGGAACCCTTGCCAGGTAGGCTGCTACAGGAACAAGAAGGACAAAATCAATAGGCCTTGCCGTCGCTCCTCATCTTTCTCGTAGGAAAATACCGTCGTTACGCCTGAATTGCAAAGCAGTGATAGTGCTAGCTAAGAATCTCGCAATTTCGTGATAGCTTTTTACTTCTAATTTACAAAGCCGTGATAGTGGTAGCTAAGAATCTCGCAATTTCGTGATAACATTTTACTTCTCATTTACTTTTATTGCATTATTTCACATCCACTGTCTCATCATAACCGTGAAATTCAGTCCAAAATGTGTGTTACAGTAAAACAAAAGCAAATGCTTGCATAATAAACTACAGCAGTGATCACGTCATATGTTCACGATTAAAATTAGCCTCACAAAGCTTCTTTTTTGTTTAAATCAATGAAGCGTTAGCATTGTCAATCTTCTTTCTGGCTGTTACCCGCCGTGGTGGCTCAGTGACTATGGTGTTAGGCTGCTGAGCACGAGGTCACGGGATCGAATCCCGGCCACGGCGGCCGCATTTCAATGGGGCTAAATGCGAAAACACCCGTGTACTTAGATTTAGGTGCACGTTAAAGCACCCCAGGTGGCTGAAATTTCCGGAGTCCTCCACTACGGCGTGCCTCATAATCAGAAAGTGGTTTTGGCACGTAAAACCCCATAATTTAATTTTTTTTTTCTGGCTGTTTTCTGCATGTACTACAATTTGCGTAAGCAAAAAGCAAGCATGCCTGCCGTTGCGGCAAAGTCAAACGTGGCAGTTTTCGGCGGTTGCGGTTTTATCGGGGTTTGTTTGACATCTTCGATGTGTCTGATTGGTCTCTTTCTTTTGTATGTGAGCTTGCGCAGAAAAAGTGATCTTTAACTGTACCTGGATGTTTCAATCAATCACTTCTAATAAGTCAGGCGACTGTGTGTGGGCGTGCCTCGTTCTGGTCCTGCATCTTGGTTTTCGCTGGGTTTTTACAGTGAAGCTGTATACCTCTACACTCCAATAAAATTTTCGAGTTGTCACCAAAAAAAAAAACTCCCCATACTTGGGTCAATCACGAAGGCAAGTGCAATGCCGGGCCGACCCGCAATAGGGATCAAGCAGGCGTTAAGCACTCCCCATACGTGGTCAAATCCAGAAGGCAGTGCAATGCAGGGCCGACCGCCCTGCAATTACAAGTGTTACTGTTGTATAAAGTCTTACGATTGTATAAAGCATCGATGAGTTCATTGCCATGAATGGCTCAGGGAATTATCTTTGTTCAACGTGTACACACATGTTTGTAAACGGGGGCTCGAAGCTTTTTAAGTGGATAGATCCACTTCTTTCGCGCCCTCGTCTTCCACAAAAGAACAGATTTGTGGATAAAATAAAGTTTTTTGATTGATTGATTGATTGATTGATTGATTGATTGATTGATTGATTGATTGATTGATTGATTGACCCGCGGCGGAGGTGAAGCAGGCGTTAAGCACTTCCCATACTTGGGCCGAGTCCAAACACAGTGCAATACCAGCCCGAGCCGCAACAGAGGTGAAGCAGGCGTTAAGCACTTCCCATACTTGGATCGATACCAAATATAGTGCAATACCGGCGCGACCCGCGGCGGAGGTGAAGCAGGCGTTAAGCACTTCCCATACTTGGATCGATACCAAATATAGTGCAATACCGGCGCGACCCGCGGCGGAGGTGAAGCAGGTGTTAAGCACTCCCCTTACGTGGGCCGATCTAAAAGACAGCGCAATACCGTCCCAACCTGCGGCGGGGGTGACGCAGGCGTTAAGCACTCCCCATACGTGGGCCGATACCAAATATAGTGCAATACCCGTACAACCCGCGGGGGAGATGAGGTAGACGTCAAACACTCCCCACACGCGGGCGGATCCCAAACATAGTGCAATAGCGGCCCGACCCGCGGCGGAGGTGAAGCACGTGTTAAGTATTCCCCATACATGGGCCTTCATATCATTTTCAATGCCATACAGTTACGTTTCTGTTTCTGCCTCACATATACATTCGAGTTAACTAATTCTACTGTGTTCGTAACGTCATCTACGCAGTTACTTTATCAGTTGTCAACGAGATTGTGTTAGAGTGCTCTTTTTCATGACATTTATGCATATGTAATTCTTCAACCATGGTACTCATACTAAAACCTGTAATTTTTCTATGTTAACAATTTGTTGAAAACTGCTGTACTTTTGTTTTATTACGTTTACTTTGTAAAGGAGGTCCCATTGCAGTCTTTGACTCCGGGACCTCCTCCTGAATATTAACAACTTGTAATCATTCTAATGATCTCAATAAAACCCGATTCTGATTCTGAATGCCAGATATAGTGCAATATCCCCCCAACCAGCGGCAGAGATGACGCAGGCGTTAAGCACTCCTTGTACGTGGGCCTATTTCAAGTATAGTGCAATGCCGGACCGACCCGCCACAGAGATGAAGCAGGCGTTAAGCATTCCCCATACGTGTGCCGATCCCAAATATAGTGCAATACCAACCCGACCTGCGGCGGAGGAGGAGAAGGTGTTAAGCATTCCCCATACTTGGGGCGATCACAAATATATTGCAATACCGGCCTGACCTGCGGCGGAGATGACGCAGGCGTTAAGCACTCCTTGTACGTGGGCCGATTCCAAATATAGTGCGATGCCGGACCGACCCGCCGCGGAGATGAAGCAGGCGTTAAGCATTCCCCATACGTGTGCCGTACCCAAGTATAGTGCAATACCGGCCCGACCCGCGGCGGAGGTTAAGCAGGTGTTAAGCACTCCCCATACGTGGGCCAATACCAAATATAGTGCAATATCCGCCCAACCCGCGGCGGAGATGGCGCAGGCGTTAAGCATTCCTTGTACGTGGGCCGATGCCAAATATAGTGCAATGCCGGACTGACCCGCTGCAAACATGACGCAGGCGTTAAGCATTCCCCATACGTGTGCCGATTCCAAATAGAGTGCAATACCAACCCGACCTGCGGCGGAGGAGGAGAAGGTGTTAAGCATTCCCCATACTTGGGGCGATCACAAATATATTGCAATACCGGCCTGACCTGCGGCGGAGATGACGCAGGCGTTAAGCACTCCTTGTACGTGGGCCGATTCCAAATATAGTGCGATGCCGGACCGACCCGCCGCGGAGATGAAGCAGGCGTTAAGCATTCCCCATACGTGTGCCGTACCCAAGTATAGTGCAATACCGGCCCGACCCGCGGCGGAGGTTAAGCAGGTGTTAAGCACTCCCCATACGTGGGCCAATACCAAATATAGTGCAATATCCGCCCAACCCGCGGCGGAGATGGCGCAGGCGTTAAGCATTCCTTGTACGTGGGCCGATGCCAAATATAGTGCAATGCCGGACTGACCCGCTGCAAACATGACGCAGGCGTTAAGCATTCCCCATACGTGTGCCGATCCCAAATATAGTGCAATACCAACCCGACCTGCGGCGGAGGAGGAGAAGGTGTTAAGCATTCCCCATACTTGGGGCGATCACAAATATATTGCAATACCGGCCTGACCTGCGGCGGAGATGACGCAGGCGTTAAGCACTCCTTGTACGTGGGCCGATTCCAAATATAGTGCGATGCCGGACCGACCCGCCGCGGAGATGAAGCAGGCGTTAAGCATTCCCCATACGTGTGCCGTACCCAAGTATAGTGCAATACCGGCCCGACCCGCGGCGGAGGTTAAGCAGGTGTTAAGCACTCCCCATACGTGGGCCAATACCAAATATAGTGCAATATCCGCCCAACCCGCGGCGGAGATGGCGCAGGCGTTAAGCATTCCTTGTACGTGGGCCGATGCCAAATATAGTGCAATGCCGGACTGACCCGCTGCAAACATGACGCAGGCGTTAAGCATTCCCCATACGTGTGCCGATCCCAAATATAGTGCAATACCAACCCGACCTGCGGCGGAGGAGGAGAAGGTGTTAAGCATTCCCCATACTTGGGGCGATCACAAATATATTGCAATACCGGCCTGACCTGCGGCGGAGATGACGCAGGCGTTAAGCACTCCTTGTACGTGGGCCGATTCCAAATATAGTGCGATGCCGGACCGACCCGCCGCGGAGATGAAGCAGGCGTTAAGCATTCCCCATACGTGTGCCGTACCCAAGTATAGTGCAATACCGGCCCGACCCGCGGCGGAGGTTAAGCAGGTGTTAAGCACTCCCCATACGTGGGCCAATACCAAATATAGTGCAATATCCGCCCAACCCGCGGCGGAGATGGCGCAGGCGTTAAGCATTCCTTGTACGTGGGCCGATGCCAAATATAGTGCAATGCCGGACTGACCCGCTGCAAACATGACGCAGGCGTTAAGCATTCCCCATACGTGTGCCGATTCCAAATAGAGTGCAATACCGGGCCGACCCGCGGCGTAGGTGATGCAGGCGTTAAGCACTCCCCATACATGGGCAAATGCCGAAGACAGTGCAATACCGGGACGACCACCCGGCAATTACAAGTGTTACAGTTGTATCAATTGTTACAATTTTATAAAGCATCGATGAATTTATTATCATGAATGCGTTAGGGAATTATTTTTGTTCAACGCGTACACACATTTTTGTATTTCCAAGCTGTCACTGTATGCCAGCTAAACGGGGGCTCGAAGCTTCTCGAGTTGATAGATCCACCTTTTTGCGATGCCCTCGTTCCACAAAAGAACAGATTTGTGGATGGAACAAAATTTTTTGATTGATTCATTGATTGACTGATTGATTAATTGATTGACCCGCGGCGGAGGTGAAGCAGGCGTTAAGCACTCCTCATACGTGGGCCGATACCGAAGATAGTGCAATGCCGGGCAGACCTGCAGCAGAGGTGAAGCAGGCGTCAAGCACTCCACATGACAATGACAATGACGTTTATTTGCATCCGTACATGACTCGAGGGGTACGCAGAAAAACCTGCCATATAGACAGCTTGACGAAGCCGCAGGCCCCCGCATTGGCGTTCGCGCGGCGTTAGCAAACACAAAGGCATACATTATTGTTTAGAAATGCCATATACACAAAATTGAGCATCGCGAACCATGCGAAACAAATGAAGAAAGAAATGATGTGCTCTAACAACAGGGCACAGTAAAGAACATCTGCAACCGGTAGGGATAAAAAACAATGATAGGCACAACGCTATCGCAACTGTTCAAGAAACACGAGTGCAACAAAGATATAATCAAAACACAAGCCGTAACAATAGCATTTCTCCTGCAAATTAAACAAACGAAAAACCAATCATTTAAGCTATACAATGGGACTAGTTTGTTTTGATAGGAAAATTTTGCAACAGATTTGCGAAAACCAGGGAAACAATCTAGTGCAGGCATAGATAAGAATAGAGTTTTAAAAGGGGTATTTTGCAATCCATTGTTTGGTTCTGTAATTTATTCAGTAGCCTTGGCAGGTGGTTACGAAGAGTTTGTTGTCCGTATGTCGTTCTAGCGGTTTCTACTTTCCAAAACTCTCTCGTCCTTGTCGTATATGTTGTAATGTTGATTTTTCAATCCGCTATTGTTCTTAGAAAGCTGGCTCCATCTTTTATTTCTTGCTTGTATGCTCTACAAGTCGATAATCGTACATACTGGCAATTGGCATTATATTGTATTTTATAAAAAATTTACGCGTATGAACATATTTTGGAACATATTCTACGACTCGTACGCATTTTTTTCTTTTTGCAGTACATAAAGTTTTTTCAAATTTCCTTGTGTGGTAGTATCACAAACTGACAGTAGTTTAGACTAGAACGAAACAGTGTGTTCAAAATCAGCATCATTATTTTTGTTGGCAGTATATGACGGTTACGGTAAACAAGCCCGATTGTTTGAGATAATTTTGTCGCCAAGGAATTTACGTGCATATCCCATGATAAGTTATCTTGGAAAATAACGCCTAAAGTTTTAAAGCACGGAACTATTTCGATAGTCATTAAATTTAGCAATATAGGCGTATTAATTATTACGTTTTTATTTTTGCTTCAGAAAACTATTGCTTTTATTTTGTTTGTGTTTATTCTAAGACTATTTTTACGTGTCTATTTATGTAATTTTTGAAGGATTAGGTTTGCTTCCTCAACTAATTCATCCGCCGACTCTCTTATCAGGAATATGCTAGTATCATCGGCGTAAATTATATAGTTTGCCTTGATACTGATACTAATGATATCATTAATATATAAGTTAAAGGGGAAAGGGCCCAAGATACTGCCTTGTGGCGCGCCACAAGAAACGGCCAGTGGACTAGAGAGTTCATCGTTAATACCGACCCTCTGCGTGCGGTGTTCTGGATAACATGTGATGAGGGATGCAGCCTTCCCGCGGCCGCCATAACGTCTGAGTTTCCTAATAAGAAGTGAATAATTGACACAATCAAATGCCTTTTTTCAATATCTACAAACAACCCCAGAACCAGCTTTCGCTCATCAATTTCCCTTGAATTTAACTGCTTCTGAGCAAGTAAGGCACACTGCGTGCTGAGGCCTTTGCGAAAGCCAAATCGGCATTCATTTAGAAGTTTATGTTCTTGCTAAAAACACATAAGCCGATTAAAATTATTTTTTCAGGTACCTTCGAGAACATAAGGAGGATTGATATTGGACGATAGTTGCTCATGTCATTATTGTCACCTTTTTTTATATAGGATACTAATGCGAGCTTCTTGCATTTTACTGGGAAAAATAGCTTGACTGAGGCAAAGGTTGAAAATATATGCAATGCATCGAGCCACAATATCTACAACGTATTTTAAAGGTTTTTTCTGTGACCCGTCAATATCTTTCGCACTGCTGGTCTTTGGAATTTTAATTATTTGGCTTACTTCGTTTTCATCCACAGGTTTAAGGAAAATAGTGTTGCTATTAACCGGAATATTACTAAGATCATTTGGTAGCATGGGCGCATTACCTGCACTTGCGAAATGTGTATTAAATGTATTTGCGAGCCGCTTCCCAGATAATTGTATGCCATTATTATCTCATTTAAGAACTTTACCGATGAGCGGATGATGCCTTAATACAGAGCTGAGCCTTTTCCACATAATCACAGAGCATCCAGAAGCAGTTGCAAAGAAATTTGCAAAATATTCTCGCCTAGCTTTTTTTATATCTATATCTAGGCGATTACATTACACTTTAAATTGGCGGAATAATTCGATATCTGTAGTTGAAATAAACTTGCCGTAGAGAACATGATTATGCGCGATACGTCTGAGAAGCTCAAAGTTAATCCATGGTTTCGGAATTTTTTTGCTTGACTTAACGCGCACTGAGGGAAAGCTAGATTCATATATCGATTTGACAATATCAAGAAATTTTTCAGAGGCCCCATTTGCTTCGTTGAATTTATATACATCTTCCCAACAGGCATTTTCTATTTGTTCCCGAAATATAGACAAAGTGCGCGGGGTTACTTTTTGCATCTGGTGCATTGGCTGCGTTACCTTTTCCCGTACATGCCCTTTGGCGCAAATAAATATAGGCAAGTGGCCACTGAGGTCATAGGCAAATACACTCGCCATAACTTTTTCACGGATGATACTTGTGAAAAAAATATCATTTAAAGATGATAAATTTTCAGTAACTCTAATGGGGAAGTTTATTACATTTATATAACCATTCATTTTCAGTAAAATATCTAATTGTAAAGTTAGGGAATCGTTTTCCATCATATTAATATCGATGTCCCCGCCGTAAATAAAATCAAGCCGATTTTTATTACCAACTGAAAGATTTCTTCTAATTTATCAATAATATGGCTAACGCTACCATTGGGATGGCGATAACACACTATAATAACGGAGTTATGCATTTTTATTGCTAGAATTTCATAGTCAGTTGTTGCGGAGAAATTGAGTAATAAGTCACACTCGAATAATTCCTTTACCAGGATGCATACTGCGCCTCCGCGAGAGTACGACCGATTTAAGTAGAAGGTACTATAATTTGGGATACGGTAAATAGCTGTATCGTTCATTGACCATGTTTCTGTTAATAGTATCGTATCAAATCATTGGCCTAGCTTTTCAAAAAATAGCCAGAGGTCGTTTTTCTTATTTGAAACTGAGCGGATGTTTAGATGAAAGCATTTAAAGGATTGCACAAATTTTTTACCTAAATGCTCACTGAATACTTGTGGCAATACCCGCCGCGGTTGCTCAGTGGCTATGGTGTTGGGCTGCTGAGCACGAGGTCGCGGGATCGAATCCCGGCCACGGTGGCCGCATTTCGATGGGGGCGAAATGCGAAAACACCCGTGTACTTAGATTTAGGTGCACGTTAAAGAACCCCAGGTGGTCGAAATTTCCGGAGCCTCCACTACGGCGTGCCTCATAATCAGAAAATGGTTTTGGCAGGTAAAACCCCATAATTTAATTTTTAAATACGTGTGGCAATATGTAATTCTCCCCACGTTCACAAGTCATCGTTATCAAGCACTGTTTTTAAGCGAGTTTATAAACATCCCTCGCGGTAGGAACAACCACTGCGTGTTCACTGTCGGTTTTTCGGACAAGAATGCGGCCGTTGCTGTGCCACACATATTTGTAGTTGGCTCGCTTCGCCCATATCTTTGTCTGAAAGAGCAAATCACGGGTCCTTTTTGTCACATTTTCAAACAGTAATGCATCGTATTTCGATTCACGCAACTTCTTTCTGCTTTTCCACCAGTGGTGCCTATCCGCTTGTATCGCGAAGCGACAGATTATACTACGTATCTTTTTTTTCTTTGACGGCAGCCGGTGAACTGAAACAACGTCATTTTCTGAGAGCTGTGGAAATTCGAGCTGCACGGCTACTTCGTTTAGCTTTTCGAGCAGGCTTTCCTTTCTTATTCAGAGTGTTGAATCCCATGAAATTCCACGACCGAGCGGCGGGTCCTTCATTCAAGTTGGTCAATTTCAACGTGAAGCTGATGGACCTCACTGTCGTTTCCCTCAAGTCTTTGGTTTCTGCATTTTAGACCCTTGATCTCATTTTCATTTCGCTCCGTTAGTTGTTGCAGTTCATCGTACTGTTCGCTCAGAAATTACACAGTGTCTTCAATGCCTTCAACTACCTGTCGGAGTGGCAACAGCTAGTCAAGCTTTCCGTTAATTGTCATTATGTGAGCCTATCCCGAAGACAGTGAAATGCCGGGCCGACCCCCGGCGGATGTGAAGCAGGCGTTAAGCACTTCCCATACGTGGGCCAATCCCAAATATAGTGCAATACCCTCCCGACCCGCGGCGGAGGTGAAGCAGGTGTCAAGCACTCCCAACTCGTGGCCGATCCCAAATATAGTACAATACCGGCCTGACCAGCCGCGGAGATGAAGCAGGTGTTAAGCACTCCCCATACGTGGGCCGATCCCAGATACAGTGCAATACCCGTACAACCCGCGGTGGAGATGAGGCAGGCGTTAAACACTTCCCATACGCGGGCCGATACCAAATATAGTGCAATGCCGGACCGACCCGCCGCAGAAATGAAGCAGGCATATGGGGAATACAGGCGTATGGAATCGGCACACGTATGGGGAATACAATATAGTACAATACCGGCCCGACTAGCCGCGCAGGTGAAGCAGGTGTTAAGCACTCCCGATACGTGGGCCGAACCCAAATGCAGTGCAATACCCGCCCGAGCCGCGGCGAAGGGGAAGTAGGCGTTAAGCACTCCCCATACGTGGCCAGAAACCAAATATAGTGCAATATAGGCACCACCCGCGTCCGAGGTGAAGCAGGCGTTAAGCACACCCGTACCTGGACCGATCCCAAATATAGTGCGATACCGGCCTGACCTGCGGCGGAGGTAAAGCAGGCGTTAAGCACACCCCATACGTGGGCCGATAAATATTGTGCCAACCCGCCCGACCTGCAGTGGTGGTGAAGCAGGCGTTAAGCACTCCCCATACGTGGGCCGATACCATATATAGTGCAATGCCGGCCCCACCCACGGCCGAGGTAAAGCAGACGTAAAGCACACCCCATGCGTGGGCCGATAAATATAGTGCCAACCCGCGGGACCTGCAGTGGTGGTGAGGCAAGGGTTACGCACTCCCCATACGTGGGCGGATCCCAAATATAGTGCAATACCGGCTCCACCCGCAGCCGCAGTGAAGCAGATGTTAAGCATTCCCATACGTGGGCCGATCCCAAATATAGTGCAATACCGTCCCGACCCGCCGCGGAGGTGAAGCAGGTGTCAAGCACTCCCAATTCGTTGGCCGATCCCAAATATAGTACAATACCGGCCCCATTAGCCGCGGAGGTGAAGCAGGTGTCAAGCACTCCCCATACATGGACCGATCCCAATTATAGCACAGTACCGGCCCCACCCGTGGCCCAGGTGAAGCAGGCGTTACGCACTAAACGTACGTGGGCCGGTACCAAATATAGTGCCATACCGGCCCGACCCGTGGCCGAGGTGAAGCAGGCGTTAAGCACTCCCCATACGCGGGCCGATCCCAAATATAGTGCAATAGCCGCCCGACTGGCGGCGAGGTGAAGTAGGCGTTAAGCAATCGCCATACGTGGCCAGATACCAAATATAGTGCAACATAGGCACCACCCGCGTCCGAAGTGAAGCAGGCGTTAAGCACTCCCCATACGTGGGCTGATCCCAAATATAGTGCAATACCGGCCCCACCCATGGCCGATGTAAAGCAGACGTAAAGCACACCCCTACAATATACGTTTCTTCACGGGTATAAATCTCAGCTGCAGCCTTTGAAATTCGGTGTACCACAAGGTTCTGTACTCGGTCCACTATTTTTTATTATCTACATAAATGATATCGTGCCGGTACCACAAACTTCCTCTATAGTTCTGTATGCGGATGATACCAGCTTGTTTTTCTCTGGCAGCCGTTTAAGAGATTTAGAGATCGCGGCGAACGAGTGGTTGATATCGCTTTCATACTGGCTTGAGTGTAACCAGCTAGAATTAAACGTTAGTAAAACTAAATATATTTTCTTCAAAGGCAGAAATAAACGCGAAGATTACACCATTTCTGTTAGATTTAAAAATAATGACATCGAGCGTGTCCCGTTGTTTAAATTCTTAGGTGTACTTTTTCATGAAAACGTCAGTTGGACACCGCAAATCAACAAAGTACATGCCAGTATGTCTAGATCAATTTCTGTCTTATATAAACTTAGGTCTCTGGTACCAAACTGGCTAAAGCTCCAGTTATATTATGCACTAGTTCATTCTCATCTCACTTACTGTCTCTTAATATGGGGTACGACTTCAGGAACGAACCTTGAAAGGTTAAAAATTGTACAGAAGAGAGCTGTTCGCTGCATAGAAAATCTGGAACCAACTGAACACACTGCGCCATTTTTTAACAAGCTTAAATTGCTTACAGTTAACGAACTGTTTAATCTGAAGCTCGCCTTGTATATTCGCAAGGAAATTGGAAATGAATTGAGTAGTTATATGGCTCAGTGCTACCCTACTAATGTTCCCTATGAACTCCGACGCCAGCGATTTAGAATACCGGTATTCAGAACCATTTACGGTAATCAAACATTGATCTACCTTATACCTAACCTTCTCCGCAACAACAGTTATATCCACGAACTTATTGAAAAATGTACTTCTATCCACAGTTTCAAGACAAATGTTACAATGTACTTACTATCTGGTACTCTGTCCTGAATAAGTTCTTGAGTTTAAAAAAAAAGCCTTTTTATTGTTCTATAACCTCTGTGTTCTGCTGCATTTTCTAACAGTTATACATTGCTAGGAATGGTTACGTTAAATTTTGTATAACGCTTGCACAAACTTTGTACTTTTTAATATGTTGCCATTTATGTACGCGTTTGTTCTTGTTATGGTTTATTGCTGATGCATTATTGTGTGATTCCGTTACTCAATTTAAGATGCCTGATCGCGATGTTACTTCTGTTCATGAAAATCTTTTTGTGGCGCTTTAATGTACAAAGCCGTTGTTTTTCTTTTTTTATTCTCACTGCTTCTGAGCAAATGTATGGGTGGAGGGACCTTAGTCAGGCAGAGTTCATCTGCCTTTAGTCCTTTCAACCCAGGCAATGTGTGTCTGAATAAAGAAACAAACAAACAAACAAACAAAAATACCTGGGCCGATTAATATTAGTGCCAACCCGCCCGACCTGCAGTGGTGGTGAGGCAGGGGTTAAGCACTCCCCACACGTGGGCCGCGGCCGAGGTAAAGCAGACGTTAAGCACACCCCATACGTGGGCCGATAAATATAGTTCCAACCCGCCCGACGTGCCGTGGTGGTGAGGCAGGGGTTAAGCACTCCGCATACGTGGGCCGATCCGAAATATAGTGCAATACCGGCCCCACCCACGGCCGAGGTAAAGCAGACGTAAAGCACACCCCATACTTGGGCCGATAAGTATAGTGCCAACCCGCCCGACCTGCAGTGGTGGTGAGGCAGGGGTTAAGCACTCCCCATACGTGGGCCGATCCGAAATATAGTGCAATACCGGCCCTACCCACGGCCGAGGTAAAGCAGACGTAAAGCACACCCCATACTTGGGCCGATAAGTATAGTGCCAACCCGCCCGACCTGCAGTGGTGGTGAGGCAGGGGTTAAGCACTCCGCATACGTGGGCCGATCCCAAATATAGTGCAATACCGGCCCCACCCACGGCCGAGGTAAAGCAGACGTAAAGCACACCCCATACTTGGGCCGATAAATATAGTGCCAACCCGCCCGACCTGCAGTGGTGGTGAGGCAGGGGTTAAGCACTCCGCATACGTGGGCCGATCCCAAATATAGTGCAATACCGGCCCAACCCACGGCCGAGGTAAAGCAGACGTAAAGCACACCCCATACTTGGGCCGATAAGTATAGTGCCAACCCGCCCGACCTGCAGTGGTGGTGAGGCAGGGGTTAAGCACTCCGCATACGTGGGCCGATCCCAAATATAGTGCAATACCGGCCCCACCCACGGCCGAGGTAAAGCAGACGTAAAGCACACCCCATACTTGGGCCGATAAATATAGTGCCAACCCGCCCGACCTGCAGTGGTGGTGAGGCAGGGGTTAAGCACTCCGCATACGTGGGCCGATCCCAAATATAGTGCAATACCGGCCCTACCCACGGCCGAGGTAAAGCAGACGTAAAGCACACCCCATACTTGGGCCGATAAGTATAGTGCCAACCCGCCCGACCTGCAGTGGTGGTGAGGCAGGGGTTAAGCACTCCGCATACGTGGGCCGATCCCAAATATAGTGCAATACCGGCCCCACCCACGGCCGAGGTAAAGCAGACGTAAAGCACACCCCATACTTGGGCCGATAAATATAGTGCCAACCCGCCCGACCTGCAGTGGTGGTGAGGCAGGGGTTAAGCACTCCGCATACGTGGGCCGATCCCAAATATAGTGCAATACCGGCCCTACCCACGGCCGAGGTAAAGCAGACGTAAAGCACACCCCATACTTGGGCCGATAAGTATAGTGCCAACCCGCCCGACCTGCAGTGGTGGTGAGGCAGGGGTTAAGCACTCCGCATACGTGGGCCGATCCCAAATATAGTGCAATACCGGCCCCACCCACGGCCGAGGTAAAGCAGACGTAAAGCACACCCCATACTTGGGCCGATAAGTATTGGCGGCGAGGAGTTACGGAGTCGCCATCTATCGGAAGCGCCTCGCTGGCGTATTATGAGGGATCACGTGGCGCGCTCCTCAGAGGTTTTGCTGTCAGCGCTCACTGAAAACACCACGCGCGAGCTCTCCCGGACATTTCTGTAAGTACTTTCGAAACGAGAGAAGTTTATTACTGTCTAAATAATAATCTTGGACAAACTGAAAGCACACAATCGCTTACAGACGCTATCTCTTTACCGAATACGTACAGTGAACGCCACTGCGCGCGGTCGCCGCGATGGAGTCTCCCGAACCGGCTTCTTGCGTGAAAAGTAGGTAAACGCTGAGAGCAAACTATGTGAAATATGTTCTTATAGTGTTTGTATAACCAAAAGGAGTGTAATAGAACGAAGCCTCAATGCAGCGATCGCGCAGATTCGCAGCGACCGACTGCGCGTCTGCATGCTTGTCCGCGCACTGTTTCGTTTTCATCGCGCGCGCGTTTTCGCACCGTGCCATGAGCTTTAGGCCGCAGAATATGAGCATTTGACAGTATACAAGCAACCATTGTTGCGTGGGCGCTATGACAGCTGTTCAAAAATAATTTCATTGTAGAGACTTCGACGCCTACGGGGACTGTGATGTGCCGTCGCGACGATTCAATATTTTTTTTTTCTTCTAAATTCTTTGACCTTTCAATACTATTTCTCGAGTTGCGTCGCATTGTATGTTTATCGGTGTTCTCAGCGTGCAATTTCCCGCTGCTCCTTTTTTGTAATTTAGCGCATTAATTCATAACACAAACATGACCATATGCCATGCTTTCTTTAAATGTGCTTCTTACCGCTCCCTTTCCACTCCACTGAACTTGCCAGTATCTATAGCACCGACAAGTTCATAGACCAAACCGTCACGACATTAGTCGGGCAGCGGACTCGGGCGAGCGTCTCAGTGCGAGTTTTCAGAACATCGCAGACCGGGCACCGTAGCAGAAATTTTCCTCGCGTCTGTGCTTGCTGCAACCCGAGTTGTAGCCGATGACTGTGTGCCGGTTTTATGTTTCGCGAGCCAAGCATTACGCAGCTTCTTGTCCTGCGGCTACGTGTGAATAAGGCTGACACCGGCCTCCGTTACGTGCGTCCGGCCCTGCGGCACCGAGCAGTAGCCTACCATGTTGCGCGCCTTCAAAGGCAGCCACTACTTATTGTAGTGCTTTCAAGCGCTGTAAAGGAGACACTCGAAGCGGGACAATTTCGCCACTAAATGAGGACCGCAGCGTACGAGGGAATTTAAACTCGTTTTCAGCTCGCTTCGGCGCACCCGAAGCAGCCGACGCGGCCGCTATGTCCACGTGATCCCTCCTAGCACGTCACGCCGACAGTGGCGCCAGCTTTTCCAGTGGTGGAGCTCGAGGCCAATAGTGCCAACCCGCCCGACCTGCAGTGGTGGTGAGGCAAGGGTTACGCACTCCCCATACGCGGACGGATCCCAAATGTAGTGCAATACCGGCCCCACCCGCGGCCGCGGTGAAGCAGACGTTAAGCACTCCCCATACGTGGGCCAATCCCAAATATAGTGCAATACAGGCCCGACCCGTGGCAGAGGTGAAACAGGCGTTAAGCTCACCCCATACGTGGGCAGACCCTAAATATAGTGCAATACCGGCTCTACCCGCAGCGGAGGTGAGGCAGGCATTAGGACTCACCATAGGTGGGAAGATCCCAAATACAGTGCAATACCGGCCCGACCGGCGACGGAGGTGAAGCAGGCGTAAAGCGCAGCCCTTACGTGGGCTGATAAATTAGTGCCAACCAGCTCTACCTGATGCAGAGGTGAAGCAGGTCTTAAGCACTCCCCATACGTGGGCCGATCCCAAATATAGTGCAGTACCGGCCCTACCCACGGCGGAGGTGAAGCCGGTGTTAAGCACTCCCCATACGTGGGCCAATCCCAAATATAGTGCAATACAGGCCCGACCCGTGGCAGAGGTGAAACAGGCGTTAAGCTCACCCCATACGTGGGCAGACCCTAAATATAGTTTAATATCGGCTCTACCCGCAGCGGAGGTGAGGCAGGCATTAGGACTCACCGTAGGTGGGAAGATCCCAAATACAGTGCAATACCGGCCCGACCTGCGACGGAGGTGAAGCAGGCGTAAAGCGCAGCCCTTACGTGGGCTGATAAATTAGTGCCAACCAGCTCTACCTGATCCAGAGGTGAAGCAGGTCTTAAGCACTCCCCATACGTGGGCCGATCCCAAATATAGTGCAGTACCGGCCCTACCCACGGCGGAGGTGAAGCCGTTGTTAAGCACTCCCCATACGTGGGACAATACCAAATATAGTGCAATACCGGCCCGACCGGCGGCGGAAGTGAAGCAGGCGTTAAGCCCTCCCCATACGTTGTCCGATCCCCAAGATAATGCAATGCCAGCCCCACGCGTGGCCGAGGTGAAGCAAGTGTTAAGCACTCCCATATGTGGGCCGATCCCTAATATAGTGCAATACCGGCCCTACCTGCGGCGGAGATGAAGCAGGCGTTAAGCACTCCCCAAACGTTGTCTGATCCCCAAGATAATGCAATACTGGCCCGACCGGCGGCCGAGGTGAAGCAGGCGTTAAGCACTCTCCATACGTGGGCCGAAACCAAATATATAGCCATGCCGGGCTGACCCGCGGCGGAGGTGAAGCAGGCGTTAAGCACTCCCCATATGTGGGCCGACCCCAAATATATTTGCAATGCCGGGCCGATGTGCGGCGGAGGTGAAGCAGGTGTTAAGCACTCCCTATACGTGGGCCGATCCGAAATATATTGCAATGCCGGGCCGACCCGCGGAGGAGGTGAAACAGGCATTAAGCACTCCCCATACGTGGGCTGATTCCAAATATAGTGCAACACCGGCCCTACCCTCGGCGGATGTGAAGCAGGCGGTAAGCATTGCCCATACGTGGCCGATTCCGAAGATAGTGCAATACCGGCCCGACCCGCGGTGGAGGTGAAGCATAGGTTAAGCACTCCCCATACGTGGACCGATCCCAAATATAGTGCAATACTGGCCCTGCCCTCGGCGGATGTGCAATTCCTCATTAAGGGGCTCACATACGGGGCTTCGCTGGTCATCCTTCTTGATAGAGTGGAAGGGCACTGAGGTTTTTTTCGCTTTAATACGTTCGTGGAGAGCTGGAGTGGTGTGGCGAAAGTACGTGTTGCGGTGAAAAAGTGTATACCGAGGATTAGCCACCGAATTATAGTCTGTAGGTGTACTAGACATTGTACGCGGTAATGTATCTTTATTGCGTGCATTTCGAGCCTCGCGAAATAAAGAAATCTTACGTGTGCCGCTGGTGCGGTATGAGGTTACGTGCCCCCGCTTTTTGGAATTTCAAGTTTTACCTCTAACTGCTAAACTTTTGTCTTGACATATAGTCGAGTAGGCTCTGCTTTGGCATCGTACAGGTTCAACCCGGGCCACCAGGCGGTGTACGTGCCGTTCGGCATCGTGAACACATCGGTGCCGGGCAACGGCACCGTGTTCGCCTTCGAGCTGTCCCGCATGGCGACTCGGCTGTACGCCGCCTTGGTGCCCGTTTTGTTCGAGGACGGTGCGGCTGACGAGAGCGCCCTGCTACGTTTCACCGAGCGTGCGGTGCGCACGCTCGACGAGCTCCTCGACTGCCTGGCGCGCGACTACCGCAACATGCCCCTGGCGCTGCGCGCAGGTGGTGACGACGGTGTCGTCGATCCCGACCGCGCCCGCTACGCGCTGCTCGCACACACTGCCGCCGTCGTGTTGGCCCACGCTGCATTCAAGGTATGAGGCAAGCTCTGTAGTGTAGCGGCGTCAGTACGAGGCCGACCGACGGGAGGGCTACGACGCGGGCATAACGGCCGGGGCACTGCAGAATAAAGGACGGCGGCTCTTCGCGAGTATCAAACGAAGACTGAGTTTCGCTAAAAAAGGGGAACACCACGGGGTACGCTTGCAGCGTCGTGCGCGGAGTGGCGCTAGCGGTCACAGCCATTAAGAAATCGAGACTGAGGACATCGCATCAGCTGTGCCTTAAAAGGAAATGGGCCATTCGCTCTCCTCGCTCAAAGCGAGAGTAAAGAAAGGCAATGAAATGGGGGGGGGGGGGGGGTCTTACAGAAGAAATACACTGCAGGCAGCCATACAAAGGATAAATTTTTGCAGATTGTATAACTTATGGACACGTGTCATTTACACATTATTAGTGGGCATTGGACAAATGGACAGACAGAAGCAGTGAAAATTGTCTAACACTACATGCAATGTCAGTTAACTTGAAAATGAGTTGTCGCTTTATATCGCATGTAACCACCGTAACACTCAAGTGTTAGGTGGATGAAAGCATTTTTAGACATTAGGAAATTGAGGTACATGTACCTATGACGGACTTTTTTCGACAGCAGACATATCTTTCGTTCGCCTTATTATTTTGTTCGAACAAAGGAATGAACCCAATTAAGAACATTTCACGCCGCACTTCTACATAAAGGCAAAGTGAAGTAACGTACTTGTACCCGTCTTGAGGAAACCAAGACCCAAGTTATGGGTAGTCGCTAGAATGACTCCTTTTGGCTAAGTTTTCAAGAAAATGTTGTCGTGGCGGATATTTCACATGTTTGAACTCATCCCAACGTTTGCCGTTTTCAAGCTCGAAAGCATTGCGACCTACCCTACGGTGGACCATGAATGGACCTGAGTATTTAGTTCCAGACTTACTCAAGTTACGTACTCGCACACGTGAAGTGCTGGTTGAAAGTAATTTCGCTGCGCGTCGACTGTCTATGTACGTTCAGCCATTTTTGACGTAAGCGCTAAATTCGCATGCAACCACATGCTTAATAGATTGCAAGCTGTACTCAGTATCTTGAACCACAACAACAGATTGTCCTTGCTTTAGAAGCTTTCTGAGAGGCTCTGCCAATTCAGCATAACGCCCGACGAATTTAGCGTATTGTCCCTTGAAACCAAGAAATTAATGAAACGACTCCTCGGTCAGTTGGCTGCGGTGAATTGGCAACTGAGCTTGTTTTCCAACGGCGAAATGTCGTTTGCACTGAACCTATGTCCAAGAAAAGTGGGCTCTGGGATACTGATTACACACTTTGCAGTTTTATGCGAACAGCTGAGATTTGAAAAGAATAGTTTGCAGATTTTTATCATGCTCAACTTGTGTGCGGCCCCAAATCGAAACATCTCGGTAGCACAAGGTGCTTGGACGGTCCTTTAAAACAGCTGTCATGATCTGCTGCAAAGCGGATGGCGCAGATGCTAAACCGAAACACTCACGCTTGAAGCGGAAAAGACCGTCATGTGTGACAAAAGTAGCAAGCCCACGGCTTTTCTCAGATAACAGAACCTGATTATAACTCATCGAACTGGAAACAGTGGCATCAGCAAGTCGATGCAAAAGTTCATCAGTTCTCGGTAGCGGAAAGCCAGTGGCCACGATGGCATTGGTGTGTTCTTGGAGATCGACGCAAAGTCGAGGGGAGTTGTCTTTCTTGCAAACCACGACGAGCGGGGAAATCCGCTCGTACCCTGACACGCGTTCGATGATATTTACACGTGAACTCGTTTATCGTTTACGGGTGAGCAGTTTTACCATCTAAGAGATCTTGTCGCTCAGCGGAGGACGCGCCTATATGTTTCGGAAGTTTCTAGAATGTTATCGATGCTTCTATCCGCTGACTGTCGTAGCCGAACCTTGTGTAATCTGATTGCATTTATGCGCGACGCGACTGGTGTAGAACTTTGTGGAAGGCACGCGGGTCCCAGCGATTACTGGGGAACGTTCGACGACTGATCTATAAAAGCCGACGCGCTTGACATGCTGATCAGATTTCGACGATCGCCGACTGTGTTCGCCGCTGTCGCCGTTCTTTGAGCTTAGCCTGTTTATGTGGGCACAGGTTCGCCCCCAAAAAGTTAGTTTCGCCTTTCACAGTATTGCTACTGTGTTCTTTAATGTCGCTACCACGTTACAATATCCGCTGACCGAGGATGCAGTTCGGCGGAGACTAGCTCACGGTAGAGGGCGTAGTTTCGCTGAGACTGGTTGCACTGAAGCTCGAAGACGAACGTCGTGGATGAAGCTCTTCACAAGTCCCAGTTGTACTGGGAACAGATTAGGGAATTCTGCTCGAGCGTTGTGTGGTACAGTCGATGACTGGACAGCCAGATCAGGTGGAGTTCCTGACACTTCATCACAAGTGATTGATGATCCTTGAATATTGATGTCCAGGGCTTGAATAGCGTCCAGACCCGCAGTGCCCTGGTTCGTGACGTGAAATGTCACTACTGCAGCCTTGTTGCGGTTCTTGACAACCAAAGAGGATTGCCCAGAATGTATTATTTCTTGCTGAGAGTAGTTCTTGTGTTGAAGACTCGAATCAGACAATGGGAAACCCTTGAAGTGTTCTTCGCACGTAGCGCTGTTCATCAGAGAAACCGTAGCTCCACGAGAAACTTCAGCGAATTGTTTGCAATAAGGACTTCATCGCATATTATTACTGGACGGGAATTCGGTGCTTGAATTGTTAGCATGGACGAGACTGCAGTTGCTAATTCTGTTTCCGCAGAAGAGGAAATCAGCCGAGCTCGTGCCGCAGACGCTCGGTGCATTCGGTTCCGTGAATGGCAAACTGCAGCACAATGTCCCACTTTTTTGCATGTGCTGCAGATGACCTGCTTGACCGGACAGCCTGGATCGCATTCTATGTGGTGAGTTGATCCACACCGGTAGCAATGGACTGTGGCGTTTTGACTGGTTTCGCCAAATTCGTTCAGGGCGCCATGTTGGTCGCCTTTCCCAGATCGCGGCTTCCCGCCATGTTGTTTAGCGCCACCTTGAACCCGCCGGCCGAGGAAAAAGGTTGGCCGTGACGCATTTTTGCAATTGCTAGTTGATACAGCGGGACGGGGGGTTCCTCGCGGCACTCGACGTTTCTGCTCAGGCGCGAGTAAGGGCAGGCGTGAGAGAAAATCTGGGGGTTTTCGCTCCTTGAATATGTGACTCTGCCTAGGCACTACGGAGGAGGTTTCTTAGCGCGTGTTGTATGCGTTTATACCCTAGACATTGCGCCATTGCGGAGCAGGGTCGAGTTTGTTTACGCTCCACCGCTGGCTGCCCGCGTGGTGAGACAGTAGGCACGGACGCCTCATTTGGAGATCACTGTGTCCGAAAGCGGAAGGTTTTCTGACTGGTGCTGTATAAGTTGCGGGTCACTTTTTTCGTTGTGACGATAGACTGCTTTTTTTTACAAGCACCACTCCAGGAGGGCACATGTAACCGGCAAACGGAGGCCTCAGGAGATCACATGAGGTTATTATAAAGCAGGCGGTGCAGGATCTCGAGGGCATTCAAGCGGTAGCGGGGGGATCAAAGCTGGAAGCAGGGTGGCCCGTGGGTTGGGGCCGCGGAGGCCGAAGCGTGCATGGAATGTTCGCATAAAAAATTGGCTGTTCGGCAATACCGGACAGCCGATCTTATACACTCCTGGCACGCGCAGGCCTCGGCGAGCCCCAACCTACGGACCAGTCCTGGTTCTAGCTTTGCTGCCTCGTTGCCGCTTTGGTGTCCTCGAGGCGGCGCCAATAATTCAAAATGACACGTCGTTTCAATTAGTAAACAAACACGATTAATAAATATAGTTACGTCCAGCCGCCAACTTGCGACGCTCCGTTCAGCACTACTTCGCCCCGCGACTTCTTCCGGCACGCCTAGGGACAAGCGCATGCAACACGCGCTAAGAAATTTCATATATTCATAAATATATATTCATATATTCACAGACTTAATAAATAGTCATATTTAAGGAGCAAAAGTTCCTACATTTTCTTTCTCGCACCCACTCTTACTCGCGCATGCGCGCAAACGTCCGGCGTCTCCGAAAGTGCCACGCCCCGCTATACCTACTAGCAATTGTAAGTACGCGACCGGGACACCCACCTTGAGCACCCGGACGAGGAAGGCGACGGCTAGCGACACCACCTTCACGCTGCGTCGACACTCGATCCACGGGTGAACCAATGAAGACTTGCAGTTCTTTGTGAACTTGCTCGACGCTTCCTCCGATTTCTTCGGCCTTCTTTAGCGTTAATAGAGGTCCTTCGCAGACCAGCCTTTCTGGAACGCTTGTACACGCGACGCCCTGTAGGATTTGTTCTCGCAGGTATTTGTCATACCCAGCGCCGAACACGCAAGCAGGTTCCAACGTATGTAGCGCAGTTACGAAGTCCTGAAAGGACTCTCCTGGCAGCTGTTAGCGGTCGCGGAGGATGACGTGATTGTGAAGAAGAAGACGTGTCTCGCTGTACAGCTGCATGGACAACCTGCGGCTCGGCTCTGCTCGTGCTGCTGGTTGCTGGTGTCATTTTTGAACGGTGCTCCGGGCTGCCTCGCCGTTCCCGGTTGCTGTGGCCTTTACATAAGGAGCCGCTAATTGGTCGAGGTGTGGGGCTTTAAGCCCCGTCGCTTGAAACCCTGGAGCTGCGATCAAGAACGCTGGCGCCCGCCATGACCGACAGCTCATCACAAACAGTGCCGACGTCAAAGTCCGCCACCTGCACCGGCATTCCACGACAACGGGACCTCAAGATCTTTGGTGGTGCACACGACGAAGACGTGGAAGATTGGTTTACGTCGTACGAACGGGTGAGCGCGCACAACAAGTTGGATGACCCAGCGGAGTTCACCCACGTCATCTTTTATCTGGCTGGCGTTGACCAACTCTGCTTTCACAACTACGAAAATGACGTACCCACATGGTCAGTCTTCAAGACCACCTTTACGGAAGTGTTCGGCCGACCCGCTGTTCGCAAGGTGCGCGCTGAACGCCTGCGCACCCGAGCACAGCAGGCGGCAGAAACGTTCACGAGCTACATCAAAGACGTCGTGGACCTTTGTAAACGAGTCACCGCCGCCATGTCCGAAGCTGACAGAATTCACCACATACTGAGAGGCCTTGATGACGGCGCATTCCAGATGCTCCTAGCCAGGAACCCGCGCACAATTTCTGAAGTCGTCAGCCTATGCCAAAGTTATGATGAGTAAAGGAAGCAGCGCGCTTCGAGCAGCGTCCTCCGCGAAGCGACGACTCGTTGGCGAGCCTTGACACCATGTACGACCAATCCTGATTCTTTAAGTAGGTCAAGGACTTCGTGCGTGTGGAAGTTACCCGCCAACTTTCTTTAGTCCCCTACACTCAGGAGCCCACCTCCCGGCTTCCAAACACGCTCCGCATCCTCATTTCCGAAGACGTCACTCAAGTTGTCCCTTCTGCAAACCACAAGACGCCTGCAGCCGCGAAACCTTACTCTGGGAGTGCAGCCTGTCGCCACGGCTCGCTCCTATGCGCAGCCAGTCCTGCCTATGGCCTCGCCTCTTACGAATGCGAGGGCAGCACGCAGGCCTCCGCGAGCGCCTTTCTCGACCCAGTCCCAACGGGTGCCCATGCTGCAGCTTGGACCGCACCGAGAGCTGATAATTGGAGGACGCCTAACAATCGTCCCATCTGTTATTCCTGCTGCACTCCCAGACACGTCGCGCGAGATTGCCGCCCTCAAGCTTTTAGCGATTCCTCTCGGTCGCTCCAGTAGGGCAGCCAGCCCTTCTGCCAGTACGCCGCTCCTTCCTCTAACCGTATGCTTCCTCGCAACCTCGCAGAATCGTCGTCGCTCGCCATCCCTTTGCCGACGCTCGCTCTTCCCAATGCGACCCGCACCATCCGACCAGGGAAACTGAACGTCGCAGTTCAAGATGCAAGAACTTCGCCCCGTTCAAAGTGCCAAAGTCCACGCGCGTGTCCTGCTAACGTGGTCAAAATTTCTGTAGAAGGCGTGCCTGGATTCGCTCTTGTGGATAATGGCGCAGCCATTTTTGTGATAGCGGCCAAAGCGCGCCGTTCACTGCGTAAGGTGACCACGCCGTTTTCTGGACTGTCGCTTCGTACGGCAAGCTCGCAGCACGTAACTCGGCACGCAGCCTGTACTGTACGTGTGCCAGGCACGTACCCAGGGGAGAGGACCCGTGGAGGACCGGCTCCCTCCCCCCCCCCGAGAAATTGGGCGGCATAACCCCCCCCCCCCCCTGCCATCACTCCTCACACACAGTCCAAAAGCGCCGCCAAATCAATCTTGAGACTTGATGGGTATTCCGCGGTGAACATTTTGCTGCATGTTTCACTCCTTTTGGATGGCTGTAGTTATCGGCGTCTCCTGGTATTTGAAGGCCAGGTCGCTCATCGATTCGGTGCCCGCTCGAATAACTCGAGATTCGTCCAGTTGTCACCATCAGTCACGTGCATCGCTGTTGCTTTGCTAGTTCCACCTTCTTCGTTCAGACTGATCCAGGGACCAGGAAAGGGATTCGGTTCGTAGTCAACTGGTCTGTGTGCTCGTGGGACGAGTTGCGGCCGGAGAATAGGCCAGTTGCGTTTAAGTTTTTCTTTTGCTTCTTTATTTTCGCGAGTGACGGCGCCCCGCGAGGCTGGCTGATTATCGGAACCATATACCCGCGACATCGGTTAGATATGGTGGAAAATAAGATCATGCGAAACAGCGTCCATCATCGAACCCTGCAATAACCGCTAAACTAAGAAGCAATATGACTGTCACTCGTTACCTCGTCTGGTTTTTCCCTAATTGTACAGCACTTCTCGCGCAGAATTCGCCACTGGAAACAAGAGATGCAAGGAGTTGAGAAATTAAGCGATATTCCAAGGAAGAGAGCCAAGGCAACAGCCAAACAGGAAGAAAAAGTGAAAATTAAAAAAACTGAACAGTTGTTTGTGAAAATATTTATGGACCAATATCTTTTCATTTAAAAAGGAGTGGAGACAACGCCGCCGGAAATGGGGAATAATTCCATGTGTCTTGAACGGGGAGGTTAAAGCAACATTGCCGGAGTGAAGGGAGCGCCCGTCAAGTGAAGCCATCTTGCGAGAGGCAAAAGAACGCCAGTCGACGCCGCTTACGTTCTTGGGGTCGTCGTATCTTCCCCTGCGCGGTGCTGTGCGGATTCCAAAATGTGTTAGCGCGCTCTGCTGTTTTAGGAGAGTTGACGTACAAGCAGCGGACATGTTAGCCTTACCCTTCTTGTTTAAATGAAGTTGCAGGTTAGCATTGCCTTGCTCTATAGTAACGGAAAATTTTATACATTACGCTAAAGGGAAACCGCCGCCACCACAGTTCCGAGACCCTCCATGCAATGAAGGTGCTAAAGCAACACCTGATGATAACGAAGATAATAATGAATATTTCGGTTTGTTACATGTGCGGCTATTTCTCATGCTATATTTTCAGTTTTTAATTGCTTTTTGTTCTGACAGCTTTTATGATTGATTAAGTTCTACACTGCATTAAAGAAGGTGAACAAACGCTAATTATTGCGCGAATTGTTTTCTTCTTTTCGGCAGTTGTATATTGATGCCAATAAAATGAAATAGATACCCCAGTACTCGGATATCTGCGATCCGGAGGCCTCCAGCATGGCTCGCCCCATAGCCCACCGTCTAGCATTAGAACCTGAAAATCGGTTAAGAAATTAAAAACCACTGGGAAAGTCCACGAACAGCGCTGCTTGACAGGCCGCTTCTTTCCCCCCGCAAGGTGGCCTCACCGGCTTCACCCGAACCCATAGGCGGTACAGGCGACTTCCACTGCAGCAGTTTTTCTTGAATCACGCTTCTACGGTTTTCAGTCGAGCCGCCCGACGTAGCCACTTCTCTGCTGTGCTTATGAGAGTGTTTTTCTGATCTTGCGCCATGGCCGCAGTGCGTCTGGAACCGCAGCGTCGTGCGCTCTGCGTGGTTGTACGAGACTAGCGGTCACGCATCGTTACGCAACTTACCAAGCAACAATACGAGTCGGTTTTGGCACTGAACTTGATAGAGCAGTAAACGAGGCATCGAAAAGAACTGATTATTCCGCAAATATATATTTCTGTATAATTCTTCCAGCGCTAATTGAAAAAATGGCTGTGGCTTAGCTAAGGTTAAGCCCAGGATGCGAAGCATACTAGCCTTTATTTTAGTTGTTGAACCACTGTTTAGCCTGGTGAACTACTGTTGCTTGGCTATATTTGGTTCGGCTAGACGAAGAAACAACTCATGCAGGCGAGCGCAAGAGCTGAGACCCGGCTATGTAGCTACGCGGCCGCAAGCGAGCGCACGAGTTGAGCCTCCGCTTTTGCAGCTGTTATGACGTCATATGGTAGCTACCCGGCCGCGCGCGGCGCAGCAAGGAAGAGCGGTCTGTTACGTTTCGCCTACGACGCGCGGTATAGCCGGCGCGGATGCAACGGACGCCGGGGCTTCGTTCAAAGCGGCGGACATTTTGGCCCGTTCAGCGCCGCCGATACGCCTCCCCGCCACGCGCGTACAGGCATGCTTCAGTGCCACGTGTCTTCAAGCGTGCGTGTGTGTGTGTGTGTGCATGTTGGTGCCCACGCTTGTCAAAGCGCGGCAGCCGGGGAGAGGAGCTCCCCAAGTGTCAAGCGAGGAGGCCTGACCGGCGCCGAGCCGGCGGATGCGTCACTACACTCGTCCCAACGTGTCTCTCAGCCTGTCCGTGCCGCGCGTCACGTGCGCCTCTATCAGGCGTTCCCTCTTGCCCTCGACTCCGAGAGTATAAGAGCAGCTGCTCCCGGACGCCGAGGGAGGCTCCGATTTCTTCCGTTGAGTTACGTGCTCTCCCGTCTCTCCACTTCGGTCGACCGGACCGCCCGCTCTTTTGCGATGCTAGAATAAACAAGTTGTTCTGTTACCAGTCGACTCATGCTTTGCCGGGACCTTCGGATGCTTCCAGTTGTGCCCCAGGCCGCCAGGCCAACGCTACACTTGGTGCTTGCGACCCATTTGCAACAACTCGTGCCAGCGGTGCGATTGCAATAACGGGAGTCAGCGCTGAGATTCCAACAACTGGCTGGTAGAGGTGAGATCGCGACAACGGAGGCCAGCAGCGAAGAGATGCGGTTGACTGTATGCTGAGCAGCACAACGACCATCCGGGAGCAGTGCAACGAGCCCTGTGTGATGACTGGTTGCCTGCAGCGGAACGACTGCGCTGAATTCTTGGCTGCGAGGTTTGGTGAGTGCGGGACTTTCTTCTACTGAGTTTTGCCAGGCTTTCGTTAGTGTCAGAAACAGAGCTGGTAATTGTGGCTGTCGTTGCTGCCGGGTTAGTTTGCGGCAAGACAATAGCAGGCAGTAGAGAAAGCAGCATTCAGAGCAGCCATGGATTTGAAGTCGTTGCGCAAACCGAAATTGCTGGAGCTTGCAAGAGAGTTGGGTCTGGATGTCTCAGACAAACTCAGAAAACCAGAACTGCTGAGGGCTATTCTTGAGTTAGAAGCTGAGGATGACGAGCTGTCAGAATGCCTTGAGACCATTGAGGAGCGGGCAAAAAGACAGGAGCGCGAACTTAAAGAACAAAAAGAGAAACAGGAGCGCGAACTTAAAGAGCGAGAGGAACAAGAGAAAGAAAAAGAGCGAGAGCAACAAGAAAAAGAGCGCGACCGTCAACACGCTTTGGAAATGAAGCGTCTCGAGGTAGAGATAGAACGCGCTCCTAATGGAAGTCAGGCACACGGTGCAGGAGAACGAGTATCGTTCAAAATGACTGACCTGATGCGGCCGTTTAAGCTTGGAGAGGACATCGGTTTGTTCCTGGTTAACTTTGACCGAACGTGCGAGAAGCAGGGGTTCTCTCGGGAAACGTGGCCACAGCGCTTGCTCACTTTGTTACCCGGCGAGGCGGCCGACGTAGTCGCTCGCTTGAAGAGAGAGGAGGCAGAGGATTTCGACCAAGTGAAATCGAGTCTGCTAAAAAAGTACAGGCTGTCAGCGGAGGCTTTCCGTCGGAAGTTTCGGGAAAATGAGAAAGGCAGAAGTGAGTCATATACAGAGTTTGCCTACAGGCTAATGTCAAACATGCAGGAGTGGCTCAAAGAAGAGAAAGCGTTTGGTGACCACGAGAAAGTTCTGCAGTGTTTCGGGCTGGAACAGTTTTATAGTCGGTTACCTGAGAACGTGCGGTACTGGGTCTTGGATAGGCCAGACGTTAGTAAGGTGGCTAGAGCCGCTGAGCTAGCCGAGGAGTTTGTGACGCGTCGGGCTCGCGGAGCTAAGGACGGTCAAAAGGGTGAATTTGGCTCCAGGTTTGAGAGACCGAAGTTCACACCCATGAGAGCAAGGGGGAACACACGTAGTGCGGATGCGAGTGAAAGCAGTCCGACCGAATGTAAGGAGACGGCGGCAGCCGAAGCCGAACGCAGAAAGCGGTTCGAGACAAGGCAAGCGCGCCTGTGTTATACGTGCCAGAAGCCGGGTCACTTTTCGGCGCAGTGTCCAGAAACAAAAACAAAAGTCGTGTTTTTGTCATTATGCAGCACTGACGAGAACATGAAGCTTCTCGAGCCTTACATGCGAGACCTCCTCGTGAACGGGAAAGAGTGCCGAGTGCTTCGCGATTCCGCAGCTACAATGGATGTAGTTCACCCCTCTTACGTAGAACCCGATATGTTCACGAGCGAGTGCGCATGGATCAAGCAAGCCGTGGAAGCTCATAGCGTGTGTCTGCCCGTAGCAAAAGTGCTTATTGAAGGACCTTTCGGAGCGCTTGAGACGGAGGCCGCAGTGTCATCTATGCTGCCCCCCCAGTACCCGTACCTATTTTCGAACAGGTCCGATCACCTCCTGCGCGAGAAGGGGCTTTTGTTTAGTGAGGCTAGCGTTCAAGCCTTAACCAGATCGAAGGTTCGGGAGCTCGCTGCAAAGGCGGTAGTTGCGGGGCCGACGTTGTCGAACAATGAGAAAGGGCCAGAGGCGCAGCAAGCTAATATTCAGAGCACGTCCGAACTGAATAAAATTGAGCCTGTAGCGTTGAAGGCACCAGATACTGGAGAGGAAATGCCCGACACGGGAAAGTTAGAAGAGCTATCTGCAGACTTGCTCATCGCGCCTAGGTCAGACGGACTTAATAGGTTGCTAAAAGTCAGCCGGGCGGCTTTGATAGCCGAGCAAAAGAAGGATGGCAGCCTAGAAAACATACGCTGCATTGTCAAGGAAGGTATCGCCAAGAAAAATGCTCGCTTTGTGGAAAGAGGTGGGGTCCTGTACCGGAAGTATCTAGACCGCAGGGGAGTGGAGTTCGATCAGCTGATCGTGCCTCAGTGCTACCGCCAGGATCTGTTGCGCTTGTCGCATGGGGGTTCGTGGTCCGGACACCTAGGAGTTAAGAAAACTAAGGACCGTCTCTTGCAAGAGTACTATTGGCCAGGGTGTTTTCGGGACGCAGACCACTTTGTGAAGACATGCGACACCTGTCAGCGGGTGGGCAAACCAGGGGACAAATCGAGGGCGCCGTTGAAGTTGGTACCTATCATTACGGAGCCTTTTAGACGGCTCGTTATTGATACAGTGGGACCTCTGCCGGTAACAGCCACGGGGTACAGACACATTTTGACTGTGATCTGCCCAGCGACAAAGTTCCCTGAAGCAGTGCCGCTTAAAGAACTCAGCTCAGTTGAGATAGTCAATGCACTACTGTCCATATTTGCGCGAGTTGGTTTTCCTGCGGAAATTCAGTCAGATCAGGGCACGGTGTTTACGAGCGCCTTGACGACAGCCTTTCTCGAAAGGTGCGGGGTAAAGCTGTTACACAGCTCAGTGTACCACCCACAGTCGAATTCCGTTGAGAAGCTCCACTCCGTCATGAAGCGCGTGTTGAGAGCATTGTGTTTTGAACAACAAACTGACTGGGAGCTGTGTCTGCCTGGGGTGATGTTTGCATTAAGGACCGCGCCGCATGCTGATACGGGGTTTTCGCCAGCTGAGCTGGTGTACGGTCGCTCGCTGCGGTCTCCGCTTCGCATGCTTCGAGAATCGTGGGAAGGCAGGGGCGACGACCCAGTCGTGGTGGAGTACGTGCTAAGGCTCCTCGAACGCTTAAGAAGGGCACAGGAGTTGTCAGGTGAAGCAATGGCAAAGGCCCAGCATAGGGCCAAGGTTTATTATGATCGGATAGCCAGGGCCCGTCGTTTTGAGGTGGGCGATGAGGTCATGATATTGCGCACGTCGCTAAAGAACAAACTCGACGTGCAGTGGGAGGGCCCAGCACGGATTGTTCAAAAACTGTCGGACGTTAACTACGTGGTGAGTCTGCCAGGAAAGCGGAAAGCACAGCAAGTTTACCACTGTAATCTGCTCAAACCCTATAAACAACCGGAAGCAGTGGTGTGCATCATGGTAAACGTTCCCGAAGAGCTTCCGGTCGAGCTTCCGGGACTAGGCTCAGTGACGAACAGGAAAGACACCGATCAAGTCATTAGTGACTTAATCAGTAAAGCATCGCTGTCGCCTGAGCAGAAAACCGAACTACACCAGCTCTTACAAGAGTTTCAAGGTCTGTTCTCTGAGAGGCCTGGTAGGACTTCTGTCCTTACTCATGACATAGAACTTACCTCCCCAGAGCCAGTACGATCCAAGGCGTACCGGGTGTCACCCCGCCAGAGCGATATTATGGAGGCTGAGGTAAAGAAAATGCTACAGCTCGGTGTTATTGAGGCGGGTGAGAGTGATTATACCTCCCCTTTGATTTTAGTTGAGGTACCGGGCAAGGAACCTCGTCCTTGCGTCGACTACCGCAGGCTTAATTCCATCACTAAGGATCAAATTTATCCGATCCCTAACATCGAGGAGCGCCTTGAGAGAGTGAGTAGCGCTCAGTTTATTTCCACCCTAGATCTTGTCAGGGTTTATTGGCAGGTTCCACTTACAGAAGAGGCTAGTAGGTATGCGGCGTTCATTTCACCAATGGGGACATTCCGTCCTAAAGTTTTGAGTTTTGGTTTGAAGAACGCGCCATACGGCTTTTCAAGCCTCATGGATAAAGTGTTGCGGGGACAGGAAGAATTCGCTTTACCGTATCTAGACGACGTAGCGATATTCTCCGCATCCTGGCCTGAGCATATGGCCCACTTGCGGGCAGTGCTAACCCGCCTGCGCGAAGCGGGCTTGACAGTCAAGGCTCCCAAGTGCCAGTTAGCACAGGCCGAGGTTGTCTACCTCGATCACGTGATTGGACGGGGTCGTCGCCGCCCCTCTGAAATAAAGGTGGCCGCTGTGCGAGACTTCCCGCAACCGCGCACGAAGACCGATATTCGGTCGTTCTTAGGTGTCGCCGGCTACTATCAGAGGTACATCCCCAGGTACTCTGATATCGCGGCTCCCCTGACGGATGCTCTAAGAAAAACAGAGCCCCAAACAGTCGTATGGGACGAGACAAAAGAAAGAGCTTTTAGCGCCCTAAAGAGCGCCCTAACAAGCCAGCCTGTGCTACGATCGCCAGACTACACAAAAGGGTTCGTTGTTCAGTGCGATGCTAGTGAGCGAGGCATGGGCGTTGTACTGTGCCAACGGGAAAATGGAGAAGTGGAACACCCTGTCCTGTATGCTAGTCGTAAGCTGACCAGTCGCGAGCAGGCGTACAGCGCCACCGAGAAAGAGTGTGCGTGTCTCGTGTGGGCCGTTCAGAAATTGTCATGCTACCTAGCCGGCTCGAGGTTTATCATTGAGACGGATCACTGCCCTCTCCAATGGCTGCAGACCATCTCACCCAAAAATGGCCGCCTCCTGCGCTGGAGCCTCGCTTTGCAACAATATTCCTTTTAGGTGCGTTACAAAAAGGGGAGTCTCAACGGTAACGCCGATGGCTTAAGTCGAAGCGCCTAACGTAGGAATCAGCCTCAGAGTTGTTTGTTACTGATGTTTTTCTTCCTGAGGCAGGATCCTTAACATATTGCTTTTCTGTAGTGTTTCAAAGTGATGACGTGCTTTCTAGTGTAATTTTCCAATTTGTGGACGCGTTCTGAGTGCTGCTAGACTACTGTAAGGAACTAGGCAGTAGTATAAAAGGGGAAAGAGCCTGGCAGGACTTGGTGAGGGTTGTTTCGTGCTTGCTGACTGAGCGGCTGAGTTTTGGCGTAGTTCTAACGCTTGCCGGGAACGAGAACAAAAATGTCAACTCTCCCGAAGTCACTTTGCAGTGTCCTGTGTCAACCCGAACGAGAGAACGAGGCCTTCTCTGTGCGCTGCGCTCAAGAAACGCCGAAGGACGCCCGACTTCGGTTATGAGCATCATCGAGCGACATCCCTTCGGACAGCGGATGCAGTCCCCTGACCATCGGGATCTCCTTCCCCCGGCGGGGCGGTCTGTTACGTTTCGCCTACGACGCGCGGTATAGCCGGCGCGGATGCAACGGACGCCGGGGCTTCGTTCAAAGCGGCGGACATTTTGGCCCGTTCAGCGCCGCCGATACGCCTCCCCGCCACGCGCGTACAGGCATGCTTCAGTGCCACGTGTCTTCAAGCGTGCGTGTGTGTGTGTGTGTGCATGTTGGTGCCCACGCTTGTCAAAGCGCGGCAGCCGGGGAGAGGAGCTCTCCAAGTGTGAAGCGAGGAGGTCTGACCGGCGCCGGGCCGGCGGATGCGTCACTACACTCGTCCCAACGTGTCTCTCAGCCTGTCCGTGCCGCGCGTCACGTGCGCCTCTATCAGGCGTTCCCTCTTGCCCTCGACTCCGAGAGTATAAGAGCAGCTGCTCCCGGACGCCGAGGGAGGCTCCGATTTCTTTCGTTGAGTTGCGTGCTCTCCCGTGTCTCCACTTCGGTCGACCGGACCGCCCGCTCTTTTGCGATGCTAGAATAAACAAGTTGTTCTGTTACCAGTCGACTCATGCTTTGCCGGGACCTTCGGATGCTTCAAGTTGTGCCCCAGGCCGCCAGGCCAACGCTACCCTTGGGGCTTGCGACCCATTTGCAACAACTCGTGCCAGCGGTGCGATTGCAATAACGGGAGTCAGCGCTGAGATTACAACAGTGGTTGTGCGGCTAGTATGCTTCGCATAAAAGCGCTGCTAGAAATCTTTGACACTTTCGCTTGTTTACTTGTTCTCGGCAGTGCTCTTCCTGCGCGTCTTTTCTGCGCGAGCCCATTTGATGTGGTTCCTTGTTTGTGACGTAAAAGCGAGTTGTGTCTCACAGGCGTACCTGTGAGATACACCTATGAACGCGAAAGCGTTAAGGGCCCCGTGTCGCAGAAAATCCTGCGTCGGTGTCCGGCGTCGGACGTTGCTGTGGCAAATAGGATGTCGGACCCAATTCTGCATATCCAACCACTCTTCTACCACCAAAGTTGTTCACACCTTCTCTTTCATTTTTATGCGTTGCATATTGCAATCACTCAATTCAGCCCTTGGGCGCGGCCTGGCAGCCACCATTGACCTTTAGCGCAACCACGTGACGTGACGTCACGACAGCCGGAGGAAAAGCTGGGCCCCAACTCGCGCGGTCGCGCGCGGCCGCAGCCACCACCTGACTCCCGCTCCTCCCGCTAAAAAGACCGCGCAATATGCAACGCATTCTTGGCTTAACCAAGCTAAGCCTGGCCATTTTTTTACCAAGTTATTCCTGAGAATGTTGATAACGGCAGCCCACAAACAAATGTAATGAAAAAAACACTGACAGCGCATATCTTTTATGTCATCTCTTCTCAGGTTGAAATATTAAAAGTGTGAAACAATAACGGAAGATCGACACAAGAAAGAGGCTGCGGTTTTACCAGAAAGCTTGCCTTCGTGCATAGCGTTCGTCGCCAGCGTTTCCCGCTAAACGTTACGGTTACCAAAGCTGCAGTTGCCGGGAAGCATGAAAAGCAGTCGGGGGTCTTTGAATGCTATTGCATTCGACTCTTACAGGCGAAGCTTAAGCGTCCTCCAAAATTTTCATTTGTCTTATGCTTGTTTACACGTCTTTATAGCGAATTGTGAGCATTATTCACATTCCTACTAATACAACATTCCCCACCTCCTCATTTACCTAGAGAAGTTAGCTTGGGTTGCCCCCCACCCCGAAAAAAAAAATCTTGGGTACGTGCCTGACGTGCGCTTATTCACTGCATTGCTTATATGGTCGAGTGTATTGTTCTTCCCGCCTTCTCGCAAGACGTCATCCTCGGATGGGACTTCTTATCCCGTCATAAAGCCATAATCGACTGCGCGCGCACCGGAGTTCAATTTCCCCCCCTGCGTGACGCACCATTGCACGAAGATCGTGAACGCCTTTCTAAATTTGCCGTGCGCGGGGACAGATATTCTGCTCGGTTCCTTCGCCCTCGTGCCCGTATCCCGCGATGTCATCACCGATGCAATGGCCCTCTTCACATCGTCTCACGTCATCATGAGCCGTAAAGCTCTACCACTACCCTTCGTAACGCTTGACATAGCCGGCAGCTGCAGCCATATATACTTCTACAATCCCTTCTGTGCGCGTATTACGTAGCTCGTTGGTGAATGCATTGGCTTCGTGGAAGAGCTCGACTCTTCGTCTTTGGTCGACGCCTTGGCGCTCTTTTAATGTCTACAACGGCCAACGATCTGCGATTTCGGCGCTTGAGGAGACGCCCAGGGCAGTGGCGTACCCAGCACTTTCGTTCGCGATGGGGGGGGGGGGGGGGGGGGGGGGGCGGCTCGCGTTTCAGCTTGGCTTCCTCCTTATAGCATTTGTGGAGGGATCACATACATGAATAATAACTGCATTGCAATTGTCAAAGATACTGCAACCGAATTTTTTAACGCTACGCACTGTCAAGACAAGTAAAACGTGTATGTCTTCATAAAAGAATATACTCGCATCCCTAAAATTGTGCCCGAAATAACTTATATCAATGCTTTCAAGTTTTTTGTCTATGCAATAACAAAAGAAATAGCACACGAACTTTAGAACTATATCAATTCAAAACCAGGAAAAGCAGTGCACGCCGCTTATATGAAAAACGTAAAGGCCGTGGAATGAAGAAGTAGAGGACAAATATTTTAACGAAACTTTGTTATTCAAGAACTTTGTTTACATTTTTCTACACATGCAACGGCTAGGGAAAGATCTCAGTGACGCTGTCCTTCGTTCCAATGTATTGCGCGGGAGGAGCTGTCACCGGTCGTATATTGAGTAATTGCACCGAAGTTATAGTCGCAACAGAGAGCACCTATAAAAAGCAGGAGTCCTGCAGAATATACGAAGGCGAGTCAAATGAAAGTTTGCCAAATGCGAATATATGACAAACGGGGCACTTTATTTAAATGTAGTCGCCATGAGCATTTAGACATTTGTCCCTCCGACTAACGAGTCGCGTGATTCCCGTCTCGTAAAACTCCTTGGGTTGCTGCTTCAAAAAGTCTGTAACTGACTCGTTTACGTCATCGTCCGACATGAATCTGGTTCCCTTGAGCTGTCTTCTTTTTTCAATTGCCCCATATTGTGGAAGTGGCCAGGCGACAGGTGTGGGCTGTATGGCGGATGTTGCAGCGTTTCCTACTTGAACTTTCCCAGTTTTGTGTTAACCAAATCAACGACCTTGGGACGGACATTATCGTGGAACAAGATGAGCCTATTCCTGAATTCTTTACGTGGTTTGTTCTTGATTGCGACACGCTGCCGATCCGGCTTTTCACAATATCGAAAACGATTGATAGTCTCTCCAGGTTTAGCAAATTCGACCAGTAATGGCCCCTGACGAAAAAAGAAAAGTCAACAGCCCCTTTCCGGCGGAAATGACGGCCTTTTCTTTCTTTGGGGGTCGTGAATTCGAATGTTTCCGCAATAAGCATTACCGTCGTTTTTCAGGCTCGTAATGGTGGCACCATGATTCGTTCCCGATGACAATTGCAGACAAAAAAGTCCTCACCCTCATTGTGATATCGGATCATATCAGTCAAGTCAGCGCCGAACCTCTCCGTGTTCTGGCGGTGGTTTAAAATCTTGGGCAACCATTGCACACACAATTGCCGATGACCGAGATGTTCATGAATTATGGTGTGAACCGAACCCTGACTGATTTTCACACGCTATGCGAGTTCATCGATGCTTATCCTCCGTTCTTGTCTAATCAGCTCACGAACCCTTGCAATTGCGTTGGGGGTAATTGCACGGTGGCTTTGGCCCGGTCTTGGATCGTCTCTGCAACTTTCACGTCATTCTTTGAACCCGTTGCTCCAACACTTCACAGTGGCCAATGAAATGCAATATTCGACATACACGGCAGCCGTATGGTGACTAATTTCTTTTCGGGAAACACCTTCAGCTGTCGAAAACCTCACGACACCACGCTGTTACACTTTTGGAGCGTCTATAATGTAACGCAACCATATTCGACCCAGTGTACGACAGCATTAAAGAGCATTTATCCTCACACCTGCGTGTCACTTTTGTAAATGAGGGAACCCTGCGTGCTACGCGCATGCCTCGCAGATAATGAACAGAACCATTATTGCGTGGGGTGAGTTGGCCCACTTTAATTTGACCCGCCCTCGTATATTTGAAATGCGAAGATACAATGGAATATACATGTGCGAAGATAGTTTGATAAAGGGCAAAAAACTGTCACTGGGAACAGAGCACGTATACACAAAACCTCGCAACAATATTATTAAATATACGTATAAGTCTCCAAAAATGTGCGTAGCTAAGAAAAAATCACTGTATATCATGCGTCAAACAAGGCAAATAAATATCTTGGGCAATCACAGATCAAAGAAACCTAAGCCCCCCCCCCGCACCCGGGGCTGAGCCGAGAGGAGGCGGTGCTGTTCAGACAATTGCAAACTGGTTCCTTACCCACCCCAGTGTTAACGACTCATCTATACCCGCAATTATACGTTAGTGATGTGTGCCGCGTGTGCCAGCGGGAGAGGACCACCCTGACGCACATCCTATGGGATTTGCACCAAGTTCCCCGACGAAGCTTCAACAAGTACGACAATTCCGCCACGGCTCGCGGCTGCGGCGGAATGCTACGACCAGGAAAGCCAAATCTGGGCCGTCCAGCAGGTCTCGGCGGCTCTCGAAAGACAAAGGCCGAGCGAAACCGACGAAACGTTGCCCCTCAGGGCGACCGACCGCGGGAGTAACACGCGCTGGAGTTGAGTAGATACCACCCGCTGAGAAGACGTCAGGGCCCGTGTCACGGCGCCATTTAGTCATGGTGTCGTTCTGCAGGCGACTAAATGAAGTTGTTTCTCTCTTTCTCGTGCTGTTAATGCACCGCCGACCAAAGCAACCCCCGCGCCGGAAATCATTCTAGATTTTGTCTAGACTGTATTTTTCATGCTCATTTCAACGCGAGAATTCCAAACTCGGGCAGGATTTCGTGGCAACGCCCATGCACCTGGAGTCAGATAACGCAAGCAGCCCCATCCGAGCACAAAATTTCAATGGCGTTTTGATGACAAACGGGCTCACCGCGGCATCTCACGGAGGCCGCGAAATCTACGGAGCACATGGATATCAATTCCGAAACTTTATGGGTATAAATCTCAAACTTTCGATGTGAAAGGTGCATTGACATTTCCAAAGTAGTGCTTTAGATTTTCAATTGCGGAACTTTGTGGGTCTAATGCTGTTATAAACATTTGACTCCAAAGGTGCATTGACTTTTCTAAAGTCTTGCATTGGAACATGCAACGGGACAATTCAAATCAACACACTATTAGACAAGTTGACAAAGCACGCAGCGAGGTCCGATAAGACGAAGCGTTGTGGTGGTTCATTTGTGCCGTCATGTCACAAAACAATATCACATTTTTTTTTTTTTCACCTATACGCCAAAGCATCCATGTTAAGACACTAAAGCCAGCCAAGGTAACTACGTTCTTGTTTATTTTTCCTACTTGTTTATATTCCTTCGGTAGCCACATTAGGTGCGCAAAGTAGATATTCAATTCTGGCCAACATATTTTCCTTGGAGATTTTTAATTTGAGTACCCCCGCACCACAAAAGGAAAAAAATACATTGTTGCGGGGCAGCGCATTGTTGCATGGTGAAAGTTCGATTTTGCTACTTCTTCCTTTGCGGAAAGTAATGGGCCACGGGACGCTTCAGTTGCCGGATACTCTTATAATATTGCGATAGCAATTATATGGATAATCCAAGCGCATTCCTGCTGTCACAGTCGTCCTCGTGTTTCGTATGAAGTGCAAGGGCGATAACATCGTTACCGAGCGCCGCATGCTGTATGTGCGAGTGAAAGCGTACGGGAAGGGGGAGGGGGGGCTGGAATGGGTGAGCCGACGATGGTGACGCAGTTTTCTGTGCGCAAAGAAGAAAAGCGGAGAGCAAGCTAGGCATCTTCCGTCGCGCGCGATACATCGGGGGGAGTGGATGGAATGGGGGCGGTATCTAGGATTCTGTGAATCTGTGATTGCGCAACATGTTTATTTACTTTGTTTGACGCATTATACACCATGGCTTTTTCTTAGATACGTACATTTCTTGGAGACTTATACGTATATTTAAATATCTTGTTGGGAGATTTTGTGTATACGTGCAGTGAACTTTGTTTCCAGTGGCACTTTTTTGCCTTTTATCAAGCTTTATCTTCGCATTTGTATATCCCATTGTATCTTCGCATTTCTAATGTACAAGGGCTAGTCAAATGAAAGTGAGCCTACCGTGAAATCACCCTTAACAGAATTGCAAAAGTGGAGGAGGTGATGAGACAAGAACGGAGCATAAGCATCGATGAACTGGCAGAGCGTCTGAACACCAGTCACGATTCGGTTCACGCCATAATTCATGAACATCTTTGTCATCGGATTTTGTGTGCGCAGTGGATGCGCAAGATTTTGAACCACCGCCAGAAGACGGAGAAGTTCGGCGCTGCCTTGACTGCTCTGAGCTGGTATCACAATGAGGGTGACGACTTTTTGCCTGCAATTCTGATCGGGGACGAACCATGGTGCCACTATTACGAGCCTGAAACACGAAGGCAAAGCTTACAGTGGAAACATTCGAATTCACCACGCCCAAAAAAAGCACAGTCTATCATTTCCGCCGGAAAGGTGTTGTTGACTTTTTTTTTCGATCGTCAGGGACCATTACGGATAGAATTTGCTAAGTCTTGAGAGACTATCAATTGTTTCCGGCACTGTGGAACGCCGGAACGGCTGCGTGTTGCAATCAAGAAGAAACGATGTGGAAAATTGACGAATGGGGTCATCTTGTTCCACGACAATGCCCGTCCCCACATCGCTGATGTAGTTAATACAAAACTGGCAACGTTCAAGTGGGAAACGCTGCAACATCCGCCACACAGCCCAGACCTGTCCCCTGGCGACATCCACATTTTGGGGCAGCTCAAGGGAACCACATTCGTGTCGGACGATGACGTGAAAGAGTCAGTTGCAGACTTTTTGTAGCAGCAACCCAAGGAATTTGATGAGACCGGAATCACGCGACTCCTCAGTCAATGGGACAAATGTCTAGATGCTCATGGAGACTATTTTTAAATAAAGTACCCCGTTTGTCATATATTCGCAATGGCTCACTTTCGTTTTACTCGCCTTCGTATATCTTACAGAACTCCTGCTTTTTATACGTGCTGTCTGTTGCGACTATAATTTCGATGTAATTACTCACGATACACGACCGGTGATAACTGCTCCTACGTAATACATTGGAACAAATGCAAGCGTCATTGATATCTTGCACTGGCCGTTGCACGCGTACATGAATGTAAACACGGTTCTTGAATGACGAAGTTTCATTAACATATTTTTCCTCAACTTGTTCATTTCATAGCCTTTACATTTTTCATATTAGCGCCATGCACTGCTTTGCTGGTTTCGAACTGATATAGTTCTAAAGTTCGTGTGATATTTTCTTTACTTATTAAATAGACAAAAGCATGGAAGCATTGATATAAGTTATTTTGGACACAATTTTCGGCACATACGAGTATATTCTTTTATGAAGAATCGTATATTTTACTTTTTTTACGGTGCGTAGCATTCAAGAATTCGTTTCTTTAACAATGGCAATGCAATTATTATTCATGTATTTGATCCCTTGACAAATTCTTTAAGAGGAATATTTAGCTCGGGCCCCACTCCCACGCGGCCTAGTAAAATACATGTAAAACGCAGAAACGCTTTTCTGAGCTAACCTCTGGATCGCTTTCAATGAAACTTATTGCATTTGAGAGAGAAAGTTAAATTTTAGTGTCTGTTGGAAGCAGAATTTCAATTTCGGGCCTGAATGTTGCTTAAAGTACTTCGAAAATGTTGAAAGTTCGATAAAAATAGGAGCACGACGTTTGCAAACTAACAGCTCTGCATCAAGAACAGATATCGCGGTTCTGTCAAGGGCATCTGTTATAACAGTCAAAGCAGACAAATTTCGTATGTCAATTTGTATCTAACGTGAATTGGTTACGCTGTGTACAAAGGTTCTGCAAAAGCCGTGTTTCCATAATACTAAATTTTTTAGATTCATGTGTAACATACCAATTTTGTCCGCTGTAGATGTGCTATTAGATGAAATTAACAAAATTGTGATATAGTTTTTCATTGTTGAGTTACAGAGTTGTGAACTTGATAGTTTCATTTTCTGAAAATTTGCTATCTTGGCGAATTTTTACTAAAATATTTACGATCTAAATGAAAAATTCGAAAGTAGCAGCCAATATAACCCCCCCGCCCCAAGGTTTTCTTTTAAATGCAACAAACTTCGTCAAATTTGGTGCAGTGGTTGCCGAGAAAAACGAATTCCCCTTCTACATTTATTTAGATAGGCGCACCCGAGCTAAAGCTTCCTCTTAAGGAGGATGCCGAGCTGCAACGTAAGCCAGCTCCCTCCCCCCCCCCCTCCCCCCCGAACAAAATTTCTGGCTACGCCACTGTCCCCTTACGCTTTCACTCGCACATGCAGCATGCCGCGCAAAGGTCATGATGACATCGCCCTTGGACTTCATACGAATGAGGGCGACGGGACGGCTGGAATGCGCCTAGAGTGTCCATGTAATTGCTATTGCAATAATATAATAAGAGCATCCGGCAACTTAAGCGTCCAGTGGCCCTTTACTTTCCGCAAAAGAAGTAACGAAATCAAACTTTCACCATGCGGTAATCAGCTGCGCCGCAACAATGTTTCTTTTTTGTGTGTGTGTGTGTGGGGGGGGGGGGGCACTCGAATGAAAAAAGAACGCAAAGGAAAGCATGTTGGCCACAATCGAATGCCTACTTTGATCACCTAATGCGGCTAGCGAAGGAACATCGAAGAAAACGTGAGACGCTTGGTCCACAGAGAACCATACGCATACTGCTCGGTATCCTACACCGGCAAGACAAGACTTTTCGGCGAGGTTGCGCTTAAGCGAACGCTTTGCAATACGTCGAGTCATCACAGTAATGCCGGCGAGCGACCATTGTTTCTTCTCGTCTGCTAGCCAGAAGGTGTCCAAAACTCTGCCAGCCGAAAATCCACTCGGCCAGAGAAAAACGAACGTGCCACGAAGTGCGCCGCGTGGTGGTCGGGGCAACAGAGAAAAACGCATGCGCTCTGGCTGGCTCTGGAAGCCCGCCGGTAGCGAGAACAAGAAAACTGAAGAGGTTCGATGTGTTTGCGCGAATAAAAGTGACAGTAGAAAAATAAATAAGAATGTAGTTATCTTTGCTGGCTTTAGTGTCTTGACACGGATGCTTTGGTGCAAATGAAAATAAGGTTGATATTCTTATCAGTTACATGACGGCACAAATGAACCACCACAACACTTCGTCTCATTGGACCTCGCTGCCTGCTTTGTCAACTTGTCTGATAGTGTGTTGATTTGGCTTGTCGCGTTATATGGTCCGACGTGCGACTTTAGAAAGGTTAGTACATCTTTGGCGTCAAATGTTTATAACAACTCTGAGCACACAAAGTTCCGGAATTGAAAATCTAAAGCACTACTTTGAAAATGTCAATGCACCTTTCGCAGCAATTGTTTATTAGAACTTTATACCCATAAAGTTTTGGAATTGAAATCCATGTGCTTTGTAGATTACGCGGCCTCCGCGAGATACAGCGACGAACCCGCTCGCCATTGTAAGAGTTGGAGGACAATCCCACCGCTGGCAACCAGTTGTGAGTGTTGTGGTCGGGCATGAAATAAGTGGTAGCTGGCCATGCCGTCGTCCAACTCACCCATGCTTGGGACGTGGTTGTAGGGAGGAACTTGCTTTTATCGAGAGCTAGGAGTACGGGATTTATTTACAATATTTACATGAAGACATGAAATGCATTTCATCAGTCTAGCATGGCTACAAAATGAAGCACGGCAGACGAAGCACCAAGCACGAAGCACCCATCACACGAGCGAACCAAGCAGCCGGAAACGGCTGCTTAAAAACCCTCTCTCCTCCCTAGATCCCTATGTGAGGGAGAACTGCCGTTAATCCTCCGTCCAATCAGACCGTGCAAAGTCGTCATTGGAGCCGTAGTCGACCCGCCTTTGAGGGGGAGGATTTCACACTCACACCCGCACTTTCGATTCACAGAACACACCGAGCGGGGAGAGTCCTCGTAGACATGGGTTGTCACGCTTGACCCCAGCCGGCGCCTCTTGATTACAGTACGGACTCCTCAGGTAGCCGCCGTGACTGTCAGCAGAGTGTGACGAATTCTGGAGCCCGTGAAAACGCACCACAAAACACCATTTTCCAGGAGTCCTTTTGGTCCAAGTACACCGTCAAGGCGACAGAAAATCAGGTAACAATACTCGCTCGGGCCCACGAACGTGGCTAGCCTTGCTGTCGTCGCCGACTCTCAGATGGAGGCGCATGGTTGATTAACTTTGCTGTGGTCTCCAGTTCTCCGAAGATCGCCACCCCCCCCTCCCGCAGGTCGATCAAAACAGCTACAGCGGGTGGGGAAAGGTTTGCAGGTCAGCACCCCAGCCGGCCGATCGTAACAGCTCGTCCATGGCCCGGAAAATCTCGACTGGCCAGTACTGATAACCGCTGGGCAGGAAGAGAGTGGCTCGCGAGCAAGAACACGGCTTTGCTCTCTGCAACCACTGCGCACTTGGAATGCCTTAAACCATCTCAAAACAACCGGCACAGAAGAATCGATCCCTACAACACAATACTACTCAGCGTGCAAACGACCGGAATAAGCTCTTCACCCACAAGTCTTCCTATCAAAATTTCTATGTAAGCCGCCCAACTGGGAACCTCAAATTTTGATCCTAAAATTTTTTGCCGCGAGAGCGAGCGTGCACGTTCTCCTTGAGTTTAACCAGACCTGACCGTCGCGCTGCACAAGGGCAAAGGTTTACGCAGAACTAAACCGAAGGCTCTCAACCACCCAATACCCGAACATAACTTAAGCAGCCTAACTTCACGCACAGCCTGTTCTTACCCTATCGCAGTGGCGTACTTATCGCACGTACTGGTGCCACTGAATACTCTGCTCAACTCCACAGGTACGCAATCACAATCGCGCTAGCTTTGTAGTCCCTATTCAGAACGCGTACTTGTGTCGTACGCAGATGTTTCATCACGCTTACTCACGTTTCTTCCTCTAGTCCATACAGGACACGTACCTTAAACGGACAACTTGCGTAAATTACGCACTCCGCAGAACGGAATGTACGAAATAGTCACTACTCTTTCTTTCGCTATTACTGCTTTCTGCAATCCCGTCCGTCCCCCTCGAAACCCACTGCTTTAGGCGTTCAGCCACAGTGTCCACTGCTACACTAGGGTAACCTGCTTCTAATAGGCGCCGGGCCTGCGCATTAAAACTGGCGCTCATTTTGTGCACGCAGGATCGGATGAGAGAAGACGTAAGGCGCGACATGGCAATTCCGTTTTTTACTACTTGGGAATGCTTGGAATGAAAGTTTAACAACGGCTTCGAAGATTTTGGGGAGTACTGCCAACAAACGTATGTTGTTCGAAGACTAACTAAATATCTAGAAACTGAATTACGCGTCGCTGAGTAAATTCCTTGGTAAACTTCAATCCTCCTCCATAAAGTTTAAATTGCTCACTTACTGAGGTAGCAGCGGAATGAAATTCTTCCATATTGCAGAAAATCAGGTAATCAACAACGTAACAAAATATCTTGATGACGCAATCCCTTAAGGCTTTCTCTAAGCAGCTGTCAACCTTACTCAGGTAAATATTGCTAAGAATAGGGGCAACCTTCGAGCCAATAGAAATGCCCGATTTCTGCCGAAAAACGCCATCTCTCCACCCAATCAGCGTCGACTTCAAGTACTTGAAAGGATTTCTAGAAAAGCTCCCGTGGAAACACCGCATCTGTCCATAAAAGCTGACTCTTGCACTTGTTCTTTAATGCATTAAAGAAGTGAAGTACAATAAGAACAACAGTTTTACTGACTGTCGTATGGGTGTGGTTTATAAAATTGCCCTTAGCTGTGGCCAGTTCTACTTATGGCAAACGGGGCGGTGTATCAATCAGAGGCTAATGGAACATAAAAGGTCGTTAACCGGTGGATCGCCTTCTAATCTTTCTTTACATTTCCAAGATTGTAACTGCGTGCCAGGGTAAGATGAATGCGCGATAATGTACAGGCATAAGAATGAAGATACGCGTCTTATGGTAGAGACATGGCATATCTATAATGGTGGAAGTGCGTGCGTAAGTCAGCATTCGATTACTTTACATAAGGAAGAGATTAGGTGCCTTAACAGTTATCTCTCACGTAGACCGGCACATGTACCCGACTGACACGTGGTGATACCATTCCTGAGCTTGCGCAGATGACTTTGTGTCTTCTTTCATTTTTCGCCTTAGTGCTCGCTTCAGTTGATAGTCGGCGTTCGTGTTGTCCACTTCTCTGCTCTTGTGTCCTGTCTGCACGCCTCACCTCTTTTTTCCAAAATAAAAATCCAGGAAAATTTCCGGCGCCGGGAGTGGTTGTTTTGGTCAGTGGTGCATGACAGCATGAAAAAATGGGGGGGGGGGGGGCTGAAGCCCTATTAGCCCCCCCCCCTCGGCTACGCCCCTGGTCCAGGGATACGTTCTTGAGTGCCATCGCCGATACCCTCATACTTGCCGAACGCGCCGACCTTCCTGATCTGCTGCACCACTTTAGAAGTTCATTCAACGTTCCACAACCTAAACTGGGCCGCACGTCGGAAGTGCAGCACTACATGGACACCGGTTCACATCAGCCGTTACATCAACGATCATACCACGTCTCTGCCGAAGAGCGTCGTGTCATTCTCGCCCAAGTCGAAGATATGCTGCGCCGTGGCGTTATTCAGCCTTCACACAGTCCCTGGGATCTCCTGTCATTCTCATTCTTAAGAAGGACGGGTCTACTCGCTTTTGCGTCTACTACCGTCGGTTAAATAAGGTAACGCGCAAAGACGTCTATCGTTCGCCGCGCATCGACGACGCCCTCGGCAGTCTTGAGGGAGCAGAATGCTTCTCGTTCCTCGACTTACGTTCAGGGTACTGACAGGTCCTGATGGCTGCGGCCGATTGCCAGAAAACCGCATTGCGTCTATAAGCTTGTGTGAATTTAACGTATGCCTGTCGGCCTTTGTGACGCCCCTGTCGCATTTGAATGACTCATGGACAACACGCTGCTTGGCCTAAAATGGTCTGTGTCTGTCTTACCTCGACTACGTTAGGGTTTTCTCACCTGATTTGCCGATTCACCTGCTCCGTTACGCCTTAGACATGTTTTGACCTGTCTAACAAACGCTGGCCTCCAACTCAACCTTAATAATGTGCCGCTGCGCCACGCGGGAGCTCGCCATCTTAGGCCATGTTGTGTCCATGCACGGCGTTCTAACGGATCTTGCAAACGTTCGAGCAGTCGCCGAGTTTCCGAAGCCTAAGACCATCAAAGAACTTGAAAGATTTCTGGGTCTGTGCTCATATATCCGGCGCTTTTTTCGGAATTTCGAGTCGATCATGGCGCCGTTGTATCAGCTTCTACGCGGTGACACCGAGAATGGGGGCCCGTGTAGGTATGGTCGGAACTTACCACGTGACCATACCTACACGGGCGCCCATTCTACTTGGTCACAGATCACCACGCGCTTTGTTGGCTCGCCAGCTTGAAAGATGCCACTGGCCGCCTAGCGCGTTGGGCGCTACGCATCCAGCAATGCGACATTCGCGTCGCATACCGCAGTGCGCGCACACACTCAGGCACCCGCGCCCTGTCCCGTTCGCCTTTACCTCCAGACACGGCCTGCGGAACAACTTGCGCACACTCCGCGCCATCTCTCGACATGGACTCCTTTGCCACCGCACAACGTCCTGACCCATAGAACTCTTCTCTTTTCGACGTCCAGAAATACGTTCTCGAGTGCCTGGATCATCCATGATCCCTGTATCCCGAACCCTCCGACGCCAAGCAGTTCATCTCGCCATTCGAAGCCAGCCGATCCACCCACGCATTGGCGCGCCTGAAGGCCGTAGGTGTCCTTTAGGTCACAAATATGTGCCTCTTTCCACAATGATCCGCAGTGTAGCCAAGACGGAGTTTTGAAGACGTACGAAGCAATTCGCCACCGCTTATAGGCGTGGCATGTAAATTTTGTTCAAAAGTTTGTTCGGTGCTGCCTTGACTGTCAACCCCGCAAATCGCCGCCTTTATGCCCGTCTGGTGCCTTGCAGCCGCTCCCGGGCCCTGCCAAACTCTTCGATCGCGTCGGCATCGACCTATGCGGCCTTGTCCTATGACACCAGACGGCAATCGGTGGATTGTAGTTGCTGTTGCGCATTGGACGCGCTACGCTGAAACGGCTGCTTTACCAAGTGCTATAGCCGGTTTGTAGCCTCTTTCGTCCTACATCGCTTCGTCTTTCGACACCGCACACCTCGAGAACTCCTGAGTGATAGAAATCGCACCTTCCTCGCCGAAGTCGTCAAAGGTTTGCTTTCGGAATGCTACATTATTCATCGGGCAAGCACCGCATACCATCCCCAGACCAACGAGCTCACAGAGCTATTTAACCGCACGCTACATGGTGATATGCTCTCGATGTACGTGGCATCTGATCATGGTAACTGGGACCACATCCTTCTATTAATCACGTTCGTGTACAACCCCGCGATCCAGGCCACTACGAGATTTTCACCTTTCTTCCTCCTGTATGGCCGCGAGCCCGCGCATGCCATCTACAGGCTCCTGTATCAGCATGGCCCCATGCTTTCGGTTGCCAGAGCACGAGTGCCCGGGATTTATTGAGCAGTTATTTGATACAGTAAAATGGGGCAACGCCCCTCAGATGGTTATGCGACGATATACAGAGAAGTGGGACTACGCCCCCTCAGCTTATCATGCATAGCCCACGTGTCAGACGCGATACGATACATCCTCTTTCGTTACGAGAACGAAAATAAAATAAACAGCGTAATTATTTGGAGATGTGGTATAGCGATGATTCCGAGGTTAAACATTTGTAACGAAAGTAAAGCATATAAGTATTCACACAGCGTGTTTAGGAAATCTGTTCAAAGTTCCGATCACACTGCAGTCGTTGAGGTGATCTTGCTTGCCTCAGGGACCTCCTCGGTGCTGGTGTAGGCGGCGACCTGTCCGAAATGTCTGCAGTTCCGGGAGCACTGGCTGGCGTTGGCGGCGCACTGTGGAACATGTCCGCGGCTGTCGTAACACCATTTACTCGGTGCTGCGTCGTCGGTGCGATGAGCAGATGTTGAGCACTCGGGTCCCGCGTCGCTACCGTTGGGAATGAAGCCAGGCTGAAAGGTCTCCCAGGTCGGTAGTAGGTGTTTGCGATTGCGCCGAAAGGACCGCCCCTCCGGCGTGATGACATGGTACGACCTTTGGTACGTCGACGGTTTCAGAACCTGTGCTTTCGTGGCCCACGTGCCGGTCTGGAATCGCACGACATCGCCTTCGTGGAGCGGTGCTAGTGGCTGCGCGGAGGTTTGAAGCTCACGGTGCTTGACAACTTGGTGGGCTGGTCCACGTTCGAAGGCAGGCAGCAGTGTTCGTAGTTGGCGGCCTTGGAGGATCGCTGCTGGCGACCGGCCACACTCCAAGAGAGAAGTCCTGTAAGCCAAAAGTGCCAACCAGAAATCCTGTTTAGCTTCGGTCGTTTTCTTTAGGAGTGTATTCACCACCTGTACCCCCTTTTCCGATAACCAATTGGAACGTGGCAATTCCGGACTTCAGGTAATGTGTTTGAAGTCGTAAGTGCGCGAAAACGCGGCAAATTCTCTGCTAGAAAATAGGGGACCATTGTCCGAAAGAACCTTCATTGAAATGCCATAACGGGCAAATATAGCACTACTCGCTTCAATGACGCTCCTGGCTGTAGTGTCTCGGAGGCGTTCTACTTCTGGGAAGTTAGACAAGGCGTCATAAACGCACAGGTAGGGCTTCCTACGCGATACCGAGGCTGGTACGGAACGGGACGCATCATAAGTGGCGCTTTCGGCTGGTTATACGCCTACTCTTTGCATGCAGCGCACCTTTGAGCGAACACCTCGATTTCCGAGTTCATGCCAGGCCAGAAGACGAGACGACGAGCCCTAGCTTTACATTTGCCGATTCCTAGATGACCCTCGTGAATCCTGTATAAAGTCTCTCGCCTCATACTGCTTGGAATTACTACCTTGCACCCCTTGAATAGGATACCTTTAATATGAGATAGCTCAGATGAAAATGGTTTCAATGGACCGTCTATTGGCTCATTCGCTATTAAGTTCTGCCGTACCACTTTCAGATAACCATCCTTGGCTGTTTCTGCTGCGAGGAGCTTCCATGTTTCGTCGCTGATGAGTGAAGATACCGTACTTCCGGCGTGCACTTCTACGTCAGCGGTGCCAACGGCATCCGTGTCCCGATTGCTGGGTGCTCGAGACAGCATGTCCGCGAACACGAGCTGTTTTCCTGGAACGAATGGCAGGTCGAAGTCATATCTGAGCAATCGCATAAAGAAACGTTGTAGCCTGAGTGGCATGTCACCGACTGCTTTCTTACAGATAGCAATCAAAGGGCGATGGCCGGTCTCAATGACGACCTTTCGGCCGTACACAAAGTGATCGAATTTTTCGCAGCCGTATGTAATGGCTAGCGTTTCTTTTTCTATTTGCGAATTACGTCTTTCCGCTTCTGAAAGTGTTCTCTATTCATATGCGACCGGTTTCCAAGTGCCGTAGTGACTCTGCAAGAGTGCGGCGCCAACGCCACTGCGTGATGCGTCACACGAGAGTTTTGTTTCTTTTGCTGGGTCGAACACCGACAGCAACGGTTGACTACTTAAAGTGTGGCATATCTGACGCCATTCTTCCGCGTGGTTCGGCGTCCAATCAAGCACCGCGTCTTTCTTGACTATGCTGCGCAAAAGCTTCGTCCTTTTGTCGGTGCTGGAATAAACTTGCCGAAATAAGTTACGACTCCGAACCTTCTCTGCGCGGCTTGTTTGTCACGCGGCTTTGGAATTTGGAGCATAGACTGAACGAGGGCAGAGCTCGGCTTTATTCCTTCTGCAGAAATTACGTCCCCTAGGAACTCTCTTTCGTTGACTCCAACAACGCATTTGTCAGGGTTGAATGCTAGCCTTGCTTTTACTGCAGTCTTTAGCACCAACCTCAGTCATTCGTGATGCTCTTGCCTTGATGAGCCCCAAACTAATATGTCATCGACATATACCTTTGTTCCTGGTACAGTCTCAAAAATGTCGTTTAGAGCCTTTTGGAACACTTCCGATGCTCACGATATGCCGAAAGGCAATCGGAGAAAAGGGTAGCCACCGAAAGGCGTCGCGAAAGAGCAGATTCTCGACGTTTCGTCGTGAAGCGGAATCTGGTAGAAACCGGAATTCACATCTAGGCAAGTGAACACTTTAGCTCCTGCGAGCTCAGATTCAATGTCCTCTCGCCTAGGCATTTCTAATTGTTCTCGTTTAATGGCCTCATTTATTTTACGCGGGTCTATGCACACGCGTATTTTACCGCTTTTCTTGCGCACTATGACAAGAGGGCCTAACCATTCAGTAAGCTCAGTCACCTTCGTGATTATGCCTTCCCGCTCCATGCGCTCCAGCTCGTGTCGAAGCTGCTCTTTCAAGGCCAATGGTACTCGACGCACCGGCTGGATGACTGGGAGGGCTCCGTCGCACAGGACCATGCGATAGTGGCGCTGGATACAGCCTATGCCCGAAAAAAGGTGGCGAAATTCATTCACAACTTTTTCTGAGCTGCTTTGCGACACGCTGTGTACTTGTCGGGATACTAGCCCCTTGGTCTCGCACGCCTGCAGGCCGAGAATTGCTTGGGTTTCCTTGCGGGCAATGAAAAAATCCAGAGTGAAAGTGCGGTCCATTAGCGTCACTTCTTTCCTTACGGTTCCGAAATGCTTGGTTTTGCTTCCCCCGTAGGATCGTAACACCGCACTGCAGGGCTTTAACTGTGGCTTCGGGTTCATCTGTGCGTACAGCGCTAAAGGTACAGATTGGCTTGTGATCCAGTATCTATTTTAAAATCAATGTTTTCCTCCCACATTCGCTTTCACCACCCAGTCTGCTCGGCTGGACTTATTTCCGATAGCGAGAATTTGAAAATCATCTTCGCTACCTTGCAACTCGCCTACTTGCGGGTTTGATTTGCAACAGATAGCGAAGTAGTTTTTCCCTTGGCATGCACGACATCTTCGTCCGTAAGCTGGGCATTTTCGTGGTGCATGCGCCCTTGCACACCTTTGACATTTGTAACTTTTGCGCTGCTTTACTTCCGAAGCACGACTCGTCCTGTGCATTGCGTCGACTTGATTTTGCTCTCCCATCGAAATTGCCTCGTTCGCTACTGCTACTTCAGCTACCTTGCACTGTTCTTTGGCCTTTTGCAGCGTCAACTGGTTGTTAGAAAGAAGCTTTTCTCGAACCTTTGCGTCGTTTTGCCAAAAATAATTTGGTCTCTGCTCATTGACTCTGCTAGCTCATCATAGTTATACGCTCGTGCTTTCGTCTTCAGATCTCGTAAGAAATGCTCAAAAGGCTCACCGGGCTCTTGCATTCGGCTACGGAACAGGTAGCGCTGATGTACCTCATTGACTTGGGAATCGAAGTATTCGTCGAACTTTTTGATTACTGCGTCGTAATCGTCCTTTGACTCGTCTTCCGTGAAGCTGAAGGTGTTGTAGACCTCGATGGCTTCCTCTCCGGCGACGCTCAGTGGCAACGCAGTTTTTGTCGATGCTTCTTTTTTCTCACTAGCTGGTTCCGTTGCAGTCAGGAATAGTTGAAACCGTTGCTTGAACAGCCCCCAGTTCTTGCTTATGTCACCTTCAAACCGCAGCGCCTCCGATGGCTTTATGAAATTCATGGTGGCAGCATTCGAACGGCGACCTCGGCGCCTGCTATCCTTCAGACGAGCGGATGTGGGCAGGGGCTACATACTTCTGACACCATGTACCAGCATGGCCCCATGCTTTCGGTTGCCAGAGCACGAGTGCCCGGGATTCATTGAGCAGTTATTTGACACAGTAAAATGGGGCACCGCCCCTCAGATGGTTATGCGACGATATACAGAGAAGTGGGACTACGCCCCCTCAGCTTATCATGCATAGCAGACGTGTCAGACGCGATACGATACACCTTCCATGCCGTCCTGACGCCTCCGAGTTTCTGCCTGTGTCCGACGTCGCCCGACAAGCCGAAGAATGCCGCCAGCTCGCGCGCACCTTTACGGCACAGCAACAGCAGCGCCAGAAAGAAAACCGCACCGACTCCGTTTCAGACGCCACCTACGCTCCAGGCATTCTTGTGTGGCTGTCTGTCCCTTTTCAAACGCCGCGACTTTCCTCGAAACTCGTCCCAACGTTCGAAAGGCCTTACCGAGTCTTGGAGCGAACATCCCCAATGACTTTTCTCATTGAGCCACTGCCACCCCCTGACGACTTGCGCTGGCACGGGCATGACATTGTCCACATCTCGCATCTCAAGCCCTACCACGACCCTCTGCCTCCTGATTCGTAATTCGCCAGGATGGCTTTTTTCTGTCCGGGGTGACATAGTGAAGAAGACGTGACTTGCTGTAATGCCCGGCTTGGCTCTGCTCGCGCTGCTGGTTGCTGGCGTCTTTTTGGACGGTGCTTCGGGCTGCCTCGCCGTTCCCGGTCGCTGTGCCCTTCGCATAAGGAGCCGTTACTAAACCTTCTCACGATGCGCAAGGCAGTTGGTACTACCTTCGTAATATTAGTCGAAGATGCGCACGATGTCTTCATAAGTAGCAGTAGCCCGGTCCGCTTGCGACGCAAGGTCGTAATACAAACGGTGTCCCTGCGAGCCTCAGTTGCTCAGTAGAACAGCCTTCTTCCTTTCGAAAGGTAAAGCCTCGCATCGCGCTGCCAATAGAAACGTCTCGTACGAGCGCTTGCACGTTTGCCCAGGTACTGCGGGTGTACAGGACGAAGCAAGGCGGCGGCGCGAACGCCGTGAGAGCAGCGGGTGGGAAAACCGGTGTCGACGCACTCGTTGTCGGCGAAGGAGAGGAAGTGGCTGGTGAAGTATCATCCATGGCAGGAGGAGCAAGTAGCAGAAAGGCTTCACCTCGTCACCAATGTAGTGTAGTGGCGTGGGTACGACGCCGGCGGAGGGGGCCTACGAAGCGGGCATAACAGCCGGGGCGCGGAGCGCTGCCTAACAAAGGAGCCTTGCGTCAACGACAACCAAAGAAAGACTGAGTTTATTTCAGAAAAGAGGAATGCGAACATAGCGGGGTACACTATAGCGTTGGGGGCGGATAGGCGCTAGCGGTCACAACCATTATGCTATCGAAGGTGAGAATACCACAAGCTCCCACTCGCGACGCTGGCGCTAAATCCGTAAGCGGACAGATTCGAACGTAGAAGGTCGCGTCCTGTCTCGTCCGAGGATTGAACAAGGAAACCATTTGGAGTGAACATCGCGCCACAGATTTGAAGCCGAGCGTATCGGCCCAACACGTGATAGTCACGCTAGAGCGCGCGGTAAGTTTTAGTGCTCTCGCTCTGCAGTCAGAGCTACGGCCCAGCCGAACAAGTGCGCATCGTGCGCAAGTGCGCATCGAACAAGTGCAGCCGAACAAGCACGCATCGAATAAAGACTACCGGTAACCAAACCTTTCCGGCCATGGCGGAAAAACAACATAGGACGGGCCCTGACGTCATGTTTTATTCAATCTATGGATACTCCAGGCGGATTTCTGCCGTGGGCCGAACCTCACGGCATTTCTGCCGTGAGGTTCGGTATAAAGTCCAAGGTGGATAAAATCGTCGCCGCGCGCCGTACGCTGTATGTGTGAGTGAAAACGTGCGAGAATGAGCCGGCGATCGCGGCTCAATCTCGCGCACCCAAGCGAGATAAGCGGGGAAGAAGCGCGCCGTCTTCCGTCGCACGCAAGGCTCCGGGGGAGGGTAGGGGAAAACCGCGCGGCCGCGCGCCCCCGCATGGGCCGCTGTATCTTGACAGCCACCTGCGACGAGGACAAAGACCGCCCTTGAGCTGTGTTTTGGCGGCTTAGTTCGCGTTGATGGGAGACGCAGCACGAAGGTCAATTCGCTCGCTGCTGCTGCCACGCTTCCTCACTCCAGAGTTTTCACAGCGAGTTTTTGCGGTCGAGTAAGTTGTGCTCATGTTTGCTTGTGCGTGCGTGACATCATGCTTGTTAGTTTATTTAGTATGCCTAAGATAACAAGTTTATACGGCCGATCAAATTGGTATTTTTACTTCCATATAGCTGTCCATTAATTTGCTATCACAATCGATGCTTCGGCTTTTGGGCGAAACTGCGACTTTCTTGATAACGGTGAAGACCCGCACCGTGATTAGATGTTCCTGGCTGGCACTCACACTAAGACCTAAAGCACAGTTTTAAAGCTCACACACCACACTCCCTACACAGCTTGCATCGCGAACTGACGCTTCGAAAAAGAACCTAGTGGAAAATTTTTAACTCACTTTTCCGAAGCCGCTAGCAGCAGCGAGAGCTGCTTTCAGTGCACTTTTGCGAAACACACCACGTGACTCCCAACACAGACTCTCCAACTCATCCAGGGCTAGCAGGAGCCCCTCCTAACGCTTTCCTTTCTCCATGTTCCCGGCCAACGCACCGAGTCACCGAAGTCACGTGTTGGGCTGATACTGCGAAGGAAAAAGCGGTGGGATCACTTCACGGAAAGAATTGGCCAGATTGGCCGCCTGACGTTATGCTATCTACAAGTTTATTTCCTTAATATATGCATCGGAGGGAGTGCGCGCATGTTTGCCTTAGCGCGCGTCTTGACGGTGGCTTGTGTATGGTACTGAAATACACGTGTAGCACAAGCTCCATGCTCTGAAAGATATTGTTGCTCACACTGGAAACAGATCTGGCACTAGTTATCGCATTCTTTTGCGCATTTTGGTAGATGGCTTAAGGAAAGGCGCCACAGTATATCACATTGATGTTTCCACCGAAAACTACGCCATGCACGTCGTACAGTTTCTCCAAACCGCAACGGAGTCTACACATTCCCATTTTTGAGCTAATCGCCGCGCTGCCGCTCGATATATTGAACGAGCCCAACGAACAAGACAGCGTACGCAAGTGCAATGTAAACAAACCGTTGACTGAGCGCATGCGCGATCGCCGACAGGAATTCTTTTACGAAGGTTACGCGCTTTGAAAGGTGCACCCAAAGGGACACTAAAGGTTAATATTAAGTCAACGTGGACTGTTGAAATACCATCCCAGAAACCTTGAAACGCTTGTTTCGTGCGACGGAGATACTTATTTTAAGAGAAAATGCGTTCTGAAGCGTCCGCGTACCTCCAGCGCTGTTCAAATCACCCGCCCTCCGATCGAGGAGTATTGACGTCATGGTCTCATAGTGACGTTGCGCCGTCAGTGAGTAAAACGGCTCCCGCAGACGGCGCTACGGCTTTTCTGCACAAAACCCAAGCGCGCGGCCAGAAACAGAGCCAAGACAGAGCCGACAGCAGCGCGAAAGCGGAACTATGGTGGCTAGTGGAAGGGAAAGCGCACGACGATAAGCTGGTTATTTTATGACGCCAACTTCGACGCTCGTTGCAATGGATGACCCTGACAACGACACATTAGCTCGCGGTGCTGGGCTCGAGTTCAGCGATTTAAGCACTGATGAACGTGACCTGCTGTTTAGGGCTCGCTCTGTCGGCGTCGTTGCGTACTACTACGACGATGACCTGCTTTGAAAGGCACTTCACGCGACTTCAGTAAGTCGGCGTTAAACTCGTAATCCTCTGGACGAAAGTGGAGCGAGCACACTACGTGATTTTTCGGCTCTTGGCCAGCGCGCTGCGGCAGAGGTACCGCACTTAACCACTTCGAACGGAGAGGTTCACTCGTTGGCACACAGTGAGAAGTAACGTTGGATTCGCCGCTGCAACTGCCCTTGGCCAAGTTGTGCGCACCATTCGCGCATCCCACGACGTCACATGGACGTGGTATTGTCGCTGCTTGTTCCAAATGCAAGCTTCGCGAGCCAGCAGGACCACCGCAGCACGACGCGTTAAAGGAACAACTGAAACTCCGAAGCGCGCGCGGCGCAAAGTCGAGCGGGCAGAGTCGAGCGAAAACGAAACCATTCGATCACCCATACTACTCATGTGTAACGTCAAAATGTTATTTTTTCTTACAATCGAATAGAAGTGGGCAAGTAGCATTTTCTTCTGTCTCATAATCTAATGAAATGATCTTTTTAATAGGAGAAGTAGAGTACTAGTGATATAAATTATGATGAGTGCTTTCGTCATCGGGCTAGTACCGGAATGTCGCTGGGGGGTCTCAAATCGTCTCATGCATTTACCTGAATTTCTCGGTTACTAAAGCTCTGTTCACGATTATATTGACGCCTTAGACATTCTAGAGCATTGCTTTATTACTTTAACTTGACTTTCTGGTAACCTTTAGTGTCCCTTTAGAGTCCCTTGATAATTTGAAAGTAGGGACACTCTTTGAACTCTGCCGCCGCCGCGCGACACCCTCGCCTCCTCCTCGCCCCTTGCCTCCCCCCCGCGGCAATAAGTTTTGCCCCCGTTTTTCTCCACGACGATTGGTCTCCCTGCCGTTGCCATTGGAAACGCGCGGATCTTGCCTTTTGCTTGTGTTTTTCTTTTTCGTTTGGGCCATTTTTCTCCTCAGCTCGGCTGGCTCAGCGCTTTAGATCGGCGTAGCGAACGTTGTGCGCTGTGTTTCCTGCTCTTATGTGTTACCGCTATGCTGTGCTATTGCGCATATAACCGCAGTAAGAAGCCTGAAGATGGTTATGCCGTTTTTATGATACCACAAGGATAGCGTGACGGCTTGCGCAGGAAGCAGTGGCTGCATAACATTCGCTGAAAGAACTTTGTTTCTACAAAGAACAGCGTTGTTTGCGAGCTGGTGCATCTTTCTTATTACTCGTAGCAAAGCATCCCGTAATGCTGCATTTTTTTTTCATTCTTCCGGCCTGCTCACCAGCGTTTTTGTAGCCGCTATTTGTACGTCGCATAAAAATGCGTTTGTCCTCAATATGCTTAATATTCTGCGGCGGCTCCATCACGTGTTGATATTCAGTCGGATACGCATCACTGTAGATTCTGCTTTCCGCTGTGAACAATTATGTGCGAAGATACAGCCTCTCAATCGTACCTTTCGCAATTGATAGGATCCGCTGCCTGTTTTACTGGAAATTGAAATAGCGGCTTGTAGAGGAGCTATTATTTCTTGCTTACGTCGATCTGTGCGTCAGTCAGGTCGATTGACGTGCAGATGATGGGCCTGAGCTAAAAGCTTTAGCTCGGACCCAACTCCAATGCGGCCTATTCAAATACATGTAAAACGCAAAAACGTTTTTCTGAGATAACCCCTGCACCGAGTTTAATGAAATTTGTTGCATTTGAGAGAGAAAGTTAAAATATAGTGACTGTTGAAGCGGAATTTTGATTTACCTCCTAAATGTCTTTAGAAAGATTTTCAGAAATTTGAAAGTTTGACAAAATAGAGGCACGAAGTTTACAAATACATAGCTCTGCATCAAGAACAGATATCGCGGTTCTGTAAACGGCATCCATTAGATCATTTAAAGCGGACCAATTCTATATGTCAATTTATAGCTTAGGTGAGTTTGTTACGTTGTTTACCCAAAAAGCTGTATTTCCACGTTATTAAATTTCTCAAGATTCATGTGTGACATATCAATTTTGTCCGCTTTAGATGTACTATTAGATGCAGTTCACAGAATTGTGATTTCATTTTTCACTGCTGAGATACTTAGTTGTAAAGCTGATAGTCTCGTTTTCTGAAAATTTGCAATTTTTGTCTATATTTATAAAAAACTGGCGAGCTAAATCAAAATTCGAAACCAGCAGTCACTAGATTATAAGTTTTTCTTTAAATGCAACAAAGCTCGTCAAGTTTGGTGCATTGGTAGCCAAGAAAATCGAATTCTCCTTTTACATGTATTTATATAGGAGCACCCGAGCTAAAGCTTCCTCTTAAAGGGGCCCGAAATTCCGCTCCCAACAGTCACTATAATTTAACTTTCTCTCTCGAATACAACACATTTCACTAAAATCGGTCCAGGGGTTATCTCAGAGAAACGTTTTTGCTTTTTACATGTATTTGAATAGGCCGCGTCGGAGTCGGGCCTGAGCTAAAGCTTCCTCTTAGGACGAAAGCTTTTAGATCTCTATGCTTCAAGGTAGCGTTGTGAACAGAAAATATCTCGTGACCTAAGAAGGCCAGAGGCGACCCAAAGCATGTCCAGTCCTTCATAAAAGAATGATTAGCCAAATTAGCTAATGATTCATTAGTGATTGAATTAAGGTGGAATATAGTGTATTAACGAGGATTAAAGTACATGAATAAGGATTAAGGTAGATGAAGGCTGATTAGGGGGATTAAGGTGAATTAGGGTTGATGGAGTAATAAGACCGATCAGGGTGATTAGGGTACATGAACAAGCATTAGGGAGGATTAAGGTGGGCGCAGGGGGATTAAGGTCGATTAGAGTACATTAAGGTAAACTATGGTTGATAATGGAGTATTAAGATCGATTAGGATGGATTAGGGTTGAAGGATCTTGATTAGGGTGTAATAAAGTGGATTAAGGTGCATGGATAAAGATTAAGGTGGATGAAGGAGGATTAAGGTGGACGAAGAACATTAAAGTGGTTTAAGGGGTATTATTCTTGATGAAGGAGTATTAAGATCGATTAGGGTGCATGAGCAAGGGTCAAGGAGGATTATGGTGGATTAAGGTTGGCGAAGGAGGATTAAGGTTGTAAAGCCTAGTGTAATACAGTTTAATCCAGCTAATCCTTCATCCACCTTAATCGGCATTAATCCTCCTTAAAGGACGTTAATCCATCTTAATTCACCATAATGCGCCTTCATCCTCTTTCATCGACCTTAATCCGCCCTAATCCTCCTTCATTCACCTTAATGGAGGTGAATCCACGTCTTGGAAGAAATAAGTGGCCAGAAAGTTGTGCGCTGTTCTCTTCTTCTTCCACATACCGGCAAAACAAAAACCAAAAAGCTTATCTACAACTACGCACGTGCGGATGATGAAAAAATGAACCTGTTGCTCGAAACTTTCACAAATAGCTTTCAGGACAATTTTCATAACCGTACGAATAACGGAAATTGGAAGTTGTTTCGTGACAAACTCAAAGAAATTGAAGGTTCATGCGTGCCAAAACGAATGATAAGCACACGTACTAACGATCCTTGGTTTTCCATAGATGTCAACAGGGCATTAGGACTCGCCTTGAGAACGCCGATATCACGTACAACGAGATGACAGTCGTGCTATTGCCGTGGAGTCGCCCGGTTACGCGCCTCGTCAAGTTGCGAGTGCACACAACGATGCTCCATGACGGTGTCGATGACACTGTAACTGAACTTTGCTCCCTGTTCAGGGTGCCCGGAGTGCGACAAGCAATGAGGCGAGTGCCGCGAAAATGTGTGGTTTGTGCTCGATTCCACCTTTAGGCTGTTAGTGCACCATCTGCCCCGCTTCCCAATGATCGTGTGTGCAACTCGCGCTCTTTTGAGGTCAGTGGAGTTTACATTGCAGGGCCAATTTCGTAAAATACTGCAGAGGCGTTGAGATGTACATAGTGTTCTTCACGTGAGCAATAGATAAAGTAATTGAGCATGATGTTGGACTTACTGCAAACGCTTTCCTCATAACCTTGCAAAGAATTTCTTCAAGACGCGGAACACCGCGAATATTATAGTCGGAAAACGATACTACCTTTAAGGAAGCTGCGCGTGAGCTAGCTTTCATGCACGAGTTGTTGAGGAAAGACGAAGCCAGCCAGGATCACTGTACCCATGGCATAACATTTAAATTTATTGCCGAGAGAGATCCTTGGTGAGGTGGCTTTTGGGAGCGGTTAGTGACGATTCTCAAAATGTGTGTTCGCAAGTAATTGGGAAAGGTGTCTTTTGACCAAGGGCTAATGAACAATTTGCTGACTGAAACCGAACCTGTTGCCAATTCCAGACCCATCACTTTCATTTGCTCTTCTAAAGAGCCAGGTATTCTGACCTCGCCTCATTGTTTTGTTAGGCAGCCGTCTCCTGTCTAATCCTAAATCTTCGGATGAACAAGGGGAAAGCAATACTGAGCTGCTGAGTTTGTGGGTCCACAGCCAGCTAATAATGGAACGACCGTGAAAGCGATGGCTTTGTGAATATGTGCCTAGAGTTCAAAGCGTTCATTTGATGAAAGCATCAATCATTTACAGCATAAATGAAGGTGACGTGATTGTACACGGTGACAACGCTCCCAGAGTGTTCTGGAAACGTGGTGTAGTGAGCGACTGCATCCCACGTAAATATGGCATCGTTCGTGCATGTTAAGATATCCACTGGCTGACAGCTGGTCCAAGTTTTGGAGAAACATTAGAACACGCCACCTCAGGCCATGGAGTGTGCTAAACATTAGGGGAAGAGGATGACGACGGGGACTCGCATCCCCGTCGCGCTCGTGTTCACGCACTTCCAACAGCCCGCGAGGACGCACTGTTCTCCGGGCAACAAACTCCCCCTTTTTTACCCTTCTACTGCCAAGACTTCGCTGTTTCTTAGGGCGGCACGTTGATTGGCATGGGAAGCCCAAGGTAAACATCTGCCGTGAGCGTGACATGTGCTGGGTCTATTTGCAAGGCAGAAGGGCGCGGAATAAAACTTGTTTTCAAGAAAGATCCAGGAGCGTTGAAGGTAAGAAATGGGCAGCTATGTTGCATAAATACCTATGTCAAAAGTGTGGACACGCAATCAAGGAAATAAAGGTGAGAAGAAATGACGACTACTTAAAGAGCAATACAAGTACAAAAGCTGGGGTCATCCGAAATGTGATAAACCACAAGCACAGTCCATGCATTCACACCAAAATCAATCAGAAAATTGGTACGCCAGCACAAAAGATAGGGCCTTGCTTTTTGAGTCCCGAGCTGGGTTCCTGTACCGAGGGCATACAGGAACAAACATTCGCAATAGGATGAAACTTCTGTCGGCTGACGGAAAAAATCTTATCTATCACAATTGTTCTGCATAGGAGCTCCTGATACAGCTCTTTGATGTGGGACGTCATTGCGTACACGAAATACCTGTAAGATAATAACCTTCGTCGCAAACAGGACGACATAAATAATGCAGCACAAGACGCTACTACCAATCGACATTACGTCATTTGTAACCTTTTCACGATTCTCTCTGTAGATATATTTGTCATGATGGCTTTTCTGTGCATGCTCCTGAGGCCTGCTTTCGTGCAAAAAGCGCTGTGACGTAATAAAGTTGTCAGCTGAGAGCAGCGCTTTGCCTTTCGTCATTTAATGTGTCGCTAAAGGTCACTATGAGTGCATCAGTTAGCCCGTGAACGCATTCTGTGAACATGTACCATTACTGATAGTAATATTTTCCGATTCTGAAAGTTCTGATTCTGACTGGTTTGACTGTTTTCGATGAAGCGAAGTTCAAACGAAATTTTCGGGTTATATTTATTTATTTATTTACAGAAAGTGCAGCCCAGAAGCGCTATTGCAGGAGTGGGGGAATACATTATGTGGCAAATACAAATCACAATACAAAAGAAACATACGTGAGAACATGGCTAAAAGGAGTACTCAATAGCATCCCCAAATTCTTTGTGTGATAAACAACCGATGGAACCAGGCAGGTCATTCGAGAGTTCAATAGTCCAAGGAAAAAAAACTATTTAATACTGTTGGTGCTAGCAAAGAAGACCGATAAGTTTAAGTGATTGCTGTTTCTCGTCATTAGGGGCTTTGCACGAATCAGATATGTGTTAGGGGAAGCATAATGTGGAGAGTAAAATAGAGAGTGTAGAAGTTTCAGGGAATTAATGTGACGTCGGTGGGACAGAGGGCTTAAACCGAGCATATGCAGATGAGATGACGGTGAAAACATTCTGTCATAGCAGCGGTGTATGAAACGAACCGCCTTTTTCTGAACAGATTCAATTTTGTGGATTTCCGAAATTTTGTAAGGGTTCCATATGGTAGCTGCATATTCAAGAATAGGTCTTACAAGTGTTTTGTATGTAATGAGTTTAGTTTCTTTCGGGGCAGCACGCAGGGTTCGGGTTAGGTTACCAAGTTTTTTAGACCTTTGTTGCAAGTTGCTAGAATATGTTCTGACCAGGATAACCTTGGAGTGGAAAGGAGGCCTAAATACTTATATTCATATCCGCGCTGCAGAAAAGTGGACATATATGAGCAATTGAAATATGTGCAGTTAGCATGCTTGTGAAAGGACATGACGACTGTTCTTCTTTAAGTTAATGTTCATTCGCCAGAGTTCGCACCATTCACAAAAACATATAAAAGATTGATTCAAAGTGTTATGATCATTAGGTGAAGGAATGACATTGTAGAGAACGCAGTCGTCAGCGTAAAGCCGGATTTTTACTGAAACAGAATTTGGAATGTCGTTAATATAAAGCAAAAAAAAAAAAGGAATGGCCCGAAAATAGAACCTTGGGGTACACCGGAAGATACTGATGCGTCAGGAGAGTTAAACGAATTACAAGAAACATACTGTGAACGATCATAAAGAAAACTACGGATCCAGTCAACGAGAAGATGGTTATTAAGGATAAGGCTTAGTTTAATAATAGTTTAGGATGTGGTACAGTATCAAATGCTTTGGAGAAATCAATGAAGAGCGCATCTACTTGAACTAAATCAAGAGCAAGACTGATGTCATGTGTAAATTCAGTTAATTGAGTCACTGTTCTAAAACCACTGCGAAATCCATGCTGAGCGCTGCATAATATGTTATTAGATTCATGAAGAGTATTAATGTGTTTATAAGTTATGTGTTTAAGAAGTTTGCATGCATGAGAAGTTAAAGAAATGGGTCTATAATTTAGTAGAGATTGTTTCTGCCCAGATTTGAACAATGGAATGACTCTAGCCTGTTTCCATGAGCAAGGAACAGTATAAGTAGATACTGATTGCTCAAAAATCAATGTGAGGTATTGACACGTCCACAGCGCATAAAGACGAAGGAACACATTGTTGACATTGTCTGGAATGCAGCCTTTCTTGGTGTCAAGATTCAAGATAAGGTTCAGGACTCCTTGCTTAGATATTGCAACATTGTTAATTGCACAGGAAATGTTAGTTGTCGTGAAGCAGGGAGGAATTTCGCCATTGTCCTGTGTAAATACCGACTGAAAATATTCATTTATTGCTTTAGCAATAGCTCCTGGATCACTTCTTGCGGAATCATCTAATAGAAATGTCTGGGTGGTGTTTTTCATAGGCGAGATCGAACTCCAAAATTTTCGTGGCTTATGTTTAATTAAATTAGGTAGAGTGAACAGATAATAGAAGTTCTTAGGTGCATCAATTTTTTGACGAAGTTGTTTCTTCGTAAAGCGACACTGGTCGTTTGTTTCGGCATTCATGTGGCTCTTCCGACGTGCTCTGGCTACTCGACGCTACAAGTGCAGTATTTGCCTTGTTATCCAAGGAAGGTCAAGATTTTTCTTTGTTCTTTTGAATAGCACATAGCGCTCTCTGCAAGTATGAACAATGTTTTCAAAATGGGATACTATAGTATTGATATCACTGGTAGTGCATAGCCGGGAGAAACTGTCGAATGAAATGCTTAATGAATCAAGTATGGACGTATCATCAGCATGATTATTATTGATTATCGACGTCAGTAAATAACGGTGTAAGTGCACGTCATATTTCCTAATGAATGGCTATGTGTACTCCTTGTCGAATACGCTACATTGAAAATCAATTGTTGTTGAACGACATCCAAGGCATCCTTTGCGATTCAGCTATACGTGCTGCCTTTCGTTCTTGGGAGCCTACATTCCTGCTTTGTTTTTTTTTTTTTGCCCGCAGGAGCTGCTGCACGTGAAACGGATCTGGAAATTCGACTTCCGGTTGGCGCCCCTTCCGGACCTGACTTCCGAGCAGCTTTTCTTCGCCTACTTTGCTCGCGACAACTGCGAATGCAGCGACGAGCCGCACAAGGCGCACAGCTACGTCATCGACGGCCGTGTGCCACCCGAGCAGCGCGTCAACTTCGCGCTGCGCCACCTGCCATCGTTCGGCGAGGCGTTCCACTGTTCGCGCGACGCGCCGATGCGGCCTCTGCCTGGCGCCGTGTGCCGCGTCTTCGAATCCGACCGGCCGCTGTGACCGTGACAGGCCGCCGCCAGTTCACCTTGCAACGCTAGTAGTGCGAGGTCTGCCCGGAGGTTAATATCCAGGCGAAGCAATTATTTATAGAAAGCTAATTTATATTTACTGTAGAGGCCCGTTTGCAATACCAGCTTAGGCGTATGGCATACTGACATTTCCTTGGCCATTCTTCTAGAGTGCGAAACGCCCAGGTGAAGATATTCGCAGACGTTGCAACATCATGCTCATTTGAATATGCTTAGCTACGACGATCTTTTGGCACCGTCTGCTTGGCGTAGCTCTTGAATATGCATTGGATCTAATCTACGGGGGTATAGTTGTGTGGCTGATGCAAGCATGGCGTGTTTTGCTGCGTATAATTCGATAGATTCTAGGAGAAGACATTTCCAGTCAGAGCCCCACTGCTTCCTGGGAAGGACTGTGAGAACGTTAAGTGGCTTGCTTGCTTTAACATGCAAACTACTTATATGGGCTAGGAAATCGAGCATCTTATCAAATAAAACCCCTAAAAACTTGTGGTATTGCTTGACTGTTAATACGGCCTCATGTAGTTTGAAGATAGGGTCCAGTCGTAGGCCTTATATTTTTATTTATTTATTTTTATTTTATTTATTTAGCAAATACTGCCCGCCTGCATTACAAGCTTTAGGCAGGAGTGGGGTCCAGAAATAATAAAAACAGAGAAAACGTATATTGCAACAAAAGAAGCAAACAACGAGACTTGACCAGAGTCCAAAACACAGTAGAATCAAGTACAAGAACAAAACACTCGACTGGAAACAAATTACACGTGTGCCCTATTGTTCACTCAGGGCTTGTAAAAACAAGTTCACCGTTTCGGAACTGACCACGTTTCCAGGCAGATCATTCCGTTCAACAATGGTGCGGGGGAAAATGAGTATTTAAAAACATTTGTTTTACACAAGAAATGCGCCGAATTCTTTAGGATGATAGGAACGCGTAGGGCGGTGGGTAAGGGGCACAGCTAAAATGCCTTCCTCTAGTTTTATTTTATTACGATAATATAAGTGAAATAATTTTAGTCGTTCGCGGTGACGTCGGATGTCCAGCTGCTTGAATCCTGCGGTGTGCAGTAGGGCTGCTGGGCTTATATTCCAGCTGTAAGAATTAAATAGATCCCTCACTGCCTTGCGTTGGACATTTTCTAGTTTCACTTTGTTACTTTCGGTCCAGGGATCCCATGCTGCCGCAGCATATTCTAATAGCGGTCGTACATAGGTTTTATAGGCTAAAAGCTTTGTTTCTTGAGTAGTTTACGGAAAAAAACACAGCAACAGTTTCTTTTAAGTGGAGAAACGGCAGCCATTTTTATTTGCTCGTAGAGTCTACTTAAAGTGATTTCAATCTGCCGTTCACAAGTTCTCATCTTGGATGCGTGGCACACAACTTGTAGATCATCAACCTATAAAGACTGCATTAGAGAGGATGGTATAATTCTGTTCAGAGATTTCATTTTCACTACGGACAGCCTTCTGCTTAGAATACAACCCTGCGGCACGCCCTTTTCCTGGAAGAATTTCCGTGAAAGCATTGTGCAAAGACACACTTGAAATGTTTGATTGGACATCAAGTCCGCTAGACACTTCAGAATTTTGCCACGAATTCCTACGTCTGCCAAGTCCCACAAATACGAAATACCAATAACAAGTCCCGATGCCAAACGCGGTATCGCTGGCTTTGTCCAAGCCCAAGGAAACTCGGAGACAGGGTTACTTGTGTAGAAACGCACTGCGTATTTCGTGTTCCAATCGAACAAGGTGATCAGTTGTTGCAGAATCCTTTTTATACCCGCATTGATGATTGTCTAACAGGTTTTGTTTATCAAGGGTGTAGGTTAGCCTCGTGTTCAGAATACTTTCATAGGATTTTTCCAAACAGCTACTGACAGCAATAGGCCAGTAGCGGCTGGGGTTTTACGGGTTTAAGAATGGTACTACTATTGCGTTTTTCCGTGCTTTTGGCATTACTCCTGTTTCCCACATTCCGTTACAAAATTTCAGCAGGGCTTCTCCAGGTGTTTTGGTAATTGGGCAAGCGTTGAATAGTGGATGCGGTCAAGGCTCGCTGCTGTGCCTTTGCCAGCAGAAAGCGCGCTTTTCAACTCCAGCTGTGTCAGGGGAGCATTATATGGTTGATTTAAGGCAGCGGTTATTCGTATTGTCTGTCTTTCAGCGGCGTTTCTGCGCAACAGCAACGTACCTGAGTAGTTTCCACATGTAGATACGGCGTACAAGGGCTGACCAAGCATATTCGCTTGCTTTTCTAGTGTTGTTTGTGTGCCTGGGCTTGAAAGTACGGGGATTGTGAGTTTCCATTAAACTTTCTCACCTGAGGTGTTATGCAGGGTGCCCCGAGTTTCTCGCTCGCCTGAGTATGCTCGACGGCAATCCGTGAACCAAGATAGTGCAAAACGCGCTAAAGCAGCAGACAATAAAATGCTGAGATAGAACCACCTATGCCAACACGAGCGCAGCCTGCGCACACCGCTTCCTAGTTTCAAACACCTAAGACTGGGTAATGTTGCGAACCATTCCTCTTATTGTTATCGACTAAAAATCACAATATCCCAATACCATGACCGTCCCGCTATCGATATACACACAGGGCGCAAGCCGCTTGCCGCGCCCTGCCACGCCTTTCCATGCCACCGACCATAAAATAACGCCCTAGTGAGGACAACCCAAGAGTTAATCTGGGTAAGCCAGTGTAACTAGACGCCTGCCCAGCGTTGACTTTTTTGTGCTGATACGATAAGGTCATTCATCGGAGGGCGCCGCCACAGCTACCGGAGACCTCGAACATTGCCAAACTTGGGCCTTCCTGCATAGCATACCCGTTCATACCTTATTTTTGAAGTGATAATGCTATTAATGGAGGAAACATATTTTTGCCTCCATAGTTTATCGGCTTGTCTCCTAGTGTATCGCGCTTTTACTTTTGTCTGTGTAAAAATGGGGGTTACCATAAATTTATTATCTACTAAAGATGCCCCAGGCCTTATTCTGCAGTTTTTTTTTCTTTGCGTCCGCCGCACCATTAATAAATCTCCTATCAATTGGTCGAGGTGCTGAAGTTCCCCCGTTGATTGCTCCCTGGAGCTTCGAACCCGAACGCTTCCGCCCACCATGGCCGGCAACACAGACCCGCCGGCGCCTTCGCCCCGCTCAGTTATCGCTATCGGGGCTTCTCGGCAACGTGATCCGAGCGGTACAGATGATAACGACTTGAAGGTTTACTACTTACGAAGATTGCACTGTGGGCTTGTTGGTAACGCATCCTGAATAGGTTTACAGTAGAGCGATTAAAAGGCAGGACAAAACAAGACACACAGGGACGCAGAGCGCTACCTTCCAACAACGTTTATTATCGAAAACTAGGTTGTACTTGTACATTCAGCCGCCATGAGTCACAGCCACGTGAACAGTTAAACATTCAAAGCGAAACATTTTTATAAGGCATATCTTAAAGGATTCCTTTATCAGAGAGAGCCAATGACGGTTTCATGTTACAGTATCCCCCGGGGCCCCAATCTTCTCAGCTTCTATCATAAGTCTGGTAAATTCCCACTTCTACCAGTATTTTTCCTTGACTCAAGAGTCAACATTCACTTATGCGGCTTACAATGAAAGGAGAGAAACCCATCTGATGCTGCTTTGTCGACCTCATGTTTGTGTTCGCGCAACCTATCCGTATACTTTATTTCTAGTACATTGAATTGAATATATCTTTATTTCCAACAGATTGCGGGAAACAGGGAAGAAAAGCTGCAGGGAAGAAAAGCTGCAAGTGCAGCTTGAAAGAACGCCCTGCCCCCTATGATCACAAGACATGGGCAGCGCGGAGCTGCCGCGCATTTTTAACAATACAAAAATACACAGTTTTCCAAGAATGCATGAGAAGCACTAAGTGGAAGAAGTGGGTAGTTGGGCGTAATGAAGCTACACAAAGTTTCACGCATTACAGAGGGGGAAAGATATATATATATATATATATATATATATATATATATATATATATATATATATATAAAGAACTTGAGTGGTGCTACAAGGTAAACAGAACACGTATTTAATGTCGACAGTTTCGATCGGTGGACCGATCTTCATCAGGGTTTACAAAAAATGTATATGTATGTATGTGTGTGTGTGTGTGTGTGTGTGTGTGCAATATAAATGTAAACAAAAAGCTGTACACTCAACTAATCTGCACTTCTGAAATAGCTGACCGTATAAACAGGAAGATTAGCCCTGCTGATTAAGTCGGGAAAATTCTGATGGGGTAAGGGCACATATATCAAGTCCAGACTTGTTGTAAGCATTTAAAACTTTGGTAAGTAGTTTTTTAGCATTTCTGAGCTGTAATTAGTTCTAAGACGGTGCGCTGTCCAGGGTGTTCTCTGTTTCTTGCGAGACGTGAGGGGACACGTTCTTCTAAACATGATAATTTAACAAGGGATAGATCGCTTTTCCTGTTCATGGGATAAAACTGCTGTAAAAGTCAACGCCTATAAATTTCGTGCACTGTTATAATTTTAAACTTGTCAAATAAATTATCGGTGTGTGTATCGTACGGAACATTTGCGAGGGCACGTACTATCCTTTTCTGTAATAAAAATAATTTGTTCAGATTCGTATCAGTTGTAGTGCACAACATGAGGTGACAATTGATATGAGAGGCGAATAAGGCGTTATATAATAGTACTTTCACTAATGTAGGAAGAAGGTAACGGTTTCGGCCTATTATACCTGTTATCTGAGTCAGTTTTTGCGCTACAAAGTTTACATGTTCATTCCATAGCAGCGATGAAGAAAATTGCTCGCCTAAGATTTTGATGCTTTCTACAAATTCAATCTGAGCATTATTATAGGCTATGCCATGTAGTAAACGACAGGTGCTTCCTTTGGGACGAAAAATTATAGCTTTAGTTTTGGTTGGATTGACATATAAACAGTTTTGCTTAGACCATGTACTAAGTTTCAGGAGCACTTCATTTGGTATTGTGATAAGCTCGGTGTAAGAATGTGATGTTACAAATATGTTGATGTCGTCTGCGTAAATTAAAATTTTACATTGAAATGAATATTCACACTATTGTTAACATAGAGATTAAAAAGCAAAGGACCCAGAATGCTGCCTTGAGATACTCGAGGAGGTATAAACCTTTCTCGGGACCTGAATGTATTTATCTGTACATATTGGCGCCTATCTTCAAGGTACTACTTATGAAATTCAAGAGGAAGTCCTTTAACTCCATAAGGATTGAGCTTATGAAGAAGAGTATTGTGGCTAATATATATAGAACGCTTTACAAAAATCTACAAATAAACCGAGAGTGATGAGCTTGTTTTCGAAATTGGTAAGGATGTATTCTTTATGATACAGTAGGGCTAACCCTGTGGACTTTCCTTTTTGAAACCCATACTGAGATTCACTAATTAAGTTGTGCTTATTACAGAATAAGCTTAAACGTACAAATATTATTTTCTCTAAAGGTTTGGAAAAGATAGGGAGAACAAATATGGACCGGTAATTATTTATGTCTAGCTTGTTGCCTTTCTTATGGAGTACTGTTACTCTCCCAGTCTTCATATTTGCCGGAAAAACACCGGTTTATATGTATATGTGTACAAGTAGCTCAGTGATCTCATGTACCACAATTTTTACGGTTGTTATTTGTATCACATTAAGAGCTATGCATGACGAGTTTTTAAAACTGTAAAATACAGTATGCACTTCATGAACATCTGTAGGCTGAAAAAAAGAGCGTGTTCTGATTTGGAGGGAAAGTAAGGTCAGGACGTTGTGCAGAAGTAACATAGGCATCGCGATACACAACACGTTTATTAATCTGTTTGACCATTTCCTGCCGTGAAAACTTCTGTCCTTTGTAAGCAATTCGTTCTATAGATTCGCTCCTTTTTTTGTCGCCCCAATACAAAATTCAGCTTATTCCAAACTTTATGGCTCTGAGAGCAAGAAGAAAACGTCTGGAAATAATATGCATGTTTCGCGTTTCGTAACTCTTTGGTTAGTTTATTTCTATACTCTTTAAAAGCCTTCCGGTCAGCAGGGTCACGGTATTTTACAAATTTACCTTAAAGCTGGTCACGCTTCTTTATTTTCTTAAACAGGTATTTTGTTATCCAAGCCTTTCTGAAATTATTATGCTTACGTCTTTTGCAGACGAAGCGTTTTGAATAAACATCAACAAACATTGTGATAAACTTAGTGTAAGCCACTTCCGCATTGTTTTCCTGAAGGGTATTATTCCAGTTTACCTCGCTTAGTTCTGCCTGAAATGCCTGTAGCGTTTGTTCAGTAATGTCCTGATAAAATATGTCAGATGCGTTTCTGCGTATTGCAATATTTGCACTTTCAACGTATATACAAATTGGCATTTGATCACCAATGCAATGCGCCAAAACGCAACTGCTAATACAGGAAGGATGATAACTTGTCAAAAAGAGATCAAACGTAGTTCCGCTTGTAGCTGTAACCCTAGTTGCTGATTCTATGGCATTAATGCAATCGTTCTGGACAAATGTGTTTACAAACTCGCGCGTTGTTGCATTTTCAGAACCCATATCAATATTCATGTCGCCACCAATAACTACACATTCTCGGTTTTCAGTGGCAAATGACAACCTATCCAGAAACACAAAAAAAAGCATTCAAACTACCATCACGTGGTCGGTAACAAACGGCAAATAACGTATCATCCGTTTCCACACATAGCACCTCAATATTTTCATTCCTACACGAAAAGTTACCAGATAGATCACATCATATAGACTCATTTACCAACAAGGAAACACCTCCTCAACGCCGTTATTCTCGGTTTAAATAGAAAATTTTCTTATTAGGGAACTGAAAAATATTGTTAGCGTCAGTGCACCACGTTTCAGTAAGCATAACTATATCGCACAAGTTACCTATTTCTGAAAAGAAGGTTTAGAGTTCTGTTGTATTATTATTCGCAGATAGCACATTTAGATGTATACAGCTTAATCCTCTTTTTTGTACGCGTAGTGTAGAGAACCATTCTGTCTTTGTTTTATAGCGTAGGTGCATAATGATACTGATGAGCTCAAACATACCTCTTTTTAATGAGCTAGGGCAGGAAGGTCGTCACAACATTTTAAAACAACCGCAGGATCGCCGCCATTTTTACGAACCAGGACTTTCCCATTTGAACCCGAAACATATCTATAGCCAGAACTTTTAGCCCATTGTTTAGCAAAGTAGAGAAGCTTTCGTGTACGGAGGGGGAGATTTTCAGCTTTGAAAACCCTATCCTTGCTGTTTCTCAGGTTTCGTTTGTTAACGAGCCAAGCATCGGTCAATTCCTTACGTGCAAAACGTACGATGATTCCTCGCGGCTTCCCGGGCTTTCCCGGTGACCTATGTAGGGCTACGAAATCTTGCCTGCACAACAAAGCAACCTGTAATCTTTGGGCGACTTTGCTCAACAGGTCTTCTCCGTCATCCTCAGTCACACCTTGAATTTCCAGATTTAATCGCCTGCTCCGTCTCTTAAGATCCTCAACATCAGATTCCAGCAGTGAAAGCTGCTGAAATACGCCCTGTTTCTCAATTTTCTCCAACCGGCCCTTAACGTCTTTTATATCTTTATCATGAGTATCCAGCCGCTGTTGAATAGCGTCGAAATGATCAGACAAGACCTGAACAGATTTTTCCATGCATGAAACTTGGGCCGGAAGCTCGAGAAGAGAACTTAGCTTGCGGTCAATTTCTGCCAACTTAACAAGGATGTTATCAGATGCCTGATTTGCAGCGGGAACATGGCTCTTTCCACCGACAGGCTTACAGAAGGAGCACTTTCACATTTTCAGTGATGTCTCGCGTATGCTATTAAACGCCTTTTCACATACTCCAGAACAATCCCCTGCATGAAAAACAATCTAGCACTCGGAGCAAACTAGAACCCGGTCAGCATCGTCCAGCAAAACTCAGCAAGCACTACAACGGCCCATTGCGTACGTCTTGCACTCTAAAAAAGGAAAAGACCGCTGCACTTCAAGACACACAAAAGACGTTGAAATGTTCTAGCGTTTGATACACCTCGACGGCAGCAGCGGAGCAAGAAAGAAAAAAACTAAGAAAGAAAGGGGGTCTCGGGCTCCTTTATGCATGCGTTTCGGAAACCCGAAAGTACAGTTGCACTTGTAGCCAAAGTTGCGTGCCAAACCCAGTCTCCAGGTTATTGTATGCGCGAAAAATACCTGTCTGAATATGTCAGAACCCTCTTCGGAGGATACGTTCGTTCAGCAGGAAGCGGAGCTAGGATCCTAACGATTCTACGTGCAGAGAGACCGCGGCAAGCGCGACTTCTCAGGCCTCACCTCGGCGAGCAAGTGCGCTGTACCTACGAGCCTAGTGTGACGAATAACCAAGTTCACAAGTACTGGGCTCTGACATATCGGGTCACGGAATACGTGTGGAAACATTAGCTGAGGAGCGGCATTTCCAAGGAGCGGCACTTCTCGTCGAGCCACCCAAGTAGGAGGGTCCACATCTCCGAAGGACATACCCTGCCGGAAAAAGTGCGTAAAGTCTTGGAGAGAGGACCTAAATTCGCCACACAAGCTAAGAGTACAAAACCGTAGCTACTCTCTCTCGTGCGGCATATCTCCAGACGTGCACCGGAGGACGAAGGCGTGAGGATGAACTCTGAAGGCGTGAATGCCTAAGCAAATGTAAGCTTCAATGTTCGAATTTACCTAGGAAACACGTTGTTTTGCACGTAATTGAATATGCACAGTCCGTGGTACCTGCTGACAAGAAGGAGGCTTTACATTATTTTCACATGGTTGCTACTACAAAAAAGCTAATGAAGCAATAACAGCCATGTTTTCTTTAGCAGAAGAATGTTTTATTGCGCTAAAAAGATACACAAAATGACTGTGACAGCATCTGGATCCATAGACGATTAGGTTAGTTGAGAATCTATTACAAAATGGTTGTGTAAGTGCAGCATCAATTACCAAGTACAATGATAATATGAAACTGCACCATTGATGTGCTATTTATACAATATCAGCAGCAGTTTGCCAGCACAATATTAATGTGACGACTGGTAGCTCCCCGGAAGACAGAGCCTCTTGAGCGACGGTGAAATATTTCGCAGAGATTTATTCAAACTAGGTATATTGTTCCTCATTTTCGCGCCAAGAAAAGTTATTGCTCGACGGCCGTAAACGTGGTGGACCATCGGCAGGTCAATTTTTTTTCGCTCCACCTGTCGAGTGTTACACCTGGGTTTTATTAAAATAGATGAGTGATAAGGTACGTTCTTGTAGATTATGTTGTGTACTAAGGTTTACATTGCCTAACGATAGTAAATAGAAATATATTGAGATTTCTTAAAAGTTCTGTGGATGGTACGTTCTTGGGCACCGATACAATGGTTCTTACAGCTCTTTTTTGCAGCATGCTAACCACCGAACAATATGAAGCATACGTGCAGCCCCATGATTGTATGCAATATGTTAGGTGAGAGTGAAATACGCTAAAATATAATATGCGGAGTGTCCGTAAATCGAAATATTTTCGAGCTTTAAATAACGTCAAGCATCCAAAGCTTAGTTTTTTTTTTTCCACAGATGATCAATATGAGTTGCCCAATGAAATGATCAAGTCACGCCAAGGTATGTATGTCCTCTTACCTTCTCATTAGCAGTTCCCCCAATGTACAGCCCACATGCTCCTGACCACTTTTCGGTTAGAGGCGAGAACAACGAACTTAGTTTTCATTGTATTTAGCACTAATTTGTTTCGTTTAAACCACTGAGAAGTTACTTGTAGTTCTTCATTGACTTGAAATTTGATTCCTGAAGAGCGCAGTGTGCTATAAGTAAAGCAGTGTCATCTCCACATAGAGCTGTTTGCGTGTGGATCAAGAAGAGAGGATAATCATTAATGAAAAGGCAAAACAAGTTCGGTCCAGGTACTGAACTGTGTGCTACTTCTATTTCAAGGAGTTTCATGTCTGATTTCTTGCTAAGTATTTATTTATTTATTTAAAAATACCTTACAAGCCTCAAAGTGAGGCATTTAGTAAGAGGGGGCAGTACATAGCAAATACATAGAGAACAAGACATCTATAAACCGTATCTGTTTACAAACTACAACCGCAAGTGCCACCGAGATGAAAAAATAATTATTTAGTCCACGATTCACTAGGGAAAAGAAAACATAATATACTAACATGGAATCAATCACACAGATTGTTTTCAGTGAAGTCGTGTAATTAACAAGATCAGAGTGTTAAACAGTAATAATAAAAAAATGACAAAGGTTACGGACGTGACATTCCAACAGAAGGGTAAACATAGCGACATAACGGTAATAATGCGACAATAAGCTGTATTTGTACGAACTGTGTCTCCTGAGTCAAAAATCTGCGAAAAAATTTTGAAGCTGTCCCTCTAAATCCATAGCGGTCGAGTTTGTACAGCAAAATATTCTAATTCATTGAATCAAAATCCTTTTTATACCTAGGAAGACACCTATGACTTGGCTATTGTTTAAAGTACGATTTACTGTTTCTGCCACAAAATTTACTGCATTAGCCATGCGGTATTCCTATGTGCGCCTGTGCGTTTTTTTTTTCTGTTGTTCGCGTCTTACTTTATTGCGCCTAAAACTATTTGTAAAAATCCTTTCTAAAGCCATGCTGAATCGGAGTTAGGATACTCCATTTTCGATCATTCTAGCAAGTCGACCATTCTTCTGGCTAACAGTTTCTCAAAAAGAGTGTTCACAAATTATAAAATTGTTATGGCGCGGTGATTTGCCATGTTGTCGGGACTTTCTAAGTTGTGTATTGGTGTCGCCCTCCCTATCTTCAGCTGTTTTAGGTACACACCAGTGACGAATGACTGGCTGAAAATTACTGCTGGAGATTTGCACAAGGTTTCAGTGTTGTTCTTCAGTATCTTAAATGGTATTTCACCATGGCCCTTCGCCTTGTGTGATGGCATATGACGTGCAACTGCAATCATTTCAACTTCTGTAATTTCTCGATAAACAAACCTATAAACAGTAAGGTTTGGCGAGTCATATTGTTCCTTTGTAAAGTTTCCAAATGTTTTCTTCTGGTTACGAAATAGTCACCAAATATTTCTTCAAGTTTTCTTTATTAAAGCCTATGGCATATAGGTCAGATAAAAAAGTTGATGCGGTTCCGGTCTGGTGACTGTCTTTATTACGCGCCAAATTTCGTTTATATTGCCATTAGTCTTCACGACAAGGTTACTGTAATATTATTTTTCCGTTTTTTCCATTATCGATGACGATCGATTGCGTGTCTTTCTGTGCAGCTCCGTATAATAGCCGTTATCTTTACCTTGGTTCATTTCGCTCCGCCAGTGTACTTGTAATCTAACTACTACGAGTATTGTCTCGTTAATCCAAGGGAGAATTGGTACGGACAGGATCGCTACACCGCGAGATTTGTGCTCTTTTTTTACGCAACTTGATTGTAGTAACGATGCAAACTGTGCGTAGGCTACGTTAGCATCTCTATCGCCCTCACCTTAAAATAGTGTTGCTTGAATTGCTCTTCTACTCTTTTCGTAATCTATCCTCAGTGAGGGTGAGATGGTTTGTTTCTCTGTCTACAAATTAGCGCTGGAGACATAAATAAATGTTGGAAAATGGTCCGAAACGTTTTCTGTTATCACACCGGCTGTAATGCATTCGCTATCAGTATATTTGACAAAATGTGGTCAATTGTTGTAGATGACGCTGGTTTAACTCTTGCAGTTTCTACTGTTTAGGATGAACACGAAGAAATTTCACTGGCCAAACTTAAAATCAGCGCTATCCCAATGTGCTGGGTCATGAACCTAGATAAATTATTGAAAGGCATGAAAAAAATCAAGACTAATTGTCTCGGTGTATCTTCTAGCGCGAAAACGCCCAGAGAAGATGTCCCGTTCAGGGTAATAGTATCGAACAAAGGCTGATGGCAGAAGTCCATTGCCATCTCTTTATTAGAAAAGCTTAACCTAGTTGAGATTAAAGATCCATTCATGCCGAAAAATTCCGAGGAAGTTTTAGCCTTTGTAGAGGCCGACTGTAACGGGAGACTGAAGGCCTTCTAAGCAATGTGAAGGACCAGTAATATTCTTTGTCGCAAAATAAATTTTTAAGTTATGTTCAGTCACATATAGATTAATTTAGGGCCGTAAGACCTAGTGCGGAGGCGGTCACAATCATTGACTATTTTTAGAACTTTTAGACATACCTGAAGTCAACATTTGTTCGAAGAAGTAATATTTCGTACCTTCAAAAACAAGGAGTATGTATGGAATCCTGGTCAGCACATGCTTTAAGCAGCCTATAGGTAGGTAAGCTAGACAGAGACCTGTATTCACGCGTCAGTAAGACAATAGTTATTAAAATATTTAGATTTGTTTATGATTTTTTAGTGTTTGTTAATGTTAAGCTAGATAATTTTGACAGAGAGTATTCAGCTGTTAGTATTGTTATGCGCAAGTGCCTTTGTCCACTGAATGTTGCGTTCGAAGTGTCCATAGAACGAAAGATCAAAATTCTTGATATTAAATTTACCTTCGCTGATGACCTAACATGCTGGTGCTACGGTCCCTGTACAATTGTCACATCATTCAGCCTGTTCTACATTGGTGAAAAGAGGAACTGCGAAAATGTGCTTCACTAACGCACATAATAAATCATGCCATCATTTCACTGAAGAAGCGTTCACACAATAGGTCATGCGCTAACATGATGCACGTTATCCCAGTGAAGTTTTAGTACCAGTTGCAGAAGGAATACCAAAGCAAGCGCAGCAGTCGGGGACTTCTTAACCTGTGGAATAATATAGTAACCGTGACAAAAAAGACCGACAGTTATACACTATATCCACCGGTTGTCGCACAACTCAAAGAAAATTACATGCCGAGGTAACACTGATGTGGTTTTTCAGCACCTAACAAACTAATCAGCTTGTGCAGGAAAACAAGACCAGAGAAAGAAAGTGCTCTTAGCAGCCATGTAAAATACCGAAAAAAGTTTAGAGATTGCAAGACCTCGATTATGTGTTTTATATCCTTATCGCGTGGAAAGTATTACGTCGGCAAGTCGGGAAGATGCATTACTGACAGATTGCACGAGCGCAAAAATAAGGTCTACAAAGTTGCATCAGATGGGTTTCTCTTCCTCCATTGTAAGCAGCATAAGTGCTCCCCTCTCTGAATCAACAACCATTACTGGTAGAAGTAAGTGCGAACTCACTAGTCTTACAATACAAGTGGATCAGGTTGCTGCCCTGGGGGAATCCTGTATGAGTAAACTGTCATTGGCTCTCTCTGATAAAGAATCAAAATTTTTGTGCATGCCATAAAATATCACTTATAAAAATGTTTCGCATGGCATGTTTAACTGTTCACGTGGCTGTGACTCATGATGGCTGAGTGTATAAGTACTACCTGGTTTCCATAACATACGTTGTTGGAAGTTCGCACTGTGAGAGTCCCTGTGTGTCTTCTTTTGTCCTGTCTTTTAATCGCACTATCGTAAACCTATTGAAGTTACAACTTACGAATGGGTGAGCGCACACAAGTACGACGACTACGCGAAGTTTAGCACAGCAATACCTTACTGGCGTTGCTCAACTCTGGTGCCCTAATCACGAAAGCGACATCGCGACATGGTGAACTTCCAAGACGTCATCCACTGAAGTGTTTGGTCGACCTGCTGTCCACGAACTGCACGCTGAAAAGCGCTTGCGTGCCCTAGCACAGCTGATTGCAGAAACTTTCATGAGCTACATTGAAGTCATTGACCTTTCTAAAGATGTCAGTGCCGCTATTCCCGAAGCTGATGAAATTCAGGAAATTCTCTAAGACATCGATGACGGCGCATTCCAGATGTTCCTGGCCAACAATCCACACACCTTTTTTTTAAGTCGTCATCTTATGATGCAGCTACAATGAGTTCAGGAAGCAACGTACCTTGACTAGGCAGCCTCAGTCGAACGCTGACTCGCAATCGGGTCTTGTTACCGTTCCTGAGCACTCTCTACTCCTTCAGCACTGAGTGCTCTCCACTCCTTCAGCAAATCAAAGACTTCGTGCGAAGGGAATCTGCCCGTGAAGTTTCCTTGGTCCCCTTCACTCAGGAGTCGTCCTCTCGTCTACCACCAAAGATCCGCACTGTCACTACGGAAGAGGTTGCTCAAGCTGTCTCCATCACTCGGCACCAGCTGCCTGCGGCTGCGCCTCTTCCCTATGCGCAGGAAAGGGAGCCTGTAACAGCGCCTCCCAAGTATGCGCAAGTCGTGTGTATGCCTCCCCAGGGGCCTTCCTCGACCCTGCAACAATCTGCACAACCCACCGCTCCTACTAGATTTTGGGCCCAGTCGATAGTCACCAATCCTTGGCAGACACCTCAGAATCGTCCTATTGGCTACACCTGCTGCACTACAGGACGCGTTGCTAACAAGTGCCGCTGTCACCTCCAAACTTCCAGCAACGCTGCCCGCACGTTCCACTTGGGCAGTGAGGGCATGCGCCAATCCACTGCTGGTTCCTATAGCAGTTACAAACATACTGCTATTAGGGACCAGCACCCTAATAGCAGTATGTTTCCACTGACCTCCATGAACCTACGTCCGCACCACTCACAATCTCCTCGTCGATGATCGCACTCGTCAATGCGTCGCCGGCCAGCACAACTAAGCGCCAAGTTCAAGAGGCAAGAACTGCGCCATTTTCGAACTGCATAAGTCTTCGCTCCTCTCCTGCTAACATGTTCGCAATATCTGTCGGAGGTGTTTTTATTTTTGCGCTTGAGGACACCGGCGAAGCCGCTCCTCTTATAGCCGCCAAACTCTCCCGTTCACAACGCAAGGATTCTCCGCCGCTCTCAGGACTGTCGCTTCACATGGCAATCACGCAGTACGTACACCTCTCCCAGCCATTGCTGCCCGCGTGCTTATACAAGGCGTTTGGTACATTGCTGTTTCCTCTTTCTGCGCCTGTTGCGTTGCTTGTCGATGAATGTCTCGGCCGTGTGGAACACGTTGGCTCCTCGTTCTTGGTTAACGTGCCACACGGGTCTTCCTATATTGACTCCAACAAATTACATGCCCTTCATATTCTCATATTCTCTTCATATTCTCGAGTGGCATCGCCGATATCTAACCCCTACCGAACGCTACGAGCTACTTCAGCTTCTACACCACTTTACAGATTCGTTCCAAGGTTCGCAGCCGAAACTGCGCCGCATGTTGCAGGCGCAGCACTGCATCGACACCGGTTCACACTAGCCTTTGGGTCAAAGACCGTACCGCGTCTCTGCTGAAGACCATCGCGTCATCAACGACCAAGTCAAAGATATGCTACGCCGTGGCGTGTTTTAATCATCCCTCAGTCCCTGGGTATCTCCTGTCGTTCTCATTCGCCAGAACGGCTCTACTCGTTTTTCCCTGTACTGCCGTCGATTAAATAAGATAAGGCGCAAAGATGCCTATGCTTTGCTGCGCATCGACAGCGACCTTGACAGCCTTCAGAGAGCAGAATTATTTTCGTCCATAGACTTGCATTCTGGCAACTGGCAGGTCAGGATGGGTGAATCCAACCGCCAGAGAACTTCATTTATTGCACCTGACGGCCAATATGAATTCAAGGTGATGTCTTTCGGACTTTTCAACGCACCGGCCACCTTTCAACGACTCACAGACGACACGCTGCATGGTCTCACTTGGTCTAGATGTGCTACCTCGACGATGTCACGGTTTCCTCTCATGGTTTTCCTGCACACTTACTTCGCCTTATACATGTTTTGACGTCAAACTACCACTGGCCTGCAACTAAACCTCAAAAAGTGCCGCTTCCCTGCCCGGGAGCTGACCATCTTAGGCCACATCGCGTTGAAGCAAGGCGTTTTATCCAACCCTGCGAAACCTCGTGCAATCGCTGAGTTCACGAAACCTGCTACCATCAAATACCTTCGCAGTTTTATGAGCCTGTGCTGTTGTTTCCGGCGCTTTGTTTGCAATTTCGCATTGATGATGTCGCTCTTCAACCAGTTGCGAGTGCTGGCGCGGACCTCTCCTTCTGGTCCCCTGCATGCGACGTCGCTTTTGCTACACTGCGACATTTTTTTTCCCCAGCACCTCCTCAACTCATAAAAGGTTTAGTGGCTGTGCGTTCCTTCAAGGGCACTACGATTAGGAACGGTGAGGCAACGTGACGCACCGCCTCGAAAGACACCAGCAACCTGGAGGGAGAGCAGAGCGAGCTCAGCATCGGCGATGCTGCTGGAAAGAGGCACGTCTTCTTCACAGTGCATTCGATTTTCCACCAAGGATGTACTTTTTTTCAGCTCTTTCTTACAAAATTAACGTACAGTCTTTCCAGCAGCTGGGATTATACATGCGGTAAACTTTTGGAATATAATCAATGTTGTCTTTCGCTGAAAACATTCCTTCCAGCTTGGCGTTTTCGGTTAAAAGAGGCCAGTCTGTAGTTGGTCTCCAACGATCTTCTTTGCAAGGTATCATTGGTAGTTTAGATGAGAATTTGATGACTGCGGGTAAGTGGTTACTGCATATGATGTGTCCAGAGGTTCCCAGTTAAAATCACTAAATCAAGATGGTGAACATAAAGCTAAATCGACACAGCTCAAGTTACGTGAGCTGGATGAGAAATATGTTGATGGACCCGAGTTTAAAAGGGAAATGTTAGAAAAAATCTTATATGTGTTGCCCTGTTTGTTCAGTTTCACCACTGCACCAAAAAGTACAAAGAGCATTAAAATCTCCCACTAAAAGGATATGCTCAGGTAACTTCTATTAATTTTTTCACGTCTCGAGTACTGAAAAGGGCATGGATTGGATGTATAGGGAACAGATGGTGGCAGTTTTAAATAATAAAACGATGACTGCTACAGCCTCGTATGAGGCATTTAATAGGATGTTCCGTGTGGGAACACCGCCTTGTACAATAATAGCGACAACTCCTGATCGACGGCTGGAGTGCTCGTGGTCCTTTCGTGCGACAGTAAAACCTTGGAACCGCGATACTATCGCCTCCAAAGCAGGCGAAGAAGATGGTCTCATGTACAGGTAGTGCGAGAGACTTGAGCGGCCGCGGTGTCGGTGGCTCCCATATTCCGTTGCACCATGGGCGTAATAAACCGTGGCTTCGGCGGCTACCTCTCCGTGCACCCCCCGACAAATTTGTGACCTGGGACTTGATGAGCCCAGCCATGCCAGCGTCAGCGCACCGACTTTACCAAAGCGAGTTACGTGGTCTCACGCAGTCCGGCAGACGTCCCGCGGTTGTAGGGTGTCCGGGAACTCTACATCCACATCCCGGACACCTGGTTCATCCAGCTGGACAGTCGATTCCTTCTCAACGCAGTTCCAGTCTCCGGCTCTGTTCCAGGTTCCGGTTGCCACCCCCCGGCCCCGGCTTCTGTGAGAACTTGCGGACAGCCGTCTTTGCTCACTACGCCATCTCAAACGCTCAATCACAACGGCCCACGCCATTTGAACCGTCGCGTCATTCCACGTCTTCTGGTCCCACATCGCCTGCGACCGCCCGTGCGAACCGTCAGCCCGCGCCGGCCCCAGCATCAGACCTCTACTCGGTTCGTGAGCCTCGTCCCCAGCTCAAAGGCAGCTGTGCGACGACTCTTTCCAATGAATTCACTCGGCCAAACATAAGCACCTTTCGGCTATTCTACGGCTCGCTGCTCCCTTTCTTCGATGTTCCCGCAAGCTGCCCGCATTCCGTTAGGGGTACCTCACTCATCGCCGATTCAGAGGCTCTACCGCCGGCTCCACTAGGCGCAAATTTCACTTCTGCAGGCACGGAAACGCCACAAACACATCCTTCGCAATGCCTTCAGCGACCACCGCAACGCTGATGCTATCGCCATTCGAGGTTTCACCGCAAGCAGCCGCAGACGAGCCTTCAGATGTTTTGTGTTTGCAGCTTCCGCAGGTGCATGGCCTACCGAAGTTTCACAGGTGCAACTCTGCCATCTGCTTTCTTCAGCTCGAGCACCACTTCTGCGTCTAAATCGTGAGTGATCAATACTTGCGCATCCTCCACGCAAGTCCCGAGCTGCCGAACAGTCGTAGTATTTTGGAGTTCCGGCTTCTGCAGGCCCGGCCATCTACGAGAACCTGCGGCGGGTCGTGATTTTAGAATGCAGTATCAACGTGTCTGCGCCTCGCTCACAACCTACGCTGCCCGTGCTGCCTGGTACGTCTCTCTCGGATTACATGAACTTGACACTACCAACGACGACACCATATGCTCACTTTAGCGGGACTTTACCATTGCACTTTATTTGAATCGTGCTTCGCACTAGCGGGGGGGGGGGGGGGGGGGGCTGTAGCGGCGCGACTACCGCCTCGAAAGCAGGCGAAGAAGATTGGCTCGCGTGCAGGTAGCGCTGGCATAGAACACGCTGGCGCGCTCGACCTGAGCAGCCGCCACTCCCACGATCACGCTGCACTATGGCTGGGCGTCCTAAATAAACAGTGGCTATGGCGGCTACATCTTCGCGCCGCCGACTCTCACAAACTGGTGACTCGGACGACCGAACCCAGCCTTCTTACAACCTTTACGAAACATGTATTTTTGGGGTCCTATGTTCGTTCCTTGAAGGCAAAATGTTAGTGGCGATAACTTAACAGCGGAGCTGTTGGGGTCTCGCAATTCCCGCTGAGCGTGGTTGTCAGTGCGCGTCTGTCGCGCCAGGCGACGGTTCCCCGCTGGAACGACAGAATATCAGCGCACGCCAGGTCGTGGTAGAGAGAAGAGGAAAGGGGTATATAAGAGAGGGCGCGCCCATCAGACGGCATTTCGCGCCATAGACGCCAAATGGTTGCTAGGTGCCAGTGCGCTCGCCGGTGAACTCAATCCCGTACCCACTCCGGAAACAGCGGAAGCCGAACTGCTAGAACGTCAGTTCGCGCTCATCGAATCCTTGGGGGTTCTCATGTGTTTCCCTATGAAACATGAACCGCAGATCCTGGCCCAACACAACGACAGAGGTGATAAATGACAAGATCGGAGTAATAAACGTAAGGAATAAATTGAGAAGATAATCACACGAAATCAATAATTACTCAATAAGAGAATACGAAATCATAAGAACAGATGATCACACGAAAAGAACAGATACACAAAAGAAAATCCCAAGGGAAACACAAGGCAACCAAAGCTCCGCGGTTTCCTCAGATTTCACAAGCGTGGAACTGGCTCTTAATTTTTGTAATGTCTTCGATGTCAACTACACAATGGATCAGGCCCCTGTAGTTCCAATGAATGCTGAAAGCCATGTATTTAAAAATATTTACGAGTGTGTGTGCTTAGAAGCTATAGGTGACGTGCATTAAACAGTTGGCTACTCTCAAGGATCGTAACCGTTCAAGCTACGTGGGCTTTTTCGGCGCATCTACAAGTTTGTCCTCGGTGTTTGTCCTCGGCACAGTTACAAGTTTGTCCAGGGAGCGCGGATCCTTCGACATCGGTGAGGCCGGGTTTTTTCGGGTCGCCCTCCACAGTCTTCTTGGAGGCGCTGGTTAATCGAGAGCCACGTGGCGAGAGGCGAGTCTCTCGCCCTGTGACACTGCAGTATGCCGGCCCGTTTTCGATGATGATGGAGCAACACTGGCTGCTGCCAGCAAGGCGGCTGATGTAGTTTCTACAGTAATACCATGCATGGATCCTATAGACTACTGAAACCGGTGCGGCTCTGCCCCCTGCCGCACCGTACTGGCATAACTTAATTGAGGTAAGTGCCTAGCCTTTCTTTTCCTCGCTTCATAGAGTACATTTTTTTCCTTGGCGGTCATTGTGATGATTTTTTTTTCACTCCTCCAGCAAGGGTAACTCCGTAAGTAAGCTGGATGGTCTCCCTTGGAATCGACACATTGCGCAGGAGCACTACAGTCGTCAGGATAGTTGTTGCCACTACACTTCGCGCATGTTTCTTTGCACTACATAATTGTGATGCATGCCCAAACCTCTGGCAGTTGAAGCACCGCTTCGGGTTCGGTATGCACGGCGTCTTATTAATTTTCACATATCCTCTGTCAAGTGGACTGCGCACAGCACTGGTACCAAATGTGAATACCACGTGTTCTGTAGGGATCTGTTGGTCATTTCGTCGAAGTGTTATTGTTTGTGCCCGAATTACGTTTTCCTCTTGGAATCCTTCAAGGAGCTCTTCGTCAGTAAGGTCCAGGAAATCTTCTATTACTCCCCTGCTTGTTTTGAGTGAGCAATGCGCAGAGATTGTCACTTTAATGTCACCGGTACTGCTGAATTCAGCGAGCTTTCGAACTTGTTCTTTCATTGACAGTTCGAGTAGGACCTGCCGTGGTTGCTCAGTGGCTATGGTGTTGGGCTACTGAGCACGAGGTCGCGGGATCGAATCCCGGCCACGGCGGCCGCATTTCAAAGGGGGCGAAATTCGAAAACACCCGCGTGCTTAGATTTAGCTGCACGTTAAAGAGCCCCAGGTGGTCGAACTTTTCGGAGTCCTCCACTACAGCATGCCTCATAATCAGAAAGTGGTTTTGAGACGTAAAACCCCATAATTTAATTTCTAAGTTCGAGTAGGAGGTCTCCACTTTCTATCTTCAAGGCTTCGTAACCACTTGAATCGTGTTTGCTAGGCATTTCGCTACTAGGAGACGTGACAGTTTTGTGTTGCCTTCACTGTGAAGGACTGGTAATAACACTGTGAGGTTAGGAAGGTGCTTATTTTTTTTTCATAAGAAACTGGGAAGTTCGGTGCGCCTTTATTTTAGGGGGCCATCTTGAAGGAGTGGAAAAACGTTTTCCATAGAAAACCTTCAGTGGTCCTTCCACTACACTGAAACGAACAATGTACTAAGCGGAAAACACATTGCCTAAAAGGCCAGCTGCAACGAAATTTCGCTTTAGCTAAGTTTGTTATAAATTAAAGGTGAACTCCACTAAGGCAATCTTTAGTGGTCTGTACAAGACCACAGGACTAGCAATTGTATAGCTTTCTTGTTAGCAACCTTTAAATAGCACGTAAGGTGACGACGCGTACACTTGGCGGTTTTCCTATGACGTAAGTCCCAGAACGCCACCTCCGAAATCTTCGCCGCGGGCGCACATTTCTCGGAGGCAACGCTGAGGAGTAGCATGTTGTAGGTCAAGCCGTAATGCCGGCGTTTTCTGTGTTTATTTTTTCGTTTCGGTGTAAAGTGCTATTTTTGCTAGCTTTTCGCAACACTACAGCTCGTATCTTCAACGTAAAATTTTATACGGCGGCTTCTTTATATCTGCACTATCTTAAACAAGGTCTTTTATGCGGTCCAAAGTTTCGTCGTAGTTCGCATGTGGGTGTGATGGTAAATAAGCGTTTGCGCGACGCCAACACAATTATTGCCTAGATAAGAGCGCCATCGCAAGGACTGCCCTTCCCCCTCCCCCCCCCGTATGAGTCGAGGAGGGAGTTCCATTATATTTAGCGCTACAGTAAAGTATTTAAGGCCGCACTCGTATCACAATGACTGTAGACGGTAATGCAATTCGCATTCGCGCTATGAAGCGGCGCACCGTATTTCTAAACTCGCGTTATTTACCATATGTAGTGGTCATTGTGCGACTCCCATTACTTCAACTATATGCAACCATACTCCTGTATAGTCGCCACTTTGAAATGGCAGTTGCTTGACGTGGTAGGCATGGCAGCATGACGACCACTGTATGACGCCGACTCAATGACGAAAGAAAATAACGAAGGAATGACGTCGATGGAACGACACAGCCGGTAAGACGATGATGAGATGACAATTCCTAAATACTGATGGTGTAACGACGGCATCGTAGCAACGACAACGTAAAGACATTGGGACGATGGCCTGACGACGACGATATGACGACAAACGAATCACGAAGCTGGAATGGAGACGATCACGTGGGTACGGCGGCATGACTACGACTGTATGACAATGAATGCATGATAACGACTGTCTGACGATAGCGCAATGAATACGATGGCATGACAACGGCAGCATATTCAAAATGGAATGACAAGAGTACGATTAGATAGAATGACGAAGTAATGACCTTGATGGGACGACAAGGCGGTATGACGAAAACGGCATGAGAGCAGCGGGATGATTTCATCAAGTGATAACACGATAAAACGACAACGTTTATCCCGGAGGGTTCACCTGGGGTTCTTAACATGCACCTCAGTCTAAGTGCACCAACGCTGCTTGATTTCGCTGCTGTCAAACCCACGGCCTCGAGGTGAGCTGCGTGATGCCGTAGCCACAAAGATACTGCGGCGGGTAGCAGAAAAAGTGTGCCTACACTAAGCAGATGCGCAAATTTAGTTTGACCGGTAGTTCCAGGCAGATGGATGGTGGATAGGTGAGTCCAGTGCTCTGTTTTTGTCGCAGAAGATGGAACGCTGTCATGCAGCTTTCTACAGATAAATTGAACAGCGGGGGATCTGGAACCGATTCATTCAATACCAGCGCTTGTCCTGTTTTCTATTGTGTTTTTTTTTTTTTTTTATGTGCGCTGCCTAAGAATGGACAGGAACCAACTCACCCAATTTTCATTTATTATGCACTTCATTGCTAGTTCTTCGAGCTGTTTTCTGTGTGGCAACGCTAACTTCAATCCAATGCTAGTCGTCTTTACTTTCTCCGGTTTCATTTTTTAATAATGAACTTATTTATTAATTAACGTTCATTTTTTTATTTATGGCTACAAGAACTATCACTATGGTTAGATACAAATGAGTTACAGTTAAATACAAGTAAAACGAAATATGTCATCTTAAGAGCTCGAAACTCGCACATAAATAATAGTTTCAAGCTGCATTTTGAAAACGCAGATCTTGAAAGGACGAGCAGTATAAATTTGCTACGTGTATTTTCACAGGAACCTTTACCGTGGAATGACTACATATCCCACCTCCAAAGTAAGCTATTTCGAACAATTGGCGCACTATGGAAAATAGGTTCTTTATTTCCAAACAGATTAAAACCGGTTGTATATCAGGCATTAACTCAGTCCCATCTACAATACTGCTTACTGATATGGGGCTCTACAACGACGACCAATTTAAGTAAACCAGAGGTTTTACAAAAGAGAGCTGTTCGTCATCTTGAACGCGTGCGTTTCAATGATACCACATCTCCATATAAAATTACGTATAAATTAGTTCCACCAAATCTTTATACAGAGAAGCTCTCACTTTATGTGTTCATGCAAATTAAGGAAAACTAGGCAAATTTTGAGTCTATCTATCTTCACACGACCACAGACCGCAACTTTTGTGTGATTAACTGTAAACTACCTAAGATTAGAACTAATTATGGGATGCAAAGCTAGAGCTATAAAATTCCAACGCTCCTAAATGAAAAGAAGAAAATGTTAGACCTAATAAACCAATCACCTTCAAGAAAATTGGATAAAAGAAATATATGTAACCGAACATAGCTCGTTGGTGTGATGTGCGGTTTTCATGCGAATTCTTTGTGTTTTTTACGAAGTGAGTTCTACATACTTATTCATGCCAGTTTGAGCCCAATGAATAGGGTAGCGTTTTTATATGTAAGACATAGTAAGAACTATGTCTGTTTTGGTTTCCCGTTTTCTATGTTTGTTCCGGAATGCGTACTCTTGCGAATCGTAGCGTTAAGAACTGAAATAGCAGTACTACAAATATGGTTAATTACAGTTTTTTATTGTTCGCCCAAACTGTCTTGCTCATGCTGTTTTTATGGTTGCACATCTTGTGCTTGTTTTTCTTAGCTTGCAGTGTATCATTTATTTCTCGAACTCGCCTCATGAATTCCTTGTTCAATTCCCCCCACCACTTCTTTTTTTCCTTTTCACCGAATTCTTACGCTGTCCTGATTGCTTCGCTGGAGCACAGAGTGTATAGGGGACAGGGCCTCAGCGAGGCGCAAGCTAGCATCTTTAGTCCTGACCCTTCTAGTTTTCTGTAAGCAAACTGGAGAATTTGTGAAAAAAAAAATGTGCGCTGACCTAGAATGGGCGGGTTTCTACCTGGCCGGCTTTCCGCAGGCTGTCACAACCGGCCTTTTTTTCACGGTGCCGGTTCAAGCTCCCCACCAGCACGCTATTTGCCTGTTTTTCGCTTCTACCTAAATCTGCGCATTGAACTGCATCACAGTTCCACCGTAAGGTGTTTGTGTAGCAAAAGACTGTATTATCTCAAGCTGAATAATTCATTAATTACTGCCTTTCTCACTGTCGTGTACTCTGAAGTTCTGAGAGTGAATGGTTCATTCTATCGCACTTTAACATTAAATACCTATATGCACGTTCAAAAACTACAGCTCAAATGGATGCTATACATATTCATGTGACCTTTTAGGGGAGACAATGAGCAAAACGAGAACAATGTGGAAGCGGGAGCCAACGTTTCGACAGTGAACGTGTCTTTTTCAAAGCGACAAATGCTTTCCTCCGCGCAGCATATATACGTCATCATCATCATCATCGTCAGCCTGTTTTATGTCCACTGCAGGACGAGGGCCTCTCCCTGCGATCTCCAATTACCCTGTCCTGCGCCAACCGATTCCAACTAGCGCCCACGAATTTCCTAATTTCATCGCTGCACCTAGTCTTCTGTCGTCCTCGATTGCGTTTCCTTTCTCTTGGTATCCATGCAGTAACCCTAATGGTCCAACGGTTATCTAACCTGCGTACTACATGACCTGCCTAGCTCCATTTCTTTCTCTTGATGTCAATTAGAATATCGTCTATACCGGTTTGCTCTCTGATCCAAACCGCTCTATTTCTGTCTCTTAACGTTATGCCTAGCAATCTTCGTTCCATCGCTATTTGCGCGGTCCCTAACGTTTCTCAAGCTTCTTCTGAGTCTCCAAGTGTCTGCTCCATATGTCAGCACTAGTAATATGCACTGATTGTACAACTTCCTTTTGAATGATAATGATAAGCTTCCAGTCAGGAGCTGGCAGTGTCTGCCGTATGCGATCCGACCCATTTTTATTCTTCTGTGAATTTCCTTCTCGTGATAAGGATTCCCTGCGATTAATTGACCTAGGTAAACGCACTCCTTCACAGACTTTAGAGGCCGACTGGCGATCCTCAACCCTTGTTCCTTTGCCCGGCTATTTATCATTATCTTTGTTTTCTGCTAATTAATCTTCAATTCCACTCTTACACTCTCTCTGTTAAAGTCTTCAATCATATGTTGTAACTCGTACGGATTGCTGCTGAATAGAACAATGTCATCGGCAAACCGAAAGTTGCTGAGATATTCGCCGTCAATCTTTACTCCTAAGCCTTCACAGTTTAATAGCCTGAATACTTCTTCGAAGCACGCAGTGAATAGCATTGGAGAGATTGTGTCTCCCTCTCTGACCCCTTTCTTTATAGGTACCTTCCTGCTTTTCTTGAGGTGAATTAAGGTAGCTGTAGAACTTCTGTAGATATTTTCCAAGGTACTTACGTAAGCGTTCTGTACTCCTTGATTACGTAACGCCTCTATGACTGCTGGTATCTCTGCTGAATTAAACGCCTTTTCGTAATCTACGAAAGCCATATAGAGAGGCTGATTGTGCTCTGCGAATTTCTCGATTACCTGATTGGTGACATGGATGTGATCCATTGCAGAGTATTCCTTCCTAAATCCAGCCTGTTCCCTTGGTTGACTAAAGTCCAGTGTTGCCCTTATTCTATGGGAGATTATTTTGATGAATATTTTGTATAGTGCTGGGTGTAAGCTGATGGGCCTACAATTTTTCAATTCTTTAACGTCTCCCTTTTTGTGGATTAGTATATTGTTTGCATTCTTATAGTTTTCTGGGACCCTTGCATTCAATAGACACTTCGTATAAAGATCCGCCAGTTTCCCAAGCATTAGGTCTCCTCCATCTTTGATTAAATCGACTGTTATTCCATCTTCTCCTGTCGCTCTTCCTCGTTTGATGTCTTGCAAGGCCCTTCTGACCTTATCGCGAGTTAAAGGAGGAGTTTCTGTTTCGTCTTCATTACTGTATCCAATTCAGGTATCCTGACTCCTCTGGGTACTGTACAGGTCAGTATAGAATTCTTCCGCTGCTTTTACTATATCTTCGAGATTGCTGGTGATATTAGCCTGCTTATCTTTTAGTGCATAGATCTCGGCTTGCCCTATGCCAAGTTTCTTTCTCACTGATTTCAGGCTGGGTCCATTTTTTACGGCTTCTTCGGTCTTTCTCACGTTATAGTTTCTAATATAACTTATTTTAGCCTTGTTGATCAGTTCTGACAGTTCCGCGAATTTTATCTTATATCTTGAGTTGGACATTTTCATTTTTTCTCGTTTCTTTATTAGGCCCTTTGTTACTAGGGAGAGCTTGCCTACAGGTTACCTTGGTGCCTTGCCTCCCACTTCAATTGCTGCCTCTGAAGTCAACCTCATCATCATCATCATCATCAGCCTGGTTACGCCCACTGCAGGGCAAAGGCCTCTCCCATACTTCTCCAACAACCTCGGCCATGTACTAATTGTGGCCATGTCGTCCCTGCAAACTTCTTAATCTCTACCTTGCCTTGTCCCCTTGTTGGGCTCTGTGGTAGGTGACTGGCATCGTCGCTGAATACTCAACATATTTCATGGTAATTTCCAACCGCTTCTCAACTGATCGTCCCTCTAAAAGGGGGCGCACCGATGCTACTTTTCAGTTTTCTCTCAAAGCCACTCAGACTTTCCCGAAAGTTCACGTTGTTCACAGTGATAAACGTGACAAGGCAAGAACGATTTCACCATTCATTGTGGCGAACTATCTCACAGAGACCATTGGAGGCGGCTATAAAATCACCAAGCTGGCCAGTGACGACTTATAACTCGAATTGAAAGACAAAGCACAACACGACAAGCTAACGAACCTTGTAGAACTCGGAGACATCCCCGTCAGTGTAACAGCACACCGAACCATGAATACGGCCAAAGGCGTAATTTCTGACATTGACTTGATGGAGTTGACCGAAGAAAAACTCCTGGAAGGATGAAAACGTAATAAACGTACAAAGAATAAAGATCAGACGGGACAACAAGGAGCTGCCAACTAAGCACCTGATAGTTACCTTTGACTCCAGCACGTTACCAGAGACATTAGAAACTAGATATATCAAAATCAGAGTACGACCGTAGATCCCCAACCCGCGACGCTGTTTTAAATGCCAGAGGTTTGGCCACGCTTCCCAGAGCTGCCGAGGGCGGCTAACATGTGAGAAATGCGGCATCAATCATCACTCTGCAGATGACTGTAAGGCTGAGCCCCGTTGTAGCAATTGTAAAGGTGGCCACCCTGCATATTCTCGATCATGCGCAATCTAGAAAAAAGAAAAAGAAATACTTACGATAAAGGTAAAAGAAAACATAACTATCAGAGAAGCAAGACAACGCATCTCACCAACATTTGCACAGAGAACATCTTTCGCTGAAGTGGTACGTCGGGGGCAGTACCACAACGGCACTTGGCGGACGCCAGCGCCACGCTATAGGGCTAGCGTGCGGCAACGCCACCCGCCCCCACGGTGGGAGCAGCGAAGGCTGCCCTACCTCTCCCGAATTTGACCCCAGCGGACGCCTCTGCTAGTGCTGGCACCAGTCAGCACAGCTCAGAGGTCAACACAAGCCCATCAACCACCAGCACGGTGGGCTCCAAGGCCTTGTCTTCCGAGACAAGGCCTCCACGGAAAACACACCGCTCGCAAGAGCACGTGTCCAGTGCCTCGCAAGAGGCCATGGACACAACACCCAGTCGGAAGGCGCAGTTGACGCCTAAGGAGCGGCGCGATTTTCTCGACCGCTCCAGGAAAAACAAAATTCCAATCACAGGACCCCAAAAGGGCACTGTAAGCTAAACGAAGTACATTCTCTTTGACACATAGCACAACATTTATTTTAATATGGATACACTAATTATTCAGTGGAATATCAGAGGCCTGCTTTGCAACCGCGATGATGTCCAAGAAATCCTTAATGAACTAACTCCAAAAGTGCTGCGTGTCCAAGAGACTCATTTGAAATCTAAACATAAACACTTCCTTCGTCACTATGTTATTTTTCGGAAGGATCGCGATGATGCCCTCGCATCATCAGGTGGCGTAGCCATCATAGCTGACAAATCTATAGCCTGTCAACACTTACAGCTACAAACACCCCTTGAGGTAGTGGCCATTCGAGCTGTACTTTTAAATAAACTGATAACCATCTGCTCTCTATATATACCGCCGCATCTTCAGCTCCACAAACAAGAATTCCAAACACTAATAGATCAGTTACTTGAACCATATCTTGTGCTTGGAGATTTAAATGCGCACAGCAACCTATGGGGCGACTCGCGCTGCGACGCGAGAGGTCGCTTGATTGAACAGTTCCTTTTTTCTTCAGGTGCATGTCTTTTTCATGGGAAGGAGCCCACGTATTATAACATGGCAAACAAAATATACTCCTGAATAGATCTTAGCATAGCATCTCCTACTCTTCTACCTTACTTTAAATGGAAAGTTATTAAAAACCCTTACGGGAGCGTCCATTTCCCTGTAGTTTTAAGCACACCAATGTCTAATGAATGCCTTCCACAATTACCTCTCTGGAGAACTGACTCAGCTGACTGGGAAACATTCAAAAATCTTGCTTCTTTATCCTGGGACGACATGTGTGCTTTAAGCATAGACGCCGCGGTTAAATATTTTACGGTTTTTCTCCTTCACACCTCCTCCAAATGTATCCCTGTAACAAGTGCATTGTCCACAAAACGCCGTCTTTCCTGGTGGAACGATGAGTGTCGAATAGCGCGTAAGAAGCAGAACAAGGCATGGGGTTTACTTCGGGATTCTCCGACGGCAGAAAATCTAGTCAATTTCAAGCAGGTCAAATCCCAGGGTCGGAGAACGCGGCGACAAGCTAGAAGAGAGAGTTGGAGAAAGTATATATCGGGCATTAATTCTTACACTGATGAAACAAAGGTTTGGAATAGAGTGAAGAGAATAAACGGTCGACAGCCTCACTCGCTGCCTTTGGTGAATACTCAAGGCGACAGCATGGAAGATCAGGCGAACTTTCTTGGCGCACATTTCGAACAGATATCCAGCTCGTCGCACTACTCTGAAACATTCCAAAGGTAGAAATATCAAATAGAAGGAAAACCACTAGACCGGAAAAGCACAAAATGCGAGGCATACAATAGACCTTTTTGCATGGCAGAGCTTTAGGCAGCCCTAAACAGCTGCAACAAATCTGCCCCCGGTTCTGACCGCATCCTATATGAAATGCTAAAACACCTGCCGTCTCAAACACAAAAAGCCTTTCTTTGTCTTCACAATTCTGTATGGTCGTCCGGCCACATTGCCTCTGCTTGGAAAGAGGCCATCATAATTCCTATTTTGAAACCGGGTAAGGACCCTTCTTTCGCAAATAGTTATAGGCCTATAGCATTGACGAGCTGCTTATGCAAAGTTTTTGAGAAGATGGTAAACAGCCGCCTGGTAGATTATCTAGTAATAAAAAAAAAATTAGATCCATATCAATGTGGCTTTAGAGAAGGCAGATCGACGACAGATCAGCTTGTACGCATGGAAATGTACATCAGGGATGCGTTTGTCCGCAAACAGCTTGTGTTGTCAGTGTTTCTTGACATGGAAAAGACGTATGATACTACGTGGCGCTTCGGGATCCTTCGGGATCTTTCTGCAATGGGCATTCGCGGAAACCTGCTGAGAATAATTGAAAGTTATCTCTCTGACAGGACATTTCGTGTTAGAGTTGGCAACGTGCAATCTCGACCATTCATACAGGAGACAGGTGTAGCGCAGGGTGGAGTACTGAGCTGTACGTTATTTATTGTTAAAATGAATTCCCTCCACACCGTATTACCTTGCACACTCTTCTACTCCGTCTATGTGGACGATGTACAGATAGGGTTCAGGTCATGCAAACTTACCATTTGCGAGAGGCAGCTACAGCATGGCTTGAATAGATTCTCAAGGTTGGCGGACGAGAATGCTTCCAAATTGAACCCTCAAAAGAGCACATGTGTCCTATTTTCAAACAGGAGAGGCGTACTACCACAACCAGATATTAACCTTAATGGAGAAAGACTAACTGTCAGCCCTGAACACAAATTCTTAGGTGTTATCCTGGACACAAAACTTAACTTCATTCCCCACCTAAAATATCCTAAACAAAACTGCCTGAGGACCATGAACTTCCTTAAGCTGCTCTCTCGAACAACCTGGCGCAGTGACAGGAAGTGTCTGCTTAGCCTGCCTAAGAGTCTCGTACAATCACGCCTCGACTACGGAGCCGTGGTGTACCACTCCGCAACAGAGAGTGCACTAAAGATTCTCGACCAAGTCCACAACCTCGGTATACGACTGGCAACAGGCGCCTTTAGAACGAGCCCTGTTTAATGTCTCTACGTCGAGTCCAACGAATGGTCCTTACATCTACGAAGCATATTCTTAAGTTTATCATACTATACTAAGGTAAAATCAGACACCGAACATCCATGCCATTCCATCGTTAGCGACCTGCGCGCTGCCAGACTTTACAGTAACCGCCCACGTATTAGAACTCCTTTGAGCCTATGCTTGGAAGCAATGGCAGAAGAAACAGACAACAATCTCCCAGAAAATATCCTAATGCCTCCCACTCGCCTTCCACCGCCTTGGGAATGGCAAACCATGGAGTGCGATATCTCGTTTGTCGAAATAACAAAACATGCACCTGAGGCACACATACGATCACACTTCCTCGAACTCCAAGCGAAGTACTGCTGTGCCGAAGATTATACAGATGCTTCCAGATCATCTGCTGGTATCGCGTATGCAGCTCTAGGGCCATTTTTTTCCACCTGGGATTCTCTAAATCCTAACACAAGTATTTTCACGGCTGAGGCGTACGCGATACTCTCAGCTGTAAAACATATCAGACAAAGTAATCTCAATAAGGCCATCATATTCACAGATTCATTAGGCGTAGTAAGGGCCTTAATGAATTTTCGAAAACATAAGAACCCTGTTTTTAATAAACTATACACAGAACTATGCTTATATAGCCTTAATATACAACCAAAACATCGTCCTATGTTGGATACCTGGCCATAGGGGCATAAAAGGTAATGTAGCTGCTGACGAAAGTGCGACGTCAGTCGTCTTTAATAAAACGGATGTGAATAAACCCATAGCAGCAAAAGAACTAAAGTCATTCTTACGCCACAAACTGAGGAAGCACTGGCAGGACCAATGGGATAATTCAGCAGAGAATAAGCTACACTTTATCAAACCAAAATTAGGGAACTGGATATCTGAAAGAACAGCAAGACATAAGGAAGTGCTTCTTTGTAGATTAAGAATAGGACATACTTACGCCACTCACTGCTACCTTTTGACGGGAAGCGAACCTCCAACATGTACCAAATGTGGCAAGAGGCTTACAGTTATCCATGTTATTATCCAATGCACTGAAATAGAGCCCGAAAGAAAAAAGTACTTTCCCTCCGCTTATATCCAACACATACCGTTACATCCAGCATTTTTTCTTAGCAATGAACCCCTTTTTACTTTTCGATTAGTATTCAACTTTTTATTTGAAACTGACACCCTAAATGTGACTTGGCCAGGCTACTTGTAGCACGGCCTCCACCTAGAGGTCGCAGCTGCAATGAAAACATTTTCTAGAGCACCTGCCTCCCAGTCCTTGCTTTCAAAGCCTTGCTGAGGCACTAGTGCTACAGATTCAGCATATTTTACTGATCATCCCTATCATGTGAAACATCTGTTGTCATCGCAGAAACGATCAATCACTGTCATTTTTATATTATGTATATACTTGTATTTTACGCACTTTAGAGCAAATAAATTTTAGGTCCTTTTACAGCCACATTGCACCACATGCATATATTGCACTTTTTAGCGAATATTTTAGGCCACTATACAGCCGTGTTTCATTACTCCCCGCAATTATCACATATATCATTCAGAAGCACAGATCATCGACTTGGCGCTCTTTGACCACATCTTGCGCTTGCGCCAATAAATTCTACAAATCAATCAATTAAATCAATCAACTTCTTAATCTCATCCGCCAACCTAACTTTCTGCCGCCCCCTGCTACGCTTCCCTTCCCTTGGAATCCAGTCCGTAACCCTTAATTACCATCGGTTATCTTCCCTCCTCATTACATGTCCTGCCCATGCCCCATTTCTTTTTCTTGATTTCAACTAAGATGTCATTACCTCGCGTTTGTTCCCTCACCCAATCTGCTCTTTTATTATCCCTTAACGTTACACCCATCATTCTCCTTTCTATAGGTCGTTGCGTCGTCCTCAATTTAAGTAGAACCCTTCTCGTAAGCCTCCAGGTTTCTGCCCCATAGGTGAGTACTGGTAAGACACAGCTATTATACACTTTTCTCTTGAGGGATAATGGCAACCTGCTGTTCATGATCTGAGAATGCCTGCCAAACGCGCCCCAGCCCATTCTTATTCTTCTGGTTATTTCAGTCCCATGATCCGGATCCGTGGTCACTACCTGCCCTAAGTACATGTATTCCCTTACCACTTCCAGTGCCTCGCTACCTATCGTAAACTGCTGTTCTCTTCCGAGACTGTTAAACATTACTTTAGTTTTCTGCAGATTAATTTTCAGACCCACCTTTCTGCTTTGCCTCTCCAGATCAGTGAGCATGCATTGCAATTGGTCTCCTGAGTTCCTAAGCAAGGCAATATCATCAGCGCAAGTTACTAAGGCATTCTCCATTAACTCTTACCCTCAACTCCTCCCAATCCAGGTCTCTGAATACCTCCTTAAACACCCTATGAATAGCGTTGGAGAACTCGTCTCTCGCCTGCCTGACGCCCTTCTTTATTGGGATTTTGTTGCTTTCTTTATGGAGTACTACGGTGGCTGTGTAGCCGCTATAGATATTTTTCAGTATTTTTGCATACAGCTCGTATGCACCCTGATTCCGTAATGCCTGTATGACTGCTGAGGTTTCGACTGAATCAAACACTTTCTCCTAATCAATTAAAGCTATATATAAGGGTTGGTTATATTCCGCACATTTCTCTATCACCTGATTGATAGTGTGAATATGGTCTATTGTTGAGTAGCCGTTACGGAATCCTGCCTGGTCCTTTGATTGACGGAAGTCTAAGGTGTTCCTCATACTATTTGCGATTGCCTTACTAAATACTTTGTAGGCAATGGACAGTAAACTGATCAGTCTATCATTTTTCAAGTCTTTGGCGTCCCCTTTCTCATGGATTAAGATTATGTTGGCGTTCTTCCAAGATTCCGGTATGCTCAAGGTCATGAGGCATTGCGTATAGAGAGTGGCCAGTTTTTCTAGAACGATCTTCCGCCGTCCTTCAACAAATCTGCCGTAACCTGATCCTCACCAGCTGCCTTCCTCCTTTGCATAGCTCCCAAGGCTTTCTTTACTTCTTCCCACGTTCTTTGTGGGATGTCTAATTCCGCTAGACTATTCTCTCTTCCATTATCGTCGTGGGTGCCACTGGTACTGTATAAATCTCTATAGAACTCCTCAGCCACTTCAACTATCTCATCCATATTAGAAATGATATTGCCGGCTTTGTCTCTTACTGCATACATCTGATTCTTGCCAATTCATAGTTTCTTCACTGCTTTTAGGCTTCCACCGTTCGTGAGAGCATGTTCAATTCTATACATATTACACTTCCTTATGTCAGCGGTCTTACGCTTGTTGATTAAATTCGAACGTTCCGCCAGTTCTATTCTAGCTGTAGGGTTAGAGGCTTTCATACATTGACGTTTCTTGATGAGATATTTGGTCACCCGCGATAGCTTACTGGCATCCTGTCTAACGGAGTTACCACCGACTTCTATTGCACACTCCTTAATGATGCCCATAAGATTGTCGTTCATATCTTCAACACTAAGGTCCTCTTCCTGGGTTAAAGCCAAACACCTGTTCTGTAGCTTGATCCGTAATTTCTCTATTTTCCCTTTTAGCGCTAACTCATTGATCGGCGTTTTACGTACCAGTTTCTTCCGTTCCCTCCTCAAGTCTAGGCCAATTCCAGTTCTCACCATCCTATGGTGACTGCAGCACACCTTGCAAAGCACGTCCACATCTTGTATGATGCCAGGGTTAGTGCAGAGTATGAAGTCTATTTCATTTCTAGTCTCACCGTTCGGGCTCCTCCACGTCCACTTTCGGCTATCCAGCTTGCGGAAGAAGGTATTCATTATTCGCATATTATTCTGTTCTGCAAACTCTACTAATAACTCTCCCCTGCTATTCCTAGTGCCTATGCCATATTCCCCTACTGCCTTGTCTCCAGCCTGCTTCTTGCCTAGCTTGGCATTGAAGCCTACCTTCTGAAGTCAACCTAGTTACAGTTTAATTCATTACCTCTATGTCATTATCATCTGTGTTGTAAGGCTACATATTTGTTTGCAAGTACCAGACTGAATTTGTCTGCTTTTACCCTTAGTGCCTCTAGGTTGACCTGCTTCTTCTCGACCAATTTGGCCTTTCTTTCTTGAAATTTAGGTGAATAGAGTTGAATTGAAGCTTTAGAATCTATTCGCTGTGCTATATTTCACGCTATAGGCAACAAGACTTAGTTTGAGAGTGGCCGAGGGGCCCGATCTCTATTTGTCATATCATAAGAAGTCAGAAAACACTGACACCAAGGACAACATAGGGGAAATCACTTGTGCCCAATAAATGAAATAAAGAAATGATGAATTAATGGAAATGAAAGTGGATGAAAAAAATTGGCTGAAGGCTTAGCTTGGTTAAGCCTGGAAGATTGCGAAAGCAATACCCTTGGATGCGCCTTGGTTCGGGTGATGGTGTGGACATGGTTGCCCTTTGTTAAACTTATGGCTATACATCATCCGACATAGCGCAAGGCAGCGCGCCGACCACTGCGTGGAGCCGAGCTGTAGCCCCATTTATCCTCCTAGCGTGACGTCACACCAGCGAGCGCCCTCTCTCGGTAACGCCGCAGCGGCGGCGCGCAAGGCTTCGCCTCCACCATCGATGCCGCGAGCTGGGGCCCCGTCTCTCGGTCTGGCGTGACGTCACACGGTCACGTGACGCGCAGCTGTGTAAGGAGGCGCCACGACCACCGATGGGCCGAAAGTGCGAGCAGTATTGCTTTCGCAATAAAAACAACCTGCCGCAGGTGGGGAACCATCTCACAACCTTCGCATTTCGCATGCGCTGCCATACTAATGGAGCTACCACGGCGCCGTTTCCCCGGCCACTTTCTTTGGTATATATGTTTCCTAGTAGAACCCTGGATGTGTTAGCCAGTGCCACCACTCACAGACCTTGGCGAAAAACAGCACGCGAAGGTTCTGGGATCGTTGCCAGCCTGCGGCAGGTTTTCTTTTCATCCACGTTCATTTCCATTAATTTATCGTTTATTTGTTTTATTTATTGAGCACAAGTAATTTCCCGTATGTTGTCTTTGGTGCCAGTGTTGGCTTCTTACGATAACACTTAGTTCGGTTACATAGTGCTTTTTATCTTTCTTTTCTTTTTTTTCCTTTTATTTTATTCCATTTCAGTATTGTATGTACATAATTGTTTTTCACGAGCACCGGTTCCTGCCGCTCCTTGATCTCATTGAGAGACACGATAACCCACGATGACCAGGGATGCAGCTAGTAGAGGGGTGCTGTGAAACGCCGTTGACACGCTGACTGGCACAGAGCGGTTGACACGTGGCTAACAGACGACCGTCTTTGTGCAGAGCGGCTTTTTGCACCCCTTTACTGTCAATTCTACACCCTGGCCGCTAACCCACCTTCGCTCGTGGCCGTACCCACCTGCTTTACTCCCTCTCCCCTTAACAAGAACCCTGAATGAATGAATGAATATTTGATGTTTAATGGCGCAAGGGCCAGATGTGGCCAAAGAGCGCCATGCTAATGATTAATGATTTCGCAGTGCTTGATGGGTTTTATGGTCTTAATGCGCCGTGGCTGTAAAGGGGCCTAAAAGAGTTGATGCAAATGCATAAAATATACAAGTAATAAAATTATGGGAATGACTATTGGCGTGTACTATGAACATAAAAATGTATTGAGAAAGAATGATGCAATATATAAAATATGTGATTGTCTAGATGTATAATATTGTCTAGAGCACTACTGCCTCACCAGGGCCCTTGAAACGCAAGGGCCTAGAGGCATGTGCTATACAGAGAATCTATCCTAGCGATATCCTCTGGAAAGAGGGTGCGCTAAGAAATGAATGGGCTTGTAACATGTAGTACGACATCTGTTAAAAAAGCGAGGACTGCTTTGGTATTAAAAAGCGGTTCTTCACCAAGAAACATAGCCGGATGCAGGGGAATACAATGGCGGTATGCAAACGGGAAATGTTTCCTCCTGTCTCTTTCGGCTTCCCGGCACTCCAGGAAGACATGGAGGACGGTCAGCCGGTCGCCACATCTACCACAGGTTGGAGGCTCGTTACCGGTCAAGAGAAAATTGTGAGTGCCAAATGTGTGTCCTATTCTCAGTCTAGTGAATAGGACGTCTGTTCTTCGTGTTTTCGTTGTTGGCTGCCAGAAACCTAACTTAGGCTTAATTACGTGAAGCTTATTGCTCGTTTCTGCGTCCCACAAGCGTTGCCAGTAGCTTCGCAGTTTGTTTCTGAGGAAAGGCTTCATGTCTGTAGCAGGGACTGCACCAGAACGAGTACCCTGCGATGCCATTGATTTGGCCATCTCGTCAGCAAGCACATTTCCCTCGATTCCTCTATGGCCAGGTACCCAGCATATTACTACGTGTCTGTGTGATAGATAAATATTGCATAAGAGCGAGTAAAGTTCTATGAAAACAGGATTTGTATGCTTTTGTAAAGAGTTCAGCGCTTTTACAAGGCTTAACGAGTCTGTAAATACTATTGCTCTGTCGAGTTTTAATTTATTTATATGTTTTACTGCAGACAGTACGGCATATGTTTCTGCAGTGAAGATACTCGTTAAGGGGTTCAGCACGTCAGATTCAGAGAGAGAGTGACCAACAGCAGCGTAGGATACGCCATCATGGGATTTGGACGCGTCTGTGTAATATTCGTAGCAGGAGTACTTCGATTGAAGCTCTCGGAAATGCATAGCAATTTCAAGCTCAGGAGCGTGCTTCGAGACCTTTACAAATGATGTGTCACATTCTATCATCTGCCACTCCCAGGGCGGTAATAGATTAGCAGGAGCCATTAAGCGATGTTCGAGAACTGGAACATCCATTTCTTCACTAAGTTCTCTTACACGAAGCGACAAAGGAAGTCTCATGGAGGGTTTGTTACGGAAGAGTGTTTCACACGTTAAGTCGTTTACTGTGGTGAAACACGGATGTTCCTTATTAGAGCGCACTTTAAGAAAGTAGGTGAAGCTGATGTATGTTCTCTGAATATGTAGTGACCACTCGTCTGACTCTGCATATAGACTTTCAACGGGGCTTGTTCTAAATGCGCCAGTGGCGAGGCGGATACCCAGATGATGAACGGGGTCTAACATTTTTAATGCACTTGGTGCAGCAGAGTGATATACTAAGGCACCATAATCTAGCCGTGATCTAACTAGGCTCCTGTACAGATTCAACAGGCACCTCCTGTCGCTACCCCATGTAGTGTGGGATAGAACTTTAAGTACGTTCATGGTTTTTAGACATTTTGCTTTAAGACATCTTATGTGTGAAATGAAGGTAAGCCTGGAGTCAAGGATAACACCTAGAAATTTGTGTTCTTTGTTAACAGGAATTTGTTGTCCACCCAGTTCTATACAGGGATCAGGTACCAGGCCTCTCTTTCTTGTGAAGAGAACGCAAGTACTTTTGTGCGGGTTAATTCTAAATCCATTTTGGTCTGCCCACTTGGACACCTTGTTTAAGCCCTGCTGTACCTGCCTTTCACATACTGTAAGGTTGCAGGATTTGAAGCCTATCTGTATATCGTCTACGTAGACGGAATAAAAAATGGCTGGGGGCAGTGAAGAACGAAGTGTATTCATCTTAACGATAAAGAGAGTGCAGCTAAGCACGCCTCCCTGGGGTACACCAGTTTCCTGCGTAAAAGGACGTGACAGTGCATTACCGACTTTTACACGGAAGGTACGATTTGACAGATAGCTTTCGATTATGTTCAGCATATTTCCACGGATGCCCATTTCGGACAGGTCTCGCAAAATCCCGTAACGCCATGTCGTGTCATAAGCTTTTTCCATGTCAAGGAATATCGATAGGAAATACTGCTTATGTACAAATGCATCGCGGATATTTCCTTCAATGCGCACAAGGTGATCGTTTGTTGACCGCCCTTGTCTGAAGCCACACTGATAGAGATCGAGTATATTGTTGAGTTCGAGGAAATGTACGAGTCTGCGATTAATCATTTTTTCAAAGAGCTTACACAGACAATTGGTAAGAGCTATCGGACGATAACTCGCTGCTAAGGAGGGGTCTTTTCCCTGCTTCAGGAGAGGAACCACAATCGCCTCTTTCCATGTAGATGGGAGGTATCCCGCAGCCCACAGAGTGTTGAAAAGTGTAAGTAGTGTAAATTGCGTGTCAGTATGTAAGTTTCTGATCATGTCATACATGACTCTGTCAGGTCCCGGTGCAGTGGTTTTGCATGTATTCAAGGCAGCTCTCAGCTCGGCAATACTGAAAGGCCGGTTATAGGGTTCATTCTGTGTGGATTTTCTAATTATTCGCTTACATTCTTCTGTTTGTTTATATTTAAGAAAGGACTGAGAATAATGGGTTGAGCTCGAGACGCTCTCAAAGTGCTCCCCAAGTGAGTCTGCCTGATCTTGCAGGGTATCGCCTTGTGTGTTTATCAGAGGGAGTGATTGCGCTTGTCGCCCTATTATCCTAATAACCCTGTTCCAGACTTTGGCCTCATCTGTGTACGAGTTGATGCCCGATAAAAACTTCTGCCAGCTTTCTCTTTTGGCCTGTCGGCGGGTTCGCCTGCCTTCGGATTTTACTTTTTTAAAGTGGATAAGATTTTCTGCAGTGGGAGAAGTGCGTAGCAAACCCCACGCTTTGTTCTGTTTTTTACGTGCGATCCTACAATCGTCGGTCCACCACGGAACACGCCGTTTGCACGACAGGCCATTTACTTGTGATATGCATTTAGATGCGGCATCTATTATAAAGGCTGTAAAATACTCCACAGCTGCATCAATTTCTAACGAGGAGATGTCATGCCATGAGATACCAGTAAGAGTTCGAAATTTGTCCCAGTCAGCAGTCTCAATCTTCCACCGAGGTGCCTGTGGTGGATGTTCGTTTTCTTGAGGTGTTCGTATTAGTATGGGGAAGTGATCGCTTCCATAAGGGTTCTTTGTAACTTCCCATTCGAGTTCGGGCAGAATAGAAGGAGAGACTATGCTGAGATCGATTGAAGAAAAGGTTCTGTTTGCTAGAGAGTAATATGTGGCTTCCTTCTTATTCAGAAGGCACGCACCACAAGAAAAAAGGAACTGTTCAACAAGACGACCTCGCGCATCTATACGAGAGTCGCCCCACAGGGAGCTGTGCGCATTGAAATCGCCAAGGACAACATAAGGTTCTGGCAGTTGATCTATAAATGACTGAAATTCCTGTTTGTTTAATTTGTAGTGTGGGGGTACGTAAAGCGAGCAAATGGTGACGAGTTTATTTAGAAGGACAGCTCGAACCGCCACTGCTTCAAGGGGCGTTTGTAGCTCTAAACGCTGACAGGAAACACTTTTATGAATAAAAATGGCAACACCGCCTGATGACACGACAGCATCATCGCGGTCTTTGCGGAACTTGACATACGGTCGGAGGAATTTTGTGTGTTGTGGTTTTAAGTGAGTTTCCTGTAGACACAGCACTTTTGGATTGTGTTTTTGTATGAGTTCTTGCACGTCATCAAGGTTCTTAAGAAGACCTCTGACGTTCCATTGAATAATTTGTGTATCCATATTGAGTGTAAATAAGTGCTGTGTGTATGGAAACGTAAGGTATGCCTTAGACTACAGAGCCCTTTCGAGGCCCTGTAACCGGGATTTTACTCTTTTTGAAGCGTTCGAGGGAACCTCGACGCTCCTTAGGCGCTTGGTGCGCCTTGAGGATAGGTGTTGTGTCCATTGCCTCTTGTGAGGCGCCGGACACGTGCTCTTGCGAGCGAGATGTTTCCTGAGAGAGTCCCGCCTTGGAGGGCAAGACCCCTGCGCCCACCAGCCCGGAGGTCGATGGGGCTCCCCGAGGGATCTGGCTGCGCCGGCTGTTGCCAGCGCTGGAAGGGGCCGGGGAGGTTGGGACAGCCTCAGCGGCGGCCACCTTCGGGGTCGATGGTCCCTTCTCGGTTGACGGAGCGGCGCTAGCTGCTACCGCCGCGGGGGCAGAAGGCGTAACTGCCGACTCACTGCTTGTGAGCCGGACAGCCGCCGGAGGCCGTTGTGACGCTGCCCCCTGACGCGCCACATCGGCAAAGGTTTTCTTTGGCAGGTATGATACCCGCCTTCGTGCCTCCTTGAAAGTTATGTTTTCTTTGACTTTGATTGTAACGATTTCTTTTTCTTTTTTCCAGGCAGGGCACGACCGCGAGTACGCGGCGTGCTCGCCATCACAGTTAACACAATGTGGAGTGTTCTGGCACGTTTCGGAAGAATGTTCTTTGTCACTGCACTAGGCACAAGTCAGCCGGCCTCGACAGTTCTGTGAACTGTGGCCGAAACGTTGGCACTTAAAGCATCTGAGAGGATTGGGAACGTATGGCCGAACACGAAGTTTGATGTAACCGGCTTCGATAGACTCGGGAAGGACACTTGAGCCGAAGGTGAGTATCAGGTGTTTCGTCTTGATCTCTTTTCCATCTCGCCTCATCTTAATTCGTTTAACATTTAACATTTATAACCCTAACTGTACATACTGTGCTATATATATATATACATATAAACGAGAAGAGAGGGGGTTAACCGAGGGTCCCGATTTTTATTATCAATTCCATCAATTTATCGTTTCTTTATTTCATTTATGAAGTACAAGTAATTTCCCCTATGTTGTCCTTGGTGTCAGTGTTTGTTGGTTTCTTATGATATGACTATATATATATATATATATATATATATATATATATATATATATATATATATATATATATATATATATATATATATATACTGTGTCGAGGAAAGCCTATGTCGCTTTGAAAGAAAACTCCACTTGTCGAAATGTTGGCTCCCGCTTTCACCATGTTCTAGTTTTGCTCATCGTCTTGATTTTCTATCTCCGGCCTTCCCCCTGTTTTCTTTGGGGAGAGCATCATATCGTGCATTTCACCCATACATGTCATATCGTGTCATCATACGTGTCAATCATATTGCCCTGTTTGCAACAACAGCACGGCGAATTTAAAGGTGCGCCACATATTAGAGTAAGCATCTCGAGAAAAGTTACTATGCGAAGTTTATTTGCGGCGTAATTTCGAATTTCTCTTGATTGAGCTTTCTTTGCCCAGGTCTAAATGTTCCTATTCCCAGCGGGAATACGAAACCGGAAATTCCTCCCCGCTGGAAAGGCTGCATTCTCAGTCAAATTCCATGTCAGTCCCGATGTTCCTGCTTTAAATAGAAACTTTTCCCTTTGGAATATATCATTTCCGGCTGGGATGTCTACGGGTTTCAACTAGAAAAGGTAGGTATTCCAGCTGGACATGCAACATTTAGGATTTCCAGCTGAACGTAAAGCACTACCACAAGAAAATGTGCTTTCAGAATTGGAATAAGGCCCACAGTTTAGTTAACAAAATGTTTTTGGCTATGCCACTAAGGTTGATGTATCGAAGTCGTGGTACTGAAGTACATACACTGCTCAATACTTCAACAAAAGTGGCGAGCTTACAGCTGCCTCATCTGCATGATTATTAGAGTACCTTCACTGAACTAAGTGATCAGCTCAGGTACGTTGTAAAAAAGCGACAGATTGTAAAACTCAAAATGCCTTATTTCAATTGTCTACACAGCTCGTTGTGTGAGGACGATTTCCTACGATGTGAAAAATGCAGCTTTTCTTCAATTTCCGGAATGCTTTTACACAGTGCGCGCAGGGCTCTTCTTCTTTTTTTTTTTTTGATGCCGCTCATCTGTCAACATTGTTTTTCTTTTCCTAGTGGGAGGCATGCTTAGAGGGAAAAAAACATTAATAAGCACAGTCCAAGCCCATAGGCCGACCCCCCCAAAAGCTCACCCAAACAGTGTCCCAACTAGCAGTTGATAGTAGGTTGCATGGCTCGCCTTCACCGTGCCTTGTGGGACCTAGTCTATCACTTATCGAACGCTGCGATAGTGTCTCCACACCTTAAATTACTTGTGCGGCTTCCGGCATAAGAATCAAAGGATTCTTCTACTAAACAGCTTTGCAGCTTCTATGGTTGTGATAAAAATGCTCTTGCGGAGGTAGAACTAAAACAAATGACATGCCAAAAAAGGTAAAGAGTCTAAAGCAAATGAAGCTTTCAGCAGGCTTCTTGAAGACTAGTTACACGTCCACCAGAAGTAGTAGAAAATGACGCAGTACTTGTGGTGCGCAGTCGTGTGCAAAGCTTACAGAACCTGCTATTTATTATCTAAAAAAATGTGTTATAGTTAAACATTAATCCGACAGCGCAAGAGGCAAGTGCCTCACCACAAAAGTAAAGTTTGCGGAAGCACAACCAGGATGAATATTTAACTGTTACATGCTCAAAAGTTCCAGTGGATGGCAACCCGAGCTCCTCTGGGCATAAAGACCAGTCCCCCCCCCCCCCCCCCAGTTGCGATGCCTGCATGTAATTTTGAACCATACATAATTAGATAAGGCTGAACATAGGAATAGCAGATTTACGCAACAAGATACAAACAGGTGGTTATAATAAATTCTTCGTACAGAATTTAACACAGGCGTGCGATCAACAGGAAAGCTGCCAACATCACACAAATGTCGGCCTACAGTTGCATACAGCAAAGCAAAACATCACAAAGAATTAAGTGCCCTTGAATAAAATGCAGTCGAATTAAATATGTTTTATAGCATTTGACAGTGCCTACTACCTGCTTTACTATTAGATACATCCCAATGCATCAAAACGATGGCTTTGAGATTACGGTATGCTGCGCTATGGTAATAGTGGAAGACTCCTCGGCGGCCATGGAAAACTTGCACATTCAGAGCTTCATTCCAGCGTTATGAAGGAGTGCTGGTGTGCTCCTGCAAGCAAACCACAATGCCACCAGTCCTTTAGCACAGCACAGTGTTACACATATGTGTGTGCCTTACGAAATCATCACATTGAAATAAACCTTGTGCTAGAGGCATTCACTCCCCTTGCTTCTCCTGAAAATACCACTGCAACATTGATATTGTCACGTGGTGGTGACGTTGAATAACACAGTAGCAATACTGTGAACGACAAAAACTTTTATTGGGCGAACCTGTGCCCACAAAACAGGCTACACTTATAGCACAACGATAGCGGCGAACACGCTCGGCGATCGTCGAAAATCTGATCAGCGAGTCAAGCGCGTCGGCTTTTATACAGCAGTCGTCGAATGTTCCAGACTAATCGTTCGGACCCGCGTACCTTCCACAAAGTTCTACACCATTCGCGTCACGCGATGAAATCAGATAACACAACGTTCGGCGACAACAGACAGCCGGGTAGAAGCATCGATAACTTTCCAGAAACTTCGGATACATGCAGGCGCGTCCCGCGCTGTGCGATTACATTTGTTAGGTGGCGACACGTGGTCGCCCGATAAAGATAAGTACACGTGTCAATACCCCCCTCTTAAAAAAAGCATCGACCCGATGCTGCATACAAACGAAAGTAATAAAGAAAAACACCCGTAGCAAAGAAAACAACAAGGAAGTTCGTCAGCGTCCGTAAAAGGGTTTCAGACGCACCACGTGGACCACTTCAGATCGTGCGCGGCGCCGCTGTGAATGCGAAATTCCGTCTGGCACGACCTCATAGTCCAGTGCGCCAATACGTCGAATGACCTTGTAGGGTCCGAAATAGCGGCGCGATAGTTTCTCACTCAGTCCTCGTCGGCGTATCGGTGTCCAAACCCAAACTCGGTCGCCGGGCTGGTACTCGACGAAGCGTCGTCGGAGGTTGCAGTGTCGGCTTTCGGTCCTCTGTTGGTTCTTGATCCGTAGGCGGGCGAGCTGTCGGGCTTCTTCGGCGCGCTGCAGATAGCTAGCTACGTCAACATTCTCTTCGTCAGTGACGTGGGGCAGCATGGCGTCGAGCGTCGTCGTCGGGTTCCTGCCGTAAACCAGCTTAAACGGCGTGATCTGTGTTGTTTCTTGCACCGCCGCGTTGTAAGCGAAGGTTACATACGGCAGGACCGCGTCCCACGTCTTGTGCTCGACGTCGACGTACATTGCTAGCATGTCGGCGAGGGTCTTGTTCAGGCGCTCCCTGAGACCATTCGTCTGCGGATGGTAGGCAGCTGTCCTCCTGTGGCTTGTCTGGCTGTACTGCAGAATGGCTTGGGTGAGCTCTGCTGTAAAAGCCGTTCCTCTTTCGGTGGTGAGGCCTTCTGGGGCACCATGTAGCAGCAGGATGTTCTCGACGAAAAATTTCGCCACTGCGGCTGCGCTGCCTTTTGGTAGAGCTTTAGTTTCAGCAAAGCGGGTGAGATAGTCCGTCGCCACGACGATCCACTTATTCCCGGATGTTGATATCGGAAACGGCCCCAACAAATCCATCCCAATCTGCTGGAATGGTCGGCGATGAGGTTCGATCGGCTGTAGTAATCCTGCTGGCCTTGTCGGTGGTGTCTTGCGTCGTTGACAGTCTCGGCATGTCTTGACGTAACGGGCGACGTCGGCGGTCACACGCGGCCAGTAATACCTTTCCTGTATTCTCGACAGCGTCCGGATAAAGGTATATCCAGAGTCGACGCTGCAAGAGAGCTTCGCAGTCTCGCTCGTACAATCACGTTAGGTTGCTGGCATACACCTCAGAACTCTAAGTGTCGTTTACACAGCCTCGACCCATCACTGAAACTTACCTTACCAGCGAACCTTCCACGACGTGACGCAACACTGCTGTGTCGGCTGTGGGTAGGAGTAGCATTCACCAACTCCTACAGCTATCGTATTGGAATGGCGGATTCACCAATGTGCGCTAAGTGCAAGTGTGAAGAGACCGTCAGTCACCTTCTGTGCAACTGTTCTCGCTTCGATAATCAACGCGAGACTCTCCAGTGTGCCTTAAATAGACTGGATGACAGGCCATTTACGGAAGCGAAGATCTTGGGGGCCTGGCCTCACAGTTCATTGGCCCAGAAAGCAGTTCCAGCGCTTTTTCGCTACCTGAGGGCAACAGACTTGAGTGCCAGACTGTAGACATCCTACACCTAAGTTCTCTCTCTCCCTCTTTCACTCCCCATTCCCCTCCCCACGTGTAGGGTAGCAAACTGGACTCAGTATAGTTAACCTCCCTGCCTTTCTGTCTTCCCTTCTCTCTCTCTCTCTCTCTCTCTCTCGACAGCGTCCGGGAGAATCCGAGGTGCCCAGCGGTTGGATCGTCGTGTAGGGCGTGCAGTATTTTTGGACGCAGCGCTGACGGTACAACAAGAAGGTAGCTGGCGCGGACTGGTGCGAAGTTCTTCACGAGCAGGTTGTTCTGTAGCGTGAACGAAGACAACCCGCGCTTAAATGCCCTAGGGACAACGTCGGTGTTCCCTTCGAAATACTCGACGAGGCCTTCTAGCTCCGGGTCTGCTCGTTGCTGGTTAGTGAAGTCTTCCGCGCTTATTATCCCAAGGAAGGCGTCGTCGTCCTCGTCGTCTTGCGGCGGGGGATCGATGGGGGCGCGCGATAAGCAGTCGGCGTCGGAGTGTTTTCTTCCAGACTTGTATATTACCGTGACGTCATATTCTTGTAGTCTGAGGCTCCACCGCGCCAGCCGTCCTGAAGGGTCCTTTAAGTTAGCTAGCCAACACAATGCGTGATGGTCACTGACGACTTTGAATGGCCTGCCCTAGAGGTAAGGGCGGAATTTAGCTGTAGCCCAAATGATGGCGAGGCATTCCTTTTCAGTCGTAGAATAGTTGCCTTCCGCTTTTGACAGCGACCGGCTAGCATACGATATCACCCTTTCAAGTCCTTCTTTCCTCTGGACTAGGACGGCACCGAGGCCTAGGCTACTGGCGTCAGTGTGGATTTCGGTATCGGCGTCCTCGTCGAAGTGTGCAAGTACCGGCGGCGACTGCATGCGTCGTTTGAGTTCTTGAAATGCCTTGGCCTGCGGCGTTTCCCACTTGAACGCGACATCACATTTGGTTAGATGTGTTAGCGGCTCCGCGATGCGTGAAAAGTCCTTGACAAAGCGCCTATAGTAGGCACACATGCCAAGGAATCTGCGCACTGCCTTCTTGTCGGTTGGCTGCGGGAACTTTGCGATGGCAGCTGTCTTCTGTGGGTCGGGGCGTACTCCTGATTTGCTGATCACGTGGCCTAGGAACAAAAGCTCATCGTAAGCGAAGCGGCACTTTTCCGGCTTCAGAGTGAGCCCTGATGACTTGATGGCTTCTAACACTGTCGCAAGCCGCCTCCGGTGATCGTCGAAATTTCCGGCGAAGACAACGACGTCATCCAGGTAAACAAGGCACGTCTGCCACTTCAGTCCGGCTAACACCGTGTCCATGACGCGCTGAAACGTTGCAGGCGCCGAGCACAGTCCGAATGGCATGACCTTGAACTCGTAGAGGCCGTCTGGCGTGATGAAGGCAGACTTTTCGCGATCTCTCTCGTCGACTTCTATTTGCCAGTAGCCAGACTTGAGGTCCATCGGCGAGAAGTATTTAGCGTTGCAGAGCCGATCCAATGCGTCGTCTATCCGTGGAAGGGGGTACACATCCTTATTCGTGATCTTGTTCAGTCGACGATAATCGACGCAGAAGCGTAGGGTTCCGTTCTTTTTCTTTACCAGGACTACAGGAGAGGCCCACGGGCTTTTCGACGGCTGGATGATGTCGTCGCGCAGCATTTCCTCGACTTGTTGCCTAATAGCTTCACGTTCTCGCATCGAAACTCGGTAAGGGCTCTGGCGGAGTGGTCGAGCGCTCTCTTCGGTTATTATGCGATGCTTTGCAACTGGTGTTTGTCGAATCCTCGATGACGTCGAAAAGCAGTCTTTGTATCGTCGGAGAAGACTTCTGATCTGTTGCTGCTTACTCATAGGAAGACTTGGATTCACGTCGAAGTCTGGTTCGGGGACAATGCTCATCGGGGTAGATGCGGCTGAATCCGAGAGGACAAAGGCATTGCTGGTTTCCACAATTTCCTCGATGTATGCGATTGTCGTGCCCTTGTTGATGTGCTTGAACTCTTGGCTGAAGTTGGTTAGCATAACTTCCACTTGCCCTCCGTGGAGTCGAGCGATCCCTCTTGCGACGCAAATTTCACGGTCGAGCAGTAGATGTTGGTCGCCCTCGATGACGCCTTCTACGTCAGCGGGTGTTTCAGTGCCGACGGAAATAATAATGCTGGCGCGCGGCGGGATGCTCACTTGATCTTCGAGCACACTCAAGGCGTGGTGACTACGACAGCTCTCCGGCGGTATCGCTTGATCTTGTGACAGCGTTATCGATTTCGACTTCAGGTCGATGACTGCGCCATGTTGATTCAGGAAGTCCATGCCGAGAATGACGTCTCGTGAACACTGTTGGAGGACAACGAAGGTGGTAGGGTAAGTCCGGTCATGAACGGTAATTCTTGCCGTGCAGATCCCAGTCGGCGTAATCAGGTGTCCTCCAGCGGTGCGAATTTGAGGGCCTTCCCATGCAGTCTTAACTTTCCTCAACTGGGCGGCGATGGGTCCACTCATGACGGAGTAATCGGCTCCTGTGTCTACTAAGGCGGTGACTGCGTGGCCGTCGAGAAGCACGTCGAGGTCGGTGGTTCTTTGTCTGGCGTTGCAGTTAGGTCTTGGCGTCGGATCACGGCTGCGTCGTGTTGAACTGAAGCAGGAACGTCGCGTCGTCAAGTCGTCTTTCGTCGGTGTAGTTTTGGCTTCCTGGCTTCGTCGGGACGGCGGCGTGTCGTCATTAGATCGTCGAGATGGTTTCTTCGTCGTCTTCGTCGGCGGCGGAGGATCTTCGTCAGTTCGACGAACAGCAACCGCACCTCCATCGGTTGCTGTTCGTCGGCGGCGGTTGCTGCTTTTAGTTTTCCGGATACGGGCTCGCTGACCGGCCCCGGGCTGGGCCAGTGTATGGTCGGCGCTGCGGCGACAGGTAGCGGCCTGGTGATGGCGAACGCGACGGTCGTCGAGAGCTCCACTGAGTAGCGGCGAGGTAGTCGACGATATCGCGAGGGCGTTCACCTCGCTGCGGGCGCGGAGCATTGACGGCGAAACCTCGCAGTCCCATCTCCCGGTATGGGCATCGGCGATACACATGGCCGGCTTCTCCGCAGTGATAGCAGAGCGGACGGTGGTCGGGGGCTCGCCAAATGTCCGTCTTCCTCGCGTAGGTGCGCTGGGCGACGGGTGGGCGTGCTGGCGGCGGTGGCGGCGGACGACGGAATTGCGTCGTTGCAGGGCCCTGGCGTGGTCGCGGAGGGGGACCTTGACGGCGTGCGACGGCGGCGTAGGTCATCGCTTCTGGCTGGGGCTGCGGTAATTGAGGTTGCACCTCAGGAACCCCAAGCGATCGCTGAACCTCATCTTTTACGATGTCAGCGATCGAAGCTACTTGAGGCTGCGACGAAGGCAGGACCTTGCGCAGTTCTTCGCGCACAATGGCCCTGATGGTCTCTTGAAGGTCGTCCGAACCCAGTCCTTGGATGGCATACTGCGGCGTGTGCCCCTGGCGGTTATATTGCCGGGTGCGCATCTCCAGAGTTTTCTCGATCGTCGATGCCTCTGCAGAAAACTCAGCCACAGTCTTCGGTGGGTTACGAATAAGTCCGGCGAAAAGGTCTTGCTTGACGCCGCGCATCAGGAAGCGAACTTTTTTCTCCTCCGACATTTCCTGGTCGGCGTGCCGGAAAAGACGGGCCATCTCCTCCGTGAAGATCGCGATCGTCTCGTTTGGCAGCTGCACTCTGGTTTCTAGTAGAGCTTGGGCTCGCTCTTTTCGCACGACGCTTGTAAACGTGTGCAAGAAGCCGCTTCGGAAAAGGTCCCACGTCGTTAAGGTGGCTTCCCGATTCTCGAACCACGTCCTGGCGGCGTCTTCCAATGCGAAATAGACATGCCGCAGCTTGTCGTCGCTGTCCCAACTGTTAAACTTAGCGACCCTCTCATAGGTTTCGAGCCAGGTTTCCGGGTCCTCGAATGTTGATCCGCGGAACGTCGGAGGTTCCCTGGGCTGCTGCAGCACGATGGGGGACGCTGGGGCTGCCATTGGGGTTGCCTTGTCCACAATCTTCTTGGTCTTCTCAGGTAGAAGTCCGTGCTCCGGGGGCAGCTGTTGAAGACGGCGGCTTGCTCGATGCTCCGGGACTACGTTGGTGTTCTCTTTGCGGTCCGGGCTTGGATCACGGCTTGTCGGGGGCGTCCGGTACATGAACGAAAAGCACCTTCACCAGATGTCACGTGGTGGTGACGTTGAATAGCACAGTAGCAATACTGTGAACGACAAAACAAACTTTTATTGGGCGAACCTGTGCCCACAAAACAGGCTACACTTATAGCACAACGATAGCGGCGAACACGCTCGGCGATCGTCGAAAATCTGAGCAGCGAGTCAAGCGCGTCGGCTTTTATACAGCAGTCGTCGAATGTTCCAGACTAATCGTTCGGACCCGCGTACCTTCCACAAAGTTCTACACCATTCGCGTCACGCGATGAAATCAGATAACACAACGTTCGGCGACAACAGACAGCCGGGTAGAAGCATCGATAACTTTCCAGAAACTTCGGATACATGCAGGCGCGTCCCGCGCTGTGCGATTACATTTGTTAGGTGGCGACACGTGGTCGCCCGATAAAGATAAGTACACGTGTCAATATACAGTACATACTTGTCAGTATAAACACATGTTCTTATTTCTACACATTCTCCTGCAATCAAGTATTCGATACTGCATCACATGCTTACGTGTTTCCGTCCTCACGGCATCCAATGTTTCCTGGAGTGTAAGCACCAAGGTGTTACCTACTTAACGACACGAGACTTTAACCTATTAGATTATATGCAGTTGCAAAGAAGGGCAGGAATAAAAGCAAAAGGTAAATTGGCTAACTCACAGCATGTCAGCCAGCTCGTAGATTTAGCTAGGAGGAAGTCCACTTATTCTTTACGAGCAGTGATATGCTTGTGCTCTTGCTTGCATTGCATTCTCCAGAATCGGGCATCCTTCGCGGAAATTTTCAGCTCACTTTCTGTCACTAATTCATCAGAGTCAGAGCTTCATTCTGACGCTGTGGTTGCAAATTTGGCCATTTTCGGCGAAATGAAAATAAATGTGAGAGTTGCACAATCAGGCCTCTAATAGGTGCACCATACAGAAGATGGGAAGCGTATGTTAGGCCCTGGCCAGCGCGGGTGTGTTGGAGAATGTGTGACGGATGTCACATGCTGTTTTTCGCAAAGGAGTACAGGGACTGGTACCCCAGACGTCACCGTTGCCACATGAACAGCGCTCCTGAAGCTCTTCATGCTGCTCAATCCCCTGAACAGCGAGATAATTCTTTCCCGGCGCGCGTCTTTCCCGCAGCACATTCTGTTCGCGAGACAAGCTGACTTTGGAGCGTGGCGTGTAAGCTTGAGAGCTGTTTTTTTTTTCGGCCTGTGTGTGTCATTGTGAACCAGCAACAGATGGAACAGCACACGCGTAATTCAAAGACGTGCAATCGTTCTCCACCTCCGGCAAGTTGTTTTTTCGTCCACTTTTATTTGCTATAATTTATTATTTTTTTAATTCAATCATTAAGTACACATAAGTAAGGCATGCTCTTGGGCTAGTTGGTTTACAGATTCAGCAAAATTTTAAACTGCGAGAGAAATACGGGACATGAGCAGAAGCATAGACGCACACACAAAGCGCAGGCTTCCAACTGACTATTTCGTGAAGCCAGAAAATTTATACGGTTCTACAAAACAGAGAAACAAGGAACAAGAAATCGTGATGAAATTGTGCACGAGGCAGTGACGAAAAATAGCAATACCACGTATGCTCCAAGAGCATGGCAGAGTTCATATGCCCATCTAAGAATGAATTCAATTTCATTCGTTGATAGTGATATACAAGGCGAGCTAACGCAGTTGTCACACATTTTAGCGATATGGAATGCCTCGATAACTTCTCTTTCTGTTTTCGATTTTGCCTTTGAAAGTAATTTGGCATGTTCAAAATACGGTAAACAGATTTTGCTGTCGCATCTCTTGCAGTGCAAGGGAAGATTAATGCCCGTGCTGGCGCTCATGAATGGTTCGTGTTCCTGTGCAGGCTCGTTGAAACCGCGGCCAGTTTGACCTACGTAGGACCGGCCGCACGACAGAGATATCTCGTAATAACATTAGAGATGCATTTAGTGAACGTGTTCTAATGACTCTTCTTGCATGAGGAGGAGGAGGAGGAAAAAACTTTATTCTGGTCCTGTACAAGGTGTTGCCACCTGCCTGGCTAGTCCCATGTCGGGACCGGGAGGTCAAGCCTCCTAGCCCTATCACGGGCGTACTGAGCTGTGCTCCTTTTTTTTTAGATTGGTCAGTAGTGGGCACACTTTCTTGAGTTTGCATGGCGCTTAAAAAACGACGAAAATCCCATATCTTTCAACAAACTTCGTAATGTTATGGGATGGGCAACGCAAATATGGCATGACAAAAGGTGGTTTTTGGTTGAATAGCAGCTCTTTCCTTTCTGGAGATTTTAGTCATTGAAGCAGGCTCTCGGATGCACTGCAACTTAGGTTATGAGGGAAACAGCGTGTGCACAATATTTCTGTAGGGCAGAGATGCAACTAGACATGATGATGCCCCGTTTCACAAGTTTCGAATGTGCACTATTATAAAGTAAACGACTTGTTAGACCTTGGATTATACGACCAACAAACGTGGGCATCGGTGAACTGCAAATTGAGGTAAAAAAAGTGGTTGTCCTTAGTCAATTCTTAGGTGAACTTTATACCTTGCCCACCATAAAAGGAGTTAAGAACCTTAGTGACAACACTGTCAAGGGCATTTATTTATTTATTTATTCATTTATTTATTTATTTATTCATTTATTTATTAGTAACCTCCATCGCCCCGGGCGTAGGGCATTACAGCAGGGAGGATACAGACTTCAATAACTACAGGAAGAAATTATTTCAATGCGTTGAAAAAAGCATAATTTTCTGTGACGTATACAATTCTCAATGGCAAACTGTTCCAATCTCGAACAGTCCTAACAAAAAAAAAAGGAATAACGGAAGACGTCGCCCCTACGAGAAAATTTCTTGACCTTCAAACAGTGGTGAAGACGCTTAGATATGTAGTGTGGTGCCTGGATATATTGTTCGCAGTTTATACCTGTTTTAGAACAATAAATATCGTGGAAAATATTTAATCTGATATGCCTTCTACGATCATTCACCTCTTGCCATTTAAGTTTAAGTTTGCTTTCTGTCATGCTAAGCTGCCGGCTATAGTTACCAAGAATAAATCTAACTGCCCTGTTCAGGACTTTTTCTAATTTATTTATAAGCTCAGATCTGTGTCGGTCCCAACAAAAACATCCACATTCAAGTATTGAACGTACATGACTGAAATACAACTGCGTTTTTAAGTTACTCGGTAAATAACTCAAATTGCGCTCCAAGAATCCCAAAACTGATGCTGCCATATTTCCAATATAGTTAACATGCTTGTTCCATCGTAAATAAGAAGTAAAAAACACACCTAGATATTTAAACTCCACGCTTATGTTTAGAGTTAAATCATGAATTCTATACCTATACGGATGATTAGCTCGTTTTCTTGTGAAGGTGGCGTGAACAGTCTTATTCATATTTAATAACATAACCCAGCGCACACACCAGTCTGCTATAGTATTTAAGTCATCTTGCAGGATTTGTGAATCGGAAATGGCATCTACGACTCTATAAACAACACATTCTTCGGCAAACATCCTGAATGAACACTGTACACCAATTGAAATATCATTAATATACAAAAAAACAACAGTCGCCCCGACACTGAGCCTTGGGGAACTCCCGACGTAGCTGATGCATATTGCGAGGATATACCGTTCAGAGCAACAGCCTGTTTCCGCAATGACAAATATTAGGCAATTCACGCTATTATTTTACCATGCAAGTTATATGCTTTTAATTTGGAGAGTAGCAGACTGTGTGCGACTACACCAAATGCTTTACGGAAATCTAAGAAAACGCAGCCCACAACTTGTTGCTTATCAACTGCCGAGGCTAAATCGTGAATAAACTCTACCAACTGTGTATTGTAAGATAAACCACGCCTGAAACCAAGTTGGCTGGCGCTTAGGAGATTATGTTTAGTTAAATGGGCCATAACGCAACTGTATATTACATGCTCCATAATTATGCACATAATACTAGTCAAGGAAACGGGCCTGTAGTTCTGAACGGAGTTTCGCACCCCACTCTTATGTATGGGCACGACTCGCGCTAATTTCTTATCATCGGGCAGGTCGATTTCATTGAGGGACTTCTGTAACAACCAGGTGAAATAAAAGCATAACGCGTCCGTACAATTCCTTATGATAGCGGCAGGAATGTCATCAGGGCCGCGTGCCTTAGCCTGCATGACATCTTTTATTAATTTACGGATACCATCGAAACAAAAAGTGACTTCCGGAATGCGGTCTATTTCAGCAGGTAATACAAAACAGACAGTACGTGATCTAGACGGCAAAAACACAGATGAAAAATAACGGCTGAAAATTTCAACTTTAGACTCATTATCATGAATAATTGTTCCCTGATTTTTCAAAGCAGGTATCGAAATTTTGTCCTTGCCATTACGCTTCACATACGTCCAAAATTTTTTGGTATCCCTGACAAGTCTTTCTCCTAGATTAAAAAAACACAAGTTCTTAGCGATGTCAGACTTTTGTCTAATTTCAATTTTTATTGCTTTCAGCAAGGCCAAATGCTCTGGCGAATTGATAGATCTTTGATAGTGGTGCAGCGCTGGCGTAGAGGTAGAGCATCCGCCTCATGATGACTGAGTCATGATTCAGTCATGATGACCAGGAAGTCGAAAGCTTCTGCGAAGACATGGAATCGGCGATCGGTGAAGTCAAAAAAAAAATGAACTATACTGATGGGCGACTTCAGTGCCAGCGTAGGCAAGAAGCAGGCTGCAGACAAGTCAGTGGGGGAATATGGCATAGGCTCTAGGAATAGCAGAGGAGAGTTATTAGTAGAGTTTGCGGAACAGAATAATATGCGGATAATGAACACCTTCTTCCGCAAGCGGGATAGCCGAAAGTGGACGTGGAGGAGCCCGAATGGCGAGACTACAAATGAAATAGACTTCATACTCTGCGCTAACCCTGGCATCATACAAGATGTGGACGTGCTCGGCAAAGTGCGCTGCAGTCACCATAGGATGGTGAGAACTCGAATTGACCTAGACATGAGGAGGGAACGGAAGAAACTGGTACATAAAAAGCCGATCAATGAGTTAGCGGTAAAAGGGAAGGTAGAGGAATTCCGGATCAAGCTAGAGAACAGGTATTTGGCTTTAACTCAGGAAGAGGACCTTAGTGTTGAAGATATGAACGACAATCTAATGGGCATCATTAAGTAGTGTGCAATAGAAGTCGGTGGTAACTCCGTTAGACAGGATGCCAGTAAGCTATCGCAGCAGACCAAAGATCTGATCAAGAAACGTCAATGTATGAAAGCCTCTAACCGTACAGCTAGAATGGAACTGGCAGAACTTTCCAAGTTAATCAACAAGCGTAAGACAGCTGACATAAGGAAGTATAATATGGATAGAATTGAACATGCTCTCAGGAACGGAGGAAGCCTAAAAGCAGAACAAACGAGGAATAGGAAAGAATCAGATGTAGGTGTTAAGATACAAAGCCGGCAATATCATTACTCGTCCTCTATCTCGCTTGGGAGCAACACGCATACGCATGACTCCTCGCCAGCAGCACGGCACACATCGCAGCGGACGCTTTCCCACCAGACGCGCTACGGCGCAGCGATCACGTCAGAGCCGCCCCGCATCGGACGCTGCACCTGGGAATCGCACTGTGAGCGGAAAGAGGAGCCGCGTCGCCTCTTTCCTAGAGGCGACGCGGCTAGACGGCAAAAACACAGATGAAAAATAACGGCTGAAAATTTCAACTTTAGACTCATTATCATGAATAATTGTTCCCTGATTTTTCAAAGCAGGTATCGAAATTTTGTCCTTGCCATTACGCTTCACATACGTCCAAAATTTTTTGGTATCCCTGACAAGTCTTTCTCCTAGATTAAAAAAACACAAGTTCTTAGCGATGTCAGACTTTTGTCTAATTTCAATTTTTATTGCTTTCAGCAAGGCCAAATGCTCTGGCGAATTGATAGATCTTTGATAGTGGTGCAGCGCTGGCGTAGAGGTAGAGCATCCGCCTCATGATGACTGAGTCATGATTCAGTCATGATGACCAGGAAGTCGAAAGCTTCTGCGAAGACATGGAATCGGCGATCGGTGAAGTCAAAAAAAAAATGAACTATACTGATGGGCGACTTCAGTGCCAGCGTAGGCAAGAAGCAGGCTGCAGACAAGTCAGTGGGGGAATATGGCATAGGCTCTAGGAATAGCAGAGGAGAGTTATTAGTAGAGTTTGCGGAACAGAATAATATGCGGATAATGAACACCTTCTTCCGCAAGCGGGATAGCCGAAAGTGGACGTGGAGGAGCCCGAATGGCGAGACTACAAATGAAATAGACTTCATACTCTGCGCTAACCCTGGCATCATACAAGATGTGGACGTGCTCGGCAAAGTGCGCTGCAGTCACCATAGGATGGTGAGAACTCGAATTGACCTAGACATGAGGAGGGAACGGAAGAAACTGGTACATAAAAAGCCGATCAATGAGTTAGCGGTAAAAGGGAAGGTAGAGGAATTCCGGATCAAGCTAGAGAACAGGTATTTGGCTTTAACTCAGGAAGAGGACCTTAGTGTTGAAGATATGAACGACAATCTAATGGGCATCATTAAGTAGTGTGCAATAGAAGTCGGTGGTAACTCCGTTAGACAGGATGCCAGTAAGCTATCGCAGCAGACCAAAGATCTGATCAAGAAACGTCAATGTATGAAAGCCTCTAACCGTACAGCTAGAATGGAACTGGCAGAACTTTCCAAGTTAATCAACAAGCGTAAGACAGCTGACATAAGGAAGTATAATATGGATAGAATTGAACATGCTCTCAGGAACGGAGGAAGCCTAAAAGCAGAACAAACGAGGAATAGGAAAGAATCAGATGTAGGTGTTAAGATACAAAGCCGGCAATATCATTACTCGTCCTCTATCTCGCTTGGGAGCAACACGCATACGCATGACTCCTCGCCAGCAGCACGGCACACATCGCAGCGGACGCTTTCCCACCAGACGCGCTACGGCGCAGCGATCACGTCAGAGCCGCCCCGCATCGGACGCTGCACCTGGGAATCGCACTGTGAGCGGAAAGAGGAGCCGCGTCGCCTAAACATGAGGGTTCGAGTGACGCACGCTGGAAGTTGGAAGGGGAGAGAGCGAGAAAACTTGTTAAACGCAAGGGTATTGGGGCATCCTCGCACCGGTCTCCGCACAGCCCCAATGCACTCAAACGAGACGAAGGGGAGGAGCGGGCGAGTGGCGCGCCACGCGTCGGGGCAGCGCCGCACATTGCGAGGAGGGGATCTTCTGTGTTTGCCGCAAGATGGCTCTGCGTGTGCGCCAAGCGCAGAAGAAATGTAGCGGAAACGTACTTCGCTACCCGTTTAACTGCGACTTCTGTAATTTACAGGCTCATAATTACCTATATACGCCGCAGTATACCTTTCTATGGCTCGTTTCTAAGGCCGCCGGCGCCAACGACACCGGCTTTTCTGCAACATGAGCTCTTAACGCTTTCGCGTTAAAAGCTATTTCTTCATGTCCATGAAACTACATGGGAGCTCCTGAGCTAACGCGGCTGGCGTTGTGCATTTCAGAGCTGGCGCGGTACTCGAGCACGTTTCCTGAGTTTCTCTTGTCCTTGCTAACGGCACGGCGGCTAGAGGACACATAGGGAGGATGAGATTGGAATGTTGTACCTTCGCCCATGACAGACCGCCCTGGCTTAATCTCGGAGCCTTGAAGTTTCACGTGACGGAATGCCTTGAGCGAGGGTGTTTCGCGAGGCCCCCACGGCTTTGCTTTCAGTTTTCTTTCTCAGCCTTCTCTTCCAATCATTCGCCCTATCCCTTCTTTCACGGCGGGAGTTGGCGCAGGGGTAGCATACTCTGGATTTTAATATATCACCACAGAGGGCGAAAAAAATCGACCAGGCTGCTAATAAAACAAAACAAGCATATATTAGGTCCGCTCAAAATATTCATGTGTGAGCGCCATATCTGCCACTAGAGCAGCCGTAATAAGACTTATCTTAGCCTACAAGTTCTCTCCCACAATTATCCAAGCGTTTTTATTAAATAATATGACAAAGATTAGAAATTATTTCTAATTATAGATTGTGCTCTGGAGTACAAACTTTCTTTTGCCATCGTAAATGCAAAATAACGTTCAGCATCATCGACGTTTCACGTGACCTTTGACCTAGATTTACAATTTTTACAGTTATGTTCACGTTTACGGCAGGCACGGATTCATTCGATGGCATACTTGGTTCTTTATTTTGTTTGTTGCGCTTCGATATCTCGCGCGTTATTTAACTTGAGGTGAAGCGACATGTTTGCGAGCGGAGATGCAAGCCCGAAAGCTAAGTTTCAGTCGTGAGCCTTGCGGAACACGTCTGCATCGAAACGGGAGCCGGATTCTCCTGCGACTGAGAACAGCGATGTCGGCGAGTCTTTTAACATCGCCGCCTGAATCATTATTTAATATTCGTCTCGTTACCTTCCAGGCAGGGCTAAGCTATGGAATGAGATCCTGCATTAGATATCGGAAGTCTGGACCCCCTAGTTGCTGTTTCCAAAATAAAGGTTTATTTGCGAGGCGCTCATTCTACACACACACTATCACGAAAGAAATAGAGGGCGATATTGGAACGGGCTTCCCATTTTTCATGTTATTGTAGCCGTGGCCATGGGCGACTAGTACCCAATAAATATTTTTTCAAGCGAAGCTTGTATTGGCTCACAAGTGGCGTTGTCGTGGTGACGCAAAAAAAAAAAAAGAAACCAGTTGCTCCCAGAGCAGAGCAGCTGCGGGAAATGGCAGTTTAATCATTTGACAGCTGCGCCGGCACCGGAACTTGAGTGATTAGCAAGGATTCCGCAACGAATCAGAGCCGTTTCACTTCCAGCAGGGGGAAAGGGATTCGCGCGAGCTGCACCAGCTTCATTTCCGTTCAATTCATTCGCGGAACGGTTTGGCTCAAGTTACGTGGGACACCCTGTATATACGCATAGGTATATGCGAGAACATTGTGCGCGCTCCCGATTACATATATGAGCGTTGGTGACATCAGGCTCGGTTTCCTGGCGTCATTAAGAATAAAGAAAGCTGCCTGGCGGAAATAAATGCAGAATTATTATGGTGCATTGTATCAAATACAGTAGCGCGCACGTGTGTGTTAGAACAAAAAGTACTGAAGTATTGGAATGAGTGCGTTGCGGAATATATTTTAACTGGCTATTGTTAACACATAAAGAAAAAATTACCGCTATTTTCTTTTTCTAGAATTATTGCTGATATACGTATGCAGTCAATGGAAACATGAGTTCGGACCTAGTGCCCGTGGTTGAAGCAGCCCCAAACCGCACGGGTACATTGGAAGACGAAATATTGGTTGATTAGGGCGAAAGTCTAAAGTGGCTCGTTGCAATGGCTCATACCCGAAAAAAGAACGACATAATCAGGAATGGCTCATACCCTCGTAAGCAAGCAAATATGCAATGGCTGAATATGCATATATACATTGTGTGACTACGTGTATGACTTGCTGTTGAATTGACACCATGTAATGATCCGTCTTTTCATTAAACATCACAATTCCCCATTTCTCTCTGCTAAACTTAAGGCCTAGGTTTGTCGCTGCGTAGCCACAAACATTCGCTCGTGTATAAATCACATTCATTCTCGCTAGTGGCAGAATGTCGTCATCACACATCATTCCGGGAACCTTCTGTTGCGCGATTTGTGAATTACTCATGCAAGATAAATCAGACCCTAATTCACTGTTCTGATTCCTGATGACGCCAGAAAACCAAGCCTGACGCCACGAACGCTCATAAATCTATTAGGGAGAACAAATAATGCTACCGCACACCTTTTGTGATGTACCGTGGCGCTGAGGCGTTTCTTGAGCAATGTAGGAGAATACATTGTAAAGACAGAGGTGCATGGTTGGATGCATGTCTTCTAAGTTCATCAACTGGAATTGCGCCAAGAAAACCTGTCCGAACATTCGCACCTGCTTTATTAGATGCCTACTGCACTATCAATATACAGGTGGTCTTTTTTAGCGGCACCAAATTTTAAGAAACAGATCAATGTAAATCTTCCTGACATTATTATCATTCGAGTGTTCAGACGGTAACCTCCGGATACGGAGCAAGTTGAGCAGTTGTGTGCGTAATTTACGAATGTATGTTGATTATCTTTTAAATCATTGATCTTGGGTGGCTAGAGCGAATGCGTAGTTTGGAGCCTGTCTTCGATATTGTGTAATTGAGCGAATATATGCTTATTAAACATGACCCTGTAAGAGTAAGAACAAATATTTTCCAATTAGGCGCTCTCTGAAAGCCTAACTGACGCGGAAAAAGGTCGAGGGTAACATCGACCTGACCGCTTCCAGCCTTTTGAGATAATGTCATGAATGACACGGCTCCGTGAGCATGTTCCTTGCGGCCAGACGACTGTCGATTTTTATTCACATTGTTTTTTCCGAAGGCAAGCGGTTTAAAGTTGAAATGTCAATATAGCAACAAACGTGCGCTGCCAAAAGCTCGCTTGGTCACCGAAACGATACCCGATTGAATGATAGTGCAGATTTTGCGCGTCATTGCCTTCAAGAAATTGCGCTGCCACCGACAGAAGCAAGATAACGAAGTTGAACTGCTTGGCAGCCTTTTACGGGCCGCGCTAGACAAGGGCGGCATTACTGACATCGCAGGCGCTTTCTTTTTTTCGATTTCGATTTCAGAAAGAGATAATGCTACAAATGCAGTGTCATTCGTTCTTCTCTCGTGGATTTAAACACGGGCTTTAATGGTCTCCACATCGCGTTTGTTTCCAAGAGTAGGTGTTAAGCCGCGTTAAGACTACGCGCGCTACGTACGGATTGTTCGCACAGATCGTAAGCGTAAACGCAAAAAGCGCAACTAGTTTGTTCACACTACTGTTGCATTGAGCGGAAAGTACGCAACAATAGCAACCAGCCTGGGCGTAAATGTTGGAGTACCCGCTACTTTTACGACAGGCACAGATACGACTATTACGACGCCGCCAATGCACGACGCAGTTTCGGTTTGCATCTTCCAGTCACGGAGCTCCCGACCTCCCCAGATTCCGCGTTTTCATCCGGTGCCCGCCATCCCAGCAGTCCGACGTAGCACCGTTGTTCTTTGCGTGTCTATGCGGTGCGACGCTCTTATTGTGCTGTGTGTGCTCGTCGCTGGTGATGATACTAGCTTCGGAAGCCCCTATGTGACCGCCATCCGGCATTGCAACGCTGTTCCATGCTGTTGCTGCCGACGCCATCCGCGTTTTCTCGGGTTCGCGCCGAACGCACGCGGTGTCCCGGAGTGCAGTGCGGTTTTCCGGTCTCGTTGTCTTGTCTACACTGCCAGTGGCAAGTGATGATACTAAGTGCGGAAGCTTCTTCGCAGTGCAGCGATGAATTACTAATTGAAGAAGTGCGACAGAGGCCGATACTATGACCATCGCCTGAAAACTTTGGGCTTGAAGAGCCTCGACCTGCGCTAACAGCTGCTTGCTGATCGGCGCCATGTTGAAAAATGCGAAAGGCGACTGTTCCAGAACGGTGATTGGCCAGTCGTAAAAAACGTATCTTATCGAAAGGCTCAATGTGAACAGAGGCGGTTGCTAGCTGCGTAAACAGCCGTTCCAGCAGTTGCGCAAATTGCAATAAATACGCCACTTATAGCGGATGCGACTGTAGTCTGAACGCGGCATAAGCAGCAAAATGTTTGCTCACACCCGCAAACGCGCAAATAAATCGCACGCACACACACGCACTTGCTCTTCCTCGCACGAGCACGCACTCTCTTTTTCACACGCATTCACAGGCCCTCTTCATCGCGCGCATCGTACGCACAGATATCCATGCGCACACAAACACGCACACTTATGTCCGCAGGCATGCATGCTGAAACACGAGCAAGCGCGGTCGCACACGTGCACATTCACACGCCGCCATGCATGCGCCGCATGCAGGCAAGCCCACACACACATGCACTAACACGCAGATCCAAGCATGCACACACGCCGCCAACGCTCACACACACATACGCGCACTCGCGTGCAAGCATATCCACATCATCATCATCATCATCAGCCTGGTTACGCTCACTGCAGGGCAAAGGCCTCTCCCATACTTCTCCAACTACCCCGGTCATGTACTAATTGTGGCCATGTTGTCCCTGCAAACTTCTTAATCTCATCCGCCCACCTAACTTTCTGCTGCCCTCTGCTACGCTTCCCTTCCCTTAGAATCCATTCCGTAACTCTTAATGACCATCGGTTATCTTCCCTCCTCATTACATGTCCTGCCCATGCCCATTTCTTTTTCTTGATTTCAACTAAAATGTCATTAACCCGCGTTTGTTCCCTCACCCAGTCGGCTCTTTCCTTATCGCTTGACGTTACACCCATGATTCTTCTTTCCATAGCTCGTTGCCTCGTCCTCAATTTAACTAGAACCCTTTTCGTAAGGCTCCAGGTTTCTGCCCCGTACGTGAGTACTGGTGAGACACAGCTGTTATAAACTTTTCTCTTGAGGGATAATGGCAACCTGCTGTTCATGATCTGAGAATGCCTGCCAAACGCAGCCCAGCCCATTCTTATTCTTCTGATTATTCCAGTCTCGTGATCTGGATCCACGGTCACTACCTGCCTTAAGTAGATGTCTTCCCTTACCACTTCCAGTGCCTCGCTACCTATCGTAAACTGCTGTTCTCTTCCGAAACTGTTAAACATTACTTTAGTTTTCTGCAGATTAATTTTTAGACCCACCCTTCAGCTTTGCCTCTCCAGGTCAGTGAGCATGCATTGCAGTTGGTCCCCTGAGTAACTAAGCGAGGCAATATCATCAGCTAATCGCAAATTACTAAGGCATTCTCCATTAACTATTCTCCCAATTCTTTCCAATCCAGGTCTCTGAATACCTCCTGTAAACACGCTGTGAATAGCATTGGAGAGATCGTATCTCCTTAGGAGATACGATCTCCTAGGAGATTAGGAGTAGGAGATTAACCTTTCGATCTCCGAGTAGGAGATTAACCTTTCCTGTCCATGGCCTTTTTCCTTAATCGCCGTTTTTGTCATTACATTATTATTATTATAATTATTATTACAATTAATATCATTGCGTTGTACTATGTACTAAATTGTACGTATATTGTATATCATATTAACCTTAGGTGTAATGTATTAAGCACTGCATTTTTCAAGATCAATATTTTGTTGTATTATGTATTAGATGTATCCTTTTGAACGATCAATCACCTGTATTTCCATCATTTGTATAATGCGTCCGCGTATTCTAATGCCCAACATTGGGCGCTGTAGGTATGTAAGTAAATAAATAAATATTCTCGCTGCGCCAGTTGCCCGCATTGTGCGGCTTACGTAATGCACGTAAACCAGCCGGTAGCTGGCGGAGACGATAGCGGCAGAGCGCTGTACGTGTATCATTGTTCCGGTGGCAACCTGCGAGGTATCTGAATAATTAAATGTGTGCCTTACTCGTACCCATATAGTTGCAAGCACTGAGCAAAATTAGGGGCTTGTAGCGTTCCATCGGTAAGTAGAATTATGCGTGAGAGAGCTATTGTTATCGCAACACTAATAAATTGCAAGGAAGAGAAGGTAATTTCTTATTCCTGTTCTGTCATGCGGAGAGGTAGCTTACACGTGTCTGCATTTCATGGGGCAACATATTTATCTAGGCACGAGGCCGCGTTTTGTTTCCATGGCGGATTACGTGTTGCGATATACAGGGCATGTTTTTCTAGCTGCAGCAAATAAAAAACAAATAATGTGCCCGTGGCAGACGGCACAATTTTAAACCTTGATCTAAATTATTCGATAAGGCGGCTATTACTTCAACTGGAAATCGAAAGTCAATAATTTATACAATTAGGCTAATTAAAATTTCCATTACAGCACCGAATTGAAGCTACTAAACATGCAATGCATACCGACCGAATAAATTCTCACGGCTACGTCAGTTTCGAGATAATCATTTTCAAGGTGCCCAACGAAACGCATTGCCCTTCAAGTTAGTTTTGTGCTTCAATCCATAAAATAGCGTTTCCTTAAAAATCAAGTGAAGTAACAGTGCATTCTTACCGCAAGTTTGACAGCGCATTTCTCGAAATCAGTGTCATCCTCACAATTCGTTCAAGGTCGGTAGCGAGCGCCTGCTGTAGTCGGTATTACCAGTGAAATGTCAGACAACGCAAGCTCGACACGTACTGCTCGTTCGTACAGCGTGCACAACTTGCATACGAGCGTCCAGCGCCGGCAGGCCAAGCGCAGCTGCCGCCGAGTCCGCGTCGCAGCCGTTTCCCGAGAAGCTCTGGCAACCCGGTGCGGCCTGTGCGCCGTCGATAGCGGCACGGCGCCGTGGCTATCGCAGTACGAAAAAGCTATTCGCTTGAAAACGCAGTGGCGCATTGCAACAGAATGTCTGCAGCACGTTGTTGCCAACAGCACCCAGCCATCCCTGTGGCTCCTGCTTGTCTCATTATAGCTGCAGCACATGGTATGCCGAACAACGGCGGGAACTGCTTCCAGCCTGTCAGACCGGTCAGTAGGCCAACGATCAACGGCGGCGCCAGCTAAGCCAATTACTCCGGCGGATAATCCTCGCTCACCAAGTCAAAGTGGGCGACCAGCGAGTTAACCGCTTCTCTCTGTGCCACCGGTTGTAGACCTTGCACTCGAACGGCGTCCCAATTTCGCGGTTGTGTTTACTGCAGCTGTTGCCGAAGGGGCTGAGAAAAGAAAACTACGTGGATTAGTTAATACGATAGGGCTGTTCCAGAAGCGAAAATTGCCGAAATTATTCGAATACGAATATGCGAAGAAAACGGCCTTTGAATGTTAAATCCAATGCCAAATATTTTCGCATTTCTGAAAAATCGGAAGAGAAAAGGTGCTTTTCCTAAAAACGAAGAAAAAGAACAGCGGCACATATTTAAGGAATGTCTTTCACTACTTGACTTCCTGTCAGGTGAGAAGATTGTAACTGAGAAGCTTAAAGGTTATCGTATCAAGGGGACCACGACAGTTATTGTCCGCTAATGTGACCGTGGTGAGATTATCCACATTTGTTTTGCCTAGATCGAAAGAAAAATTCTGGAGCTGCCTGAAGCGAATGGCTGAGAATTACTCAGTAGATAGTTACGCTGGCTGAGGAAGTCGTTCCTTGCAAACGCGGCGCCCCCGGCTGTAGCACAAGAATTCGCAAAAGTCATTACCAACTCGCAGTGAAGCCAAAGTTACAACGCGTGCTGAGCCACCGGCACGTGCTCCGCGTGCAAAGCTTATAGTGCGCAGCAGAACGCAGTTCCGTGTTTCAGCGTCGCCAATACTTAAGAAACGTGTTCTGTAATTTCAAGCGCTACATAAGCGTTTGTACATGTTTCTGACGTCGGTACAAACAACGGGATCACAGCAAAAAGTACAGTCGCGGACAGTATATTACGGACCATGAAATCTAAGAAAAAGCTGAATATCTCCGCAACCTCACAACGCAATCTGGTATTTGCATTTTGGACCTCGACTAGAATATGCTAACAACGTTGTCGTGGGCGGTTTTACTGGTTAATGCTACAGGCTGCTCGAGAATTGAACGTTTTCGGAGATCCCGTGGTCCATTTTATACTGTCCGCGACTGTACATTCGGGGGCACCAGCCTGTATCGCACGCATGTTTCTCGCCTGCCAGCGCAAACTGTGATAGCAGCCGGAGACCGTCACGTCACACGTTGACCCGACAGAAGCGGATCGAGTCGGCTCGTCCATCTGGAAACGCTACTGCACCAGCCCGACCGATGCAGCCGCTGGCAGCGTGCACGTACGGGTCAGCCCAGCCGGCGCTGGCACTTGCGCAGGACGACTTCGACGCCGTGATTTATGCGCCCGCAGCGGCACCAGGGAAAGCCAAATGCAAGCGCATCAGTGTGCATCAGCAGTGCAAGCTCATCGTCACGATAAGACCCACGAAATACAACTGGTGCAGAGGGCACCGGAAACCGGAAGCTCAATTCTAACGCGTTGGTGTCTCGGCTCGACGTCCAGACTCGTCGGAAGCAAATTCATGTAAAGGCGGCCACGTCGGGCTCGGTCAACCCGCTCGTATCGGTTTGATGCAAATGTGGCCACAGCAAGCGCACCTTCCTGTTCGACCACAACAGTCACCACAGTCCTCCGAGTGAGTCTCGAGCAGTCGGGTTCTACAATTCTGGCGTCGTAGCAGCTGACGCTTTGAGACGCGCTAATAGACTGCATCGTGTTAAGGATCGGCGTACATAGCCCACGAAAAAGCCTGTTACGTTCTTTCGTCGGAGTGAAAACGTCCTACCGTTGTTGGCGTCCTGTTTCTGTCCTCACACAAAGGCCCGCGTCTCACACACAACTGCTAGCTTGTTTTGAAATACCCCACACGATCCTGCACAGCCACCTACCTAGTAGCAGAATGCTCCGCATGACATCGATTCCCACAGCGCCTGAGAATTGTGTAACTTTTGCCTTTCTTCTCTTATCGCACCGTCAATAATTTATTTTACGCGTAGGCGTACACGCCCCGTTTGTGAAATAGGTGGGGAAGGCACGCCGGGCAATGGAGCCGCAGCATGGATGCGCGTCGCCTTTGAAACGGGGCTGTTGGTTGCGCCACCGGGCTCTTGTTGTTATTGTGCCCGATACCCAACCTACATTTAAAGATAAAATAAAAAACAAGAAACAAAAAAACAACATTCCCAGCATCAAGCTTGCTTAACCACTATTGGGAACTTTGTTTTTGTACGCCTCCGTTGTCTGCGATCTCCCCACTTTTCAGCAAGCAAACTTCCAATCTTCTCTACTAATTTCTATAGCGGCCATGGCCACTTTCTTACTGCCATCACTGAACCTAAGGGCTTCAAGGAGGCCAGAGGAGTCTAAATCGACCGCTGGGCAGATATCTTCACATTGTAATAAAACATGTTCCATCGTTTTCGTAGCTACACCGTAGCATGCGCATGCTTCTTCTTCCTTGTTGTACCTCGCTTTATAAATACGCGTTCTTGGACATCCTGATCACCTTTCTAAAAACAGAGAGCTTCCCTTTGAGTTGTCATAAAATGCTTCATTCCTGATTTTCTTTTTCCTCTTATGTAGTTGCTCAAAGCATGCATCTTTTTCCATTGCTGCCATCAATGTCTCAGACTCTGTGACTGCGTTTGACGTTCGGTCATTTATACCGTCGCATATTTGCTGTTATTTGCTGGTAAACTTCCGAGTTCTTTTCCTCCACTGTGAATTAATGTTTCCCTGTATAAATATCTCAACACTCCAGAAACCCATCGAGAAAGCTTAAATATGCCTAAGTCGTTGTTAAATAAACAATTATACCCTGAGCTTCCCTTACTTCGAAACTTCTCCAGCCCATATCACCCGGCACAGCTTCCTTTGTAGAGCTCGCGTAAGCGCCCAGTGCGAGGTGTCCCACTCACCTTTGGTTGCAATCGAATCCTGATGGTAGCCCTGACTTCAAAAAAACAACCGCATTTCTAAATGTAATTCCTTGAACCATTGCACCTTTCCACATATCCCGGAGCACCTCGCACCACACAGCGTATCTTCGCAGCGCTCTGTACTTCATTATGGCCGCATTTTTCTGACTTTCCGCAATTATTGTTTTTCCTTTATCTCCAGATGTCGTCTTCGTTTATTCATACACCAAGATATTTGAATTCTTTTACCCGAGGTACTTCCTGGCCCTGTATTAACACTGCCTGTCCACAGTTTGATGATGTGTTGTGTTTAGTGGCGCAAGGGCCAGGTTTGGCCAAAGAGCGCCATGACAAGTGTTAATGTTGATTTATTATGGAAGATGTGACTTGGCTGTAAAGTGGCCTAAAAATAGTCGCTGTAAACTGCGTAAAATCTACGTGCTATAAAATTATGGCGATGATTTATGAAGAAAACTATGACCATTAAAATCCATCGTAGGAGAATGATGCAAAATGGAAAATGTATACGATAGTAAAATTACTTGGAGCACTGCTGCCTCGCCAGAGCCCTTGAAACACAAGGGCCTAGAGGCGCGTGCTACACGAAATTGCTATCACAGCGGTATCCTCTGAAGAGAGGACCCGCTACGAACATGTGGGGCTAAGAACATGCAAGACAACATCTTTCAGGAAGCCCAGGACTGCGCTGGAGTCAAACAGCGGTTCTGGGCCGAGTAACATTACTGGATGAAGGGGGATGTGCTGGCGGTATGCTAAGGGAAAATGTTTCTTTCTTTCAGATTCGGCTGCCCGACACTCCAGAAGGACGTGGAGGACGGTCAGCCTCTCCCCGCATCTACCACAGGTTGGAGGCTCGTTTCCGGTGAGTAAAAAGTTATGTGTGCCAAATGTGTGTCCTATTCTTAGACGACAGAATAGGACATCTGTCCGGCGTGATTTTGTTACGGAAGGCCAGAGTCCTAACTGTGGCTTTATTAGGTGGAGCTTATTATCTTTTTCCGCGTCCCACATGCGTTGCCAGTGGGCACGCAGCCGCCTTCGCAAGAAAGGCCTCAGATCTGGGACAGGCACCTCAGCGGTAGGGTTAACGGCTTGCGATGCTATGGACGTAGCCATCTCGTCCGCCAGTACGTTGCCCTCGATGCTCCTATGGCCAGGCACCCAGCATATAATGATATGCTGGTTAGATATGTACGCTTTACACAAGACGGAATATAGTTTATTAAGTACTGGATTTTGGTGTCTATAGGGTGACATCAAGGCCTTCACGACGCTTAGGGAGTCCGTATATATCGCTGATTTTTCAAGTTTCGATTTTCTTATGTGATTTACAGAAGACAGTACTGCGTAGGCCTCGGCCGTAAAGATACTTGTTTCCGGATGCAGTACACCAGATTCTGAGAAGGATGGGCCGAAGGCAGCATAAGACACCCCGGCATTTGACTTCGAAGCGTCTGTGTAGAACTCTGCGCAGGAGTGCTTGTGCTGGAGTTCAAGAAAATGCATTCGGATTTCTATCTCTGGTGCGTGTTTTGTTACTTCTAAAAAGGATATGTCACATTCAATCAGCTGCCACTCCCAAGGTGGTAACACCTTGGTTGGATGCATTAGGCGAAGCTCGAGGAGTGGGACATGTATCTCATCACTAAGCTCCCTCACTCGAAGCGAGAAAGGCTTTCTTACAGAGGGGCGATTATGGAAAAGTGTAGTGCAGGTCATATCGTTAACAGTGTTGAAACATGGATGTTCATTATTGGAGTGCACTTTAAGGAAGTATGTGCAGCTGATGTAAGATCTTTGCAGATGGAGTGGCCACTGATTCGATTCTACATACAAGCTTTGAATGGGGCTAGTTCTGAATGCGCCTGTGGCCAGACGGATACCCAGGTGGTGGATGGGATCCAGCATTTTTAGTGCACTCGGGGCGGCAGAGCTGTACACTATGGCGCCATAGTCTAACCGAGATTGAATAAGGCTCTTATAAATATTTATTATACATTTCCTGTCGCTACCCCATGTTGTGTGTGATAGCGTCTTTAGTAAGTTCATAGTTTTTAGACATTTAGTTTTGACATATTTTATGTGCGAGATGAAAGTAAGCTTAGAGTCAAGTATTACACCCAGAAATTTCTGTTCTTTGTTGACAGGTATTTGTTGTCCACCCAGCGCCATGCACGGGTCTGGAACCAGGCCTCTCTTTCTTGTAAAGAGAACACATGAACTTTTGTGGGGGTTGACATTAAATCCATTTTCGTCTGCCCACTTTGATATCTTGTTCAAACTCTGCTGTACTTGTCTTTTGCACACTGCAAGGTTACATGATTTAAAACCTATTTGTATGTCATCTACGTACACGGAATAAAATATAGCTGGTGGTAATGAAGCGCGGAGTGTGTTCATTTTAACTATAAAGAGCGTGCAGCTGAGGACACCTCCCTGGGGTACACCAGTCTCCTGTATAAATGGACGTGATAGTACATTCCCGACTTTCACGCGGAAGGTACGGTTGGACAGGTAACTTTCTATCAGTTTTAGCATATTGCCATGGATTCCCATTCTCGACAAGTCTCGTAAGATTCCGTACCGCCACGTTGTGTCGTAAGCCTTCTCCATATCCAGAAATACCGATAGGAAAAACTGTTTGTGGATGAAAGCGTCGCGAATATATCCTTCAATGCGTACAAGATGATCGGTTGTGGACCGCCCTTCTCTAAAGCCACACTGACAGGGATCTAGCGCTTTCTTCAGTTCAAGGAAGTGAATTAGTCGTCGATTAATCATCTTTTCAAATACCTTACAAAGGCAGCTTGTGAGGGCTATCGGGCGGTAACTTGCCACTAAGGAAGGATCTTTGCCCTGTTTCAAAGCAGGGACAACAATGGCTTGTTTCCATGCGGTCGGAAGGTACCCCACAGCCCAAATAGTGTTAAATAGTGCAAGTATTGTAACTTGCGTGTCACTGTGTACGTTTTTAATCATTTCATACATTATTCTATCTGGTCCTGGCGCAGAGCTCTTGCATGCGTTCAAGGCAGCTCTCAACTCTGCAATACTAAAAGGACGGTTGTATGGTTCGTTCTGACGACATTTTCTGATTAGAGGCTTACATTCTTCTATTTGTTTGTGTTTGAGAAACGATTGTGAATAATTTGTTGAGCTTGACACGTTCTCGAAATGCTCCCCAAGTGAGTCTGCCTGGTCTTGTAGTGTATCGCCCTGTGTGTTTACCAGGGGGAGTGAATGTGTTTGCCGCCCTCTAATCCTATTAACTCTGTTCCAGGCTTTGGCCTCATCCCTAAACGAGTTAATGCTCGATAAAAACTTGTGCCAGCTTTCTCTTCTGGCCTGTCGGCGGGTTCGCCTGCCTTGGGACTTTATTTTTTAAAAGTTGATAAGATTCTCTGCAGTGGGAGAAGCGCGTAGCAACCCCCACGCCTTGTTCTGATTCTTACGGGCGATCCTACATTCGCTGTTCCACCACGGTACACGTCGTTTGCATGCCAGACCACTCGCTTCGGATATGCATTTTGATGCGGCATCTATTATGAATGATGTAAGATACTCTACAGCAGCATCAATTTCTAGAGAAGACATGTCGGCCCATGAGATGTTAGTGAGAGTTCGAAATTTCTCCCAGTCGGCTGTGTCTATCTTCCACCTAGGAGCTTGCGGAGAATATTCGTTTTCTTTTGATGTTCTTATCAGTATGGGAAAGTGATCGCTCCCGTAAGGATTCTTCGTAACTTCCCATTCAAGTTCGAGCAGTATAGACGGGGAAACTATAGTAAGATCTATTGAAGAAAATGTTCTGTTTGCTAGAGAGTAATATGTGGGTTCCTTTTTATTCAGCAAGCACGCACCGGAAGAAAAGAGGAGCTGTTCAACAAGACGACCTCGCGCGTCTGTACGAGAGTCGCCCCACAGGGAGCTGTGCGCATTGAAATCGCCAAGAACAAGATAAGGTTCTGGCAATTCGTCTATAAATGACTGAAATTCATGCGTGTTTAATTTGAAGTGTGGGGGTACATAAAGCGAGCAAATGGTGACGAGTTTATTTAAAAGAACAGCTCGAACCGCCACTGCTTCAAGGGGCGTTTGTAGCTGTAAACGCTGACAGGAAATATTTTTATGAACCAAAATGGCAACACCGCCTGATGATACGACAGCATCATCGCGATCTTTGCGAAACGTGACATACGGTCGGAGAAAGTTTGTGTGTTGTGGTTTTAAGTGTGTTTCCTGTAGACACAGCACTTTTGGATTGTGTTTTTGGATAAGCTCTTGCACGTCATCAAGGTTCCTGAGAAGTCCTCTGACGTTCCATTGAATTATTGGTGTATCCATATTGGTAGTAAATAAGTGCTGTGTATACGGAAACAGATGTATTAATTACAGAGATTTCAGAGCTTAGGTTCCAGAGCTCTTTCGAGGCCCTGTAACCGGGGTTTTACTCTTTTTGAAGCGTTCGAGAGAACCTCGACGCTCCTTAGGCGCTTGGTGCGCCTTGAGGATGGGTGTAGTGTCCATTGCCTCTTGTGAGGCGCCGGACACGTGCTCTTGCGAGCGAGATGTTTCCCGAGAGAGTCCCGCCTTGGAGGGCAAGACCCCTGCGCCCACCAGCCCGGAGGTCGATGGGGCTCCCTGAGGGATCTGGCTGCGCCGGCTGTTGCCAGCGCTGGAAGGGGCCGGGGAGGTTGGGACAGCCTCGGCGGCGGCCACCTTCGGGGTCGGTGGTCCCTCATTCTGCGTCGACGGAGCAGCGCTAGCTGCAACCGCCGCGGGGGCAGATGGCGTAACTGCCGACTCACTGCCTGTGGGTCGGACAGCCGCCGGAGGCCGTTGTGACGCTGCCCCCTGACGCGCCACATCGGCAAAGGTTTTCTTGGGCAGGTACGATACCCGCCTGCGTGCCTCCTTGAAACTTATGTTTTCTTTTACTTTAACTGTTACAATTTCCTTCTCTTTCTTCCAAGATGGGCACGACCGCGAGTATGCAGCGTGCTCGCCTTCACAGTTTACGCAGCGGAGAGAGTTTTCACAAGATTCAGAAGTGTGCTCATTAGCACTGCATTTAGCGCAGGTTTGGCGGCCTCGGCAGCTCTGAGAGCTGTGACCGAAACGCTGACATTTGAAGCAACGCAGGGGATTAGGGATATATGGCCGAACACGGAGCTTGATATACCCGGCCTCGATGGACTCGGGCAGGACACTTGTGCCAAAAGTTAGTATCAGATGTTTGGTCTGTATTTCCTTGTTGTCACGCCTCATCTTAATTCGCTTAACGTTGACGACGTTCTGCTCACTGAAGCCCTCCAAGAGCTCAGCCTCAGTCAGCTCCAAGAGATCATCATCGGAGACTACGCCACGGGTGGTATTCATAGTACGATGCGGAGTTACTGTCACTTTGGCGTCGCCAAATGATACTAGGTTCGGTAGGTTCTCATATTGCTTCTTGTTTCGGAGCTCCAAGAGGAGATCACCGCTTGCCATTCTGGATGCTTTGTAACCTGTACCAAAAACTTGGGTGAGAGACTTAGACACGAGAAATGGTGAGATTGTTCGTACGGGTTTGTTTGGTGTTTCGGAGTGGACTACGTGGAAGCGTGGAAAAGTTTCTTTTTGACCGGCGAAAAATTCTAAGACATCATCGGTGCGCCCCCTCTTCAGGGAGCGATCAGGTAGTAGGGGAAAGGAAGTAGCCATAGGAGATTGTAATTTCGGCAGTAATGCCAGCCACCCACCGTGGAGTCCTACAAGGGGGCGCTGCAGGGCGTGTGAGACACGGCCTGCAAGCGCCAGCTGTACATTACCACTATAACCAAATATGAAATAACCTAGGTTGGCTATTCACACAAGGTTAACCCTTGCTGCCTGGAAAAATTGGAAGTAAGCGGAAGCTAGGAGGAGACAGGAAAGACGAAAAGTAAGAGAAAGACGAAGATTGGAGGGAGAGAGAGACAGGAAAAGGCAACTACCGATTTCCCCCGGGTGGGTCAGTCCGGGGGTGCCGTCTACGTGAAGCCGAGGCCAAAGGGGTGTGTTGCCGCCGCCGAGGGGCCGTAAAGGTCCAAACACCCGGCATTGGCTCAACCCCCAGGATCCCCTTTTCCCCGGACACGGCTAAGCCGCGCACGGCTACACGCGGGAGGGTCCAACCCTCGTGTGCTCGGGTACGTGGTGTCGCAACGCACCAAACGCCTGCTTGCGCAGACGCCCCTGCGGGGCGTCCACAGTTTCTATTGAATACCACAAAACGAGATTTTTTTAACGCTGAACTTTAATAATAAATTCTCACCTTCTTTTGGCAGACGTTGCAGATCACTTTGCTTGTTAGCAAGCAACACGATGTCGTCCGCATAAAACAAACATGGAAGCTGCTGCTTTACTATGGTGCCCGCCTGTTTGTATAAGCGATTAAACCCGATATTACTTCTCTCTAGAGCCCTTTATATCCTCACCATGCATATCATAAGCAGCAGTGTGGATAAAGGGCACCCCGGCCTCAGTCCACTGCTGATATCAACTTTCTCCTCGCTGCTCATCCCTTCCCATTCAACGAAAACGGTTTTTCTAGGTAAATCTCCCTCAAAAGCTGCAGGCCATCGTCGCCTAAGCCTTCCCCTTCCAGAATATCCCACAAGATGGCACGGTCTACCGTGTCACACGCCCCAGTAATGTCCAAAACAGCTACATATAATGGTCTCCTTTCTACTTTTGATATGTCAATACATTGAGTAAGAGCAATAACAGGTGTATTTATTCTTGTGGATTCTAGAATTTCTTCTTCTCAGATAAATGCTGGCACCGATGAATGTGAGGCTGTATGGTGCAGACTGACGCTTAATAATAACAAAATTTTAACTGTTGTAGGAGTTGGATGAAATCCCACCGCTGGCGCCAGTTGTAGGCGTTGAGGAGGACTTCGGGATGAACAACTTGGGAGGTTTATTTACATTATTTACAGTGAGCGTCAATTAACAGTCTTAGAGTCATTACGGGCCGGCAGCAACTGGGACGCTGCGGCCCGTCGCAAGACGTTCGAGAGAGAAGAATCAAGGGACGCTCTAGGAATCCCCTAGAATGCTCCCGGTCTGCGTCTTTTAAGCCCTTCGGTGTCTTGGCTTAAAACGACGTTCGGCCGATGGGCGAGCCCACTCAGATGACGCCATTTTCAGCCAATGGTAGGCGCCCGTGCGGTGGTGTCACACCCGGCGGCTCCCTACGGTCTTGCCTTGCCGACTTGCAACGCCCTCTTCAAAGGCGGACGGGGCGACGCTGCTAAGTTGTCACGGCGCATTACAGCCGTCAGGTTGTCACGGCGCATTGCCTCAGGAATGTGGCACCTGCTTCTGCATTCCTTACTTAGCAGTGGTGCGATTCGATGTGGTCTGGGGAACTCGAAGTAGGCTCAGGAAACGGCCCCATATCTAACAGCTCGTCCTCGCCCCGGAAGTTCGGAATGGCCGGTGAACTCAATTCGCTGGCCATGAGGAACGCTGAAAGAACCTGCAGGGTACTGGTGTCGAGCCTCGTTTGACAACCTTCGGGATCCTCGGCCCTGGAGAACATACGTCAAACAAACAAAACAACACAGCGCTGCACCACGTGTAAGCGCAGGCTCTTCACCCCTGACTCGCCAGGCTATTACTGAGTCAAAATGAACCCTGATCTTTTATTTCCCCAATTTTGACAAAGCAGTTCCAACCACCTTTCCAAACCGCTATCCATTTCTCCCCGAATGCCGACAAGACCAGAGTACTATTGTTGTAGCAAAACGGGTCGTTGCCGTTGCAAACAAACAGTGAAAACAGCCGAACATAACTTAATTGGCCTAACTACACGAACAGCATGTTTCCAACCTATCGCAGTGGCGTACTTATCGCACGTATTGGTGCCACTGAACAGTCTGGTCAACTTCACAAGTACGTAATCACAAGCGCGCTAGCCTTGTGGTCACTAAACAGAACGCGTACTTGCGTTGTAGGCAAACCTTTCATTACGCCTACTCACGTGTCTTTCTCTAGTCCATGATGATGTATGGGGTTTCATGGCGCAAGGGCCAGAAATGGCCAAAGAGCGCCATGCCTGTGGTAGTGGGTGTGCAGTGTAACTATGATTACTATGAAATTGGTGTGTCGTGGCTGTAAAGGGGCCTTAAAATATACGCTCTAAAGCGCGTAAAATCTGTGTAATAAAATTATGGCGATGACGTATGACTTGTACTATGAACATTTAGATGCATATAAAAAGAATGATACGATAGGTAAAATATATGAGATTATGAGAAATGCCAGAGCACTACTGCCTCCTTAGAGCCCTTGAAACACAAGGGCCTGGAGGCATGTGCTATTGAAAACAATTGTCGCAGTGGCATCCTCTCGAGAGAGGAGGCGCTAACATGTAACGTGTTAGCGCCTCCTGGTCTTACATAACACGTAAGACCACATCTCTAAGATAACGTAGCACTGTGTCTGTATTAAAAAGCGGTTCTGGACCAAGGAGCATTGCAGGATGAAGAGGAATGTGCTGTCGGTATGCTAATGAAAAATTTCTCTTTCTCTCAGATTCGGCTTCCCGACACTCCAGGAGGACGTGGAGTACGGTTAGCCTCTCCCCGCATCTACCACAGGTTGGAGGCTCACTTCCGGTGAGTAGAAAATTATGGGTGCCAAACGTGTGTACTATTCTGAGAAGACAGAATAGGACATCTGTTCGGCGTGATCTTGCAGTAGAGGGCCAGAATCCTAACTGTGGTTTTATCAGGTGGAGCTTATTATCGGTTTCCGCGTCCCACATGCGTTGCCAGTGGTCTCGCAATCTCCTTCGCAAGAAAGGTCTCAGATCTGTGACAGGCACCGCAGCGGTAGGGTTAACAGCTTGCGATGCGATTGACGTGGCCATCTCGTCCGCGAGAACGTTACCCTCGATGCTCCTATGGCCAGGCACCCAGCATATAATGATATGCTGGTTAGATCTGTACGCTTTACACAAGACGGAATATAGTTCGTTAAGTACTGGATTTTTGTGTGTATAAAGTGACATCAGGCCCTTCACGACACTTAGGGAGTCTGTGTATATCGCTGACTTTTGGAGTTTTGATTTTCTTATATGCTTCACGGCAGACAGTAATGCGTAGGCCTCGGCCGTAAATATACTTGTTTCCGGGTGTAGTACATCGGATTCTGAGAAGGATGGGCCGACGGCAGCATACGACACCCCGGCATTAGACTTCGAAGCGTCTGTGTAGAACTCTGCGCAGGAGTGCTTGTGCTGGAGTTCTAGGAAATGAGTTCGTATTTCGATCTCTGGTGCGTGTTTTGTTATTTCTAAAAAGGATATGTCGCATTCTATGACCTGCCACTCCCAAGGCGGTAACAACTTGGTTGGATGCATTAGGCGAAGCTCGAGGAGTGGGACATGTATCTCATCACTAAGCTCCTTCACTCGAAGCGAGAGAGGCTTTCTTACAGAAGGACGATTATGGAATAGTGTAGTGCAGGTCATATCGTTAACAGTGTTAAAACATGGATGTTGATGATTGGAGTGTATTTTTAGGAAATATGTAGGGCTGATGTAAGTTCTCTGTAGATGGAGCGACCATTCATTTGATTCCGCGTATAAGCTTTCAATCGGGCTTGTTCTGAAAGCACCAGTGGCTAAGCGGATACCTAGATGGTGGATAGGATCTAGAATCTTTAATGCGCTCGGAGTGGCAGAGTTATATACGACGGCACCATAGTCCAATCGTGATCGAATTAGGCTCTTATAAACATTCATCAGACACTTCCTGTCGCTACCCCATGTTGAGTGGGATAGAATTTTAAGTAAGTTCATTGTCCTTAGACATTTTTCTTTAAGATATTTAATGTGCTGTATAAAAGTAAGCTTGGAGTCTAGTATAATACCTAAAAATTTGTGTTCTTTGTTTATGGGTATTTGATGTCCACACAGTTGAAGACAAGGATCTGGAACCAGGCCTCTCTTTCTAGTAAAAAGAACACTAGAGCTTTTGTGGGGGTTGATCTTAAATCCGTTTTCGTCAGCCCACTTGGAAACCTTGTTCAGGCCCTGCTGTACCTGTCTCTCGCATACTGCGAGGTTGCAGGATTTAAAGCCTATTTGTATATCGTCGACGTATACGGAATAAAAAATGGCCGGTGGCAGTGAAGCACGTAGTGTGTTCATCTTAACAATAAAAAGAGTGCAGCTGAGCACACCTCCCTGGGGTACACCAGTTTCCTGCGTAAAAGGACGTGATAGTGCATTACCGACTTTTACTCGGAAGGTACGGTTGGACAAATAACTTTCTATTAGGGCGAGCATATTGCCACGGATGCACATTCCCGACAAGTCTCTCAAGATTCCGTAGCGCCACGTTGTGTCGTACGCCTTCTCCATATCGAGGAACACGGATAGGAAATATTGCTTATGTAGAAAGGCGTAGCGAATGTTTCCCTCAATGCGCACAAGGTGATCAATTGTGGACCGCCCTTCCCTGAAGCCACACTGAAAGGGATCAAGCATTTGGTTTAATTCCAGGAAATGTATGAGTCGCCGATTAATCATTTTCTCAAACACCTTACCAATGCAACTTGTGAGGGCTATCGGGCGGTAACCTGACGCCAACGAAGGATCTTTACCTTGCTTTAGAATGGGAATCACAATCGCTTCTCTCCATGCAAGTGGAAGATATCCAGCAGCCCAAATAGTGTTAAATAGTGCAAGTAAAGTCAGTTGTGTATCAGTGTGTACGTTCTTAATTATGTCGTACATAATTCTGTCAGGTCCTGGTGCAGAGCTCTTGCATGCGATCAAGGCAGCTCTTAGCTCGGCAATGCTAAAGGGACGGTTGTAAGGCTCATTCTCTCGACCTTTTCTTGTTAATGGCTTACGTTCTTCTGTTTCTTTGTATTTGAGAAAATATTGTGTATAATTTGTTGGACTTTACACGCTCTCAAAATATTCCCCAAGTGAGTCTGCCTGGTCTTGCAGTGTATCTCCCTGTGTGTTTACCAGGGGGAGTGAATGTGTTTGCCGCCTTCTAATCCTATTTACTCTGTTCCAGGCTTTGGCCTCATCCCTAAACGAGTTAATACTTGATAAAAACTTGTACCAGCTTTCTCTTCTGGCCTGTCGGCGGGTTCGCCTGCCTTGGGACTTTATTTTTTTAAAGTTCATAAGATTCTCTGCAGTGGGAGCAGCGCGTAGCAACCCCCACGCCTTGTTCTGATTCTTACGGGCGATCCTACATTCGCTGTTCCACCACGGCACACGTCGTTTGCATGCCAGACCACTCACTTCGGATATGCATTTTGATGCGGCATCTATTATGAATGATGTAAGATATTCCACAGCAGCATCAATTTCTAAAGAAGACATGTCGGCCCATGAGATGTTAGTGAGAGTTCGAAATTTCTCCCAGTCGGCTGTGTCTATCTTCCACCTAGGAAGTTGCGGAGGATATTCGTTTTCTTTAGGTGTTCTTATCAGTATAGCGAAGTGGTCGCTCCCGTAAGGATTGTTCGTAACTTCCCATTCGAGTTCGGGCAGTATGGACGGGGAAACTATGCTAAGATCTATTGAAGAAAAGGTTCTGTTTGCTAGGGAGTAATACGTGGGTTCCTTCTTATTCAGCAAGCACGCACCTGAAGAAAAGAGGAACTGTTCAACAAGACGACCTCGCGCGTCTGTACGATAGTCGCCCCACAGGGAGCTGTGTGCATTGAAATCGCCAAGAACAACATAAGGCTCTGGCAATTCGTCTATAAATGACTGAAATTCATGTTTGTTTAATTTGTAGTGTGGGGGTACGTAAAGCGAGCAAATGGTGACGAGTTTATTAAGGAGAACAGTTCGAACCGCCACTGCCTCAAGGGCCGTTCGTAGCTGTAAACGTTGACAGGCTACGCTTTTTTGAATTATAATTGCAACACCGCCCGATGATGCGACACCATCATCGCGATCTTTCCGAAAAGTAACATATTGTCGAAGAAAGTTTGTGTATTTTGATTTTAAGTGCGTTTCCTGTAAACACAGCACCTTTGGATTGTGTGTATGGATGAGTTCTTGCACATCATCAAGATTCCTAAGAAGACCTCTGACATTCCATTGAATGATTTGTGTATCCATATTTAAAGAAATATAGGTGCTGTGTTTACGGAAACGGAAGGGATGCCTTACATTACAGAGCCCTTTCGAGGCCCTGTAATAGGTGTTTTGTTCTTTCTGAAGCGTTCGAGCGAGTCTCGACGCTCCTTAGGCGTTTGGTGCGCCTTGGGGACAGGTGGAGTGTCCATTGCCTCCTGTGAGACGCCGGACAAGCGCTCTTGCGAGGGAGAGGTTTTCCGAGGGAGACCTGCCCCGGAAGGCAAGACCCCTGCGCCCACCAGCCCGGAGGTCGATGGGGCTCCCTGAAGGATTTGGCTGCGCTGGCCGTTGCCAGCGCTGGAAGGGGTCTCGGAGGTTGGGGCAGCTTCGGCTGCGCCCACCTTCGGGGTCGATGGCCCCGTCTGCTGGGTTGGCGGAGCACCGCTAGCTGCAACCGCCGCGGGGGCAGATGGCGTAGCTGCCGACTCACTGCTTGTGGGTCGGACAGCCGCCGGAGGCCGTTGTGACGCGGCCCCCTGACGCGCCACATCGGCAAAGGCTTTCTTGGGCAGGTACGGTACCCGCCTACGTGCCTTTTTGAATGAAATATTCTCTTTAACTTTGATCGTTACGGTTTCTTTTTCCTTCTTCCAGGAGGGGCACGACCGCGAGTATGCGGCGTGCTCCCCGTCACAGTTTACACAGTGGTGAGCATTCTCACAAGCTTCAGATGTGTGTTCGTGGGCACTACATTTAGCACAAGTTTGGCGGCCTCGGCAGCTCTGCGAGCTGTGGCCAAAGCGCTGGCATTTGAAACAACGGAGTGGGTTGGGCACGTACGGCCTAACACGGAGCTTGATATACCCGGCCTCGATTGACTCGGGCAGGACACTTGAACCAAAGGTGATTATTAAGTGCTTCGTCTGAATCTCTTTACCATCTCGCCTTATCTTTATTCTTCTAACATTGATAACATTTTGCTCACTGAAGCCTTCCAGTAGTTCCGCTTCAGACAGCTCAAGCAAATCATCATCTGACACAACACCACGGGTGGTGTTCATTGTACGGTGCGGGGTTACTGTTATGGGGGTCTCTCCAAATGACACTAGTTGCGGTAGTTTCTCATACTGTTTTACATCGCGGAGCTCCAAGAGGAGGTCGCCGCTTGCCATCCTCGACACCTTGTAACCTGGACCAAAAATATCAGTTAGGGACTTTGAAACAAGGAATGGTGAAATGTTTCGCACTGCTTTGTTTGGCTTTTCGGAATGAATAACATGGAAGCGGGGAAAGTTCTGGGTTTGGCGTCCAAAAAACTTGAAGACATCTTCGGTGCGCCCTCGTTTCTGAGGGCGATCAGTAAGGGAGGGGAAAGAAGTTTCCATGAAAAAATGTATGCATTCGGCAACAGCGCTGACCGCCCACCACGGAGCCCAACGAGGGGACGCGGCAGAGCTTGCGTACAAGTCTGCACTACGCCAGTCGTACGCCGTCACTATAACCGAATATGGTGTACCCAAGGTTGGATAGCCACACAGGGTTAACCCTTGCCGCCAGGAGAAAGGAAGTAAAAAGAAGAGAGAAGGAGACAGGAAAGGTCAAAAAGTGAGAGATAAAGACGAAGATTCGAGGAGGGAGAGACAGGAAAAGGCGACTGCCGATGTCCTCCAGGTGGGTCAGCCTGGAGGTGTCGTCTATGTGAAGCCGAGGCCGAAGAGGTGTGTTGCCTCCGCCGGGGGGCCTTAAAGGTCCAGACACCCAGCATCGGCTCAACTCCCAGGATCCCCTTTTCCCCAGACACGGCTAAGCCGCGCACGGCTACACGCGGGAGGGTCCAACCCTCGTGTGCTCGGGTACGTGGTGTCGCAACACACCAAACGTCTGCTGACGCAGACGCCCCTGCGGGGTTTCTCTAGTCCATACAGGACACGTACCTTAATCTAACAACTACACTTGCGTAACTTACGCACTCCGTAGAACCCTTAAAAATATGCGTCTACTAATAACTAGTTCTACGCACGCTCACTAAAGAAGACAGAATACGGCTGCCCTCAACACACACGAGAAACCCAGTCAAATATCTGCTTCCGTCCGTCCACACAGGACACGCGCCAATGGAACTAAGAACGCTTCTCAGTGCAAATCATGCACTCACTGAAAACTACGCGGTTAACCTTAGAAAATAAAAAAACGCTTATAAAAGAAAGAAGGTTAACTAATGCACACGCGCGTTACGATAGGCCTCTCAACAACCTTGACCTTCAGGTTACTCACGCAACAAAAAAAAAAAAGCCTATGTACTCATTAATGAACACTTCGCAAGATTAAACTTTTACCTAAAATGCATCTGTCCAATCTCGGAGCTTCTCAAACAAAACATAAACAGAGCTCATACCTTACATATTGAAAGAAATTCTTAGTCTCCAATCGCGAAAATTTGCAAATGTTCAAAAATAAAACAAAACAACACGTTTTCCTTCTACGGAAGCTCTCATGGCCTCTCTTTTCAAACGTTTACCTCTGACTCATACTTTGAGTCGTACTCGAGGTGGTCGCGGTTTGAAAGCTATTCTGGCTGCCGAGGAATAACAAAAGGGCTGACTCACTATCAGCTCCCCCAAGACGTTATAGTCTCCTGCCAATTTGCGTCCTGGCGCCCCTCTTTCCTCACGAACTCGATTGACCGCGTCGCTACTCCCCACCTGGTCTCGACTTGCCACCTTGCGCTTCTTTGAACTACACGCTGAGCTTCGAAGAGAACGACGGAACGACGAGGAATTTAACTGCCCCGTGCCCTTTGTCCGCGTCTGTGCAGAACATGCTTCGCGGTCCCCCTTTGACCGGTGGCTCGAACGATTAGGATGCGTCAACATCGTCAGTGACGACGGCACCTCTTCCCTCGCGCCCTGCCCTTTTGGGTCTCTCGCCGTCTTTGGCGGCGCTACGTAAGTCACCGCATTCCTATCTTTAGGGCGCTTCTTTCTGCGGCGCTTTCTCTTGGAATTCCCTTTTATGCGGTCCTCTGGCGTCTCGTGCTGGCCGTTACACATTTCGTCGTCCCGGATCGGTCTCTTACCCGAACAGTCTGAGTGATTTACATTTAAATCTACTCTCACTTTGCCTAGACTTGCGGACAGCTCAACCGACTCTTGAACAATGCAGCAGGCTTTACTTGAGTTAGACAACTCGCACTCTTGCGAACTGCCCTCTACTGCATTGCCCAGCTCACGCTGTGCAACGACACACAGCCTGTCGGTCTCGATCGCTGTCTCACGCGCACAGTCCGAATGATTCCCAATTAAATCATCCATCTCTAGGCTACCTAGACTGGCGGAGAGCCGCACCGATCCCTGAACAATGCAGTTGTTCTCTCGTGAGCTACGGAGCTCGCCACTCCGAGAACTATTCTCAACTGCATCGTCCAGCTCGCACATCACTTCGGCACGCAGATCTGACCTGACATGAGTGCTCGCGTCTGTCGGGTCAGCAGTACCCTTTTCTTCGCTAGCAACCTCCCTAACATTACAAGCGACGCACACGCGCGGTAACTGTGCCAATTTGTTCGCAGCTGGCCTAGCTGTCTCTACAGTCATCTGTTGGCACAGCACCTCGTCGCTCTCCCTGCGGCCTTTAACGGCCTCTGTTGCCACTAAGGCAACGTTAGCAGCTAGCCTTTTCCCTTCACTTATGAATGTGCAGCCAATCTCACAGGCACTGCTCTTCTCGTCGGCTTTTGGCGAAAATCCGCTAGACACTTCATCATTCTTGTGCTCTGTACTGCCTACAGAATTTTCTGACAGCCATTGTCTCTGTGCCATTAACTGATCACAATACTGTATCTGTTTTACCAATGCTGCCTTCTCTCTCTGGTACTTTTGCTCACGCTCACGCTTACGTTCTTGATACGCACGTTCACGTTCATTCTCACGTTCTTGACGCTCACACCTAAGGGTAAGTTCTTGAAGCTCACGCTTCCGTTCATTCTCGCGTTCTTCACGCTTACGCTTACTCTTACATTCACGACGCTCACGCTCCCGTGGTTCTTGTATCACCTCCCAAGCAAGCTCAATGCTTTTATCATCATTGCCACTATCTTCAATCGCCTTTATGATAGCTGGCGTTTTCATCTGTTCGTCCGCCTCAACTCCCAAATCGTCGCACACCAAGAACAAGTCTAACCTCGTCAACCTTCTAAGATTCATGGCAGCTGCCCCGACTTGTGGTTAGAACTGTTTTCCTTAATTAATTTGTGCAAACACACAATGCAACAAATTCCCGATTTCCAGAACTATCAAAATGAACACACAACATTTGAGTCTGGCGAATCAAAAGGAAAAAAAAAAACCACGCGCTCACTTACGGTTGCAGCACCCTGCCATCTGGTTCATTGGTCCGCTGTTCCCGGTTCCTCAGGACTCCCTGGGTCGAAGGCTCGCTCTTCTTCGCTACTCCCAGTTCCTTAGGACCTCTTTCAACGAAGGCTCTCTCTTCTTCGCTCTTCCCGGTTCCTCGCGACTCCTTTAGACGAAGGCTCTTTTTCGCTGTTCCGGGTTCCTCGGGATTTCTCTCGACGAAGATTGATCCGTAGCGCTGCCACCAGCTGTTGCATTTGGGGGCGATCCCACCGCTAGCAACCAGTTGTAGGAGTTGGAGGAAATCCCACCGCTGGCGCCAGTTGTAGGAGTTGAGGAGGACTTCGGGATGAAAAACTTGGGAGGTTTATTTACATTATTTACAGTGAGCGTCAATTAACAGTCTTAGAGTCATTACGGGCCGGCAGCAACTCGGACGCTGCGGCCCGTCGCAAGAAGTTCGCGAGAGAAAAATCAAGGGATGCTCTAGGAATCCTCTAGAATGCTCCCAGTCTGCGTGTTTTAAGACCTTCGGTGTCTTGGCTTAAAACGACGTTCGGCCGATGGACGAGCCCGCTCAGATGACGCCATTTTCAGACAATGGTAGGCGCCCGTGCGGTGGTGTCACACCCGGCGGCTCCCTGCGGTCTTGCCTTGCTGACTTGCAATGCCCTCTTCAAAGGCGGACGGGGCGACGCTGCTAAGTTGTCACGGCGCATTACAGCCGTCAGGTTGTCACGGCGCATTGCCTCAGGAATGTAGCATCTGCTTCTGCATTCCTTACTTAGCAGTGGTGCGATTCGATGTGGTCTGGGGAACTCGAAGTAGGCTGAGGAAACGGCCCCATATCTAACACTGTGTGTTCATTTTACCGTCCACCTGATTCATCCGTCGATGTGCTTATGCAGTTGGCAGTGACAGTTGACGCAGTTCAAACAGACTTCATGGTACTTGGAGGTGATTTCAATCTGCCTAATATTGATTGGAGTCTTGAACCTCACTTTCAATCTTTTTCGGGTCGGTCAGGTCAAGAACTGATTAACTTAGTTGAATTTTTTGCATTACGTCAAACTGTTTTGGAACCGACACGTGGGAACAATATCTTAGATTGGTTATTCACAAATAGACCTGAATCCGTCCGGTCTACTCAAGTGCTACCTGGAATAAGCGATCATAATGCTGTGCTTTGTGAAATGAATGTTGAACATTTAAGAAGCATTGGAACAGCAAACAGACGAGTATATAACTATGAAAAAGCAAATGTAAGCGAGATAAATAAAGCGTTGGATGAGTACCGGACGGTATTTGAAACATATGCCGACTACACTGGTGTAACTGAATTATGGCTTAAATTTAAGAAGACGATGTTTGAGCTGAGGCAGCGCTTCGTTCCGTCGTGGACAGTAACGAAAAGGAGTAAAAGTAAACCTTGGTTTACTCGGGAGTTACGCAGTCTAACACGCAAAAGGCAACTAGCTTACAGCAAATATAACGGAAAGCCGACACGTGATCATTGGTTGAATGAAGCTGCACGAAACTACCAAAAAAATGAAAGTTGCAGTGGCAGCTGCAAAGCATTCATTTAGAATTTCAATGGAGTCGAAATTAAAGGATAATCCGAAGGAATTCTGGAAACAAGCAAATAGAAACGGAAAAGACACTGCGACTATACCACCGCTTCTGTCTAGTAACAGCTTCATTGATGACGACGTAGGAAAAGCTGAGTTCTTTAATACGTATTTTAGCTCTGTTTTCAGCTGTGCATTGCAACAGAGACATGATATGAGTACCTACCGGTGATGAGTGTTATGGATGGTGTTATTAGCATTAGTGGTATAGAGTCTCTGCTGCAGAATCTGAAGATTGCTAAGGCTGGGCGTCCCGATGACTTGACAAACATGTTTTATAAATTTTGTGCTCAATCGGTTGCACCGTACTTGAAGATTATATTCGAAAAATCGCTTGACGAATCCTGTCTTCCAGATGACTGCAAAATTGCAAGCATAGTGTCAATTCACAAATCTGGTCCTCGTGACACCGTCTCAAATTATAGGCCAGTATCACTAACTTCAGTTGCGTGCAAGACTCTTGAACATATTTTGTATACTAGTATAGTAGCACATATGGACGCACATTCATTGTTTAATCCTCGTCAGCATGGTTTTCGAAGGGGCCTATCTTGTACTACGCAGTTGACTGAATTTGTGCACGATCTGGCAGGAGCACTGGGCAGGCGTCTTAGCGTGGACTGTATGTTTTTGGATTTCAAAGAGGCATTTGATACCGTGACGCACTGTTTACTAATAAAGAAAATGGCCTTTTACAATATCAGTCCTCAAGTGATATCATGGGTAACAGATTACCTACGTTTACGTCAGCAGTTTGTGGTGGTGAATGGTACTCAGTCTCAGAAGGTGCCATTTGTGTCCGGTGTTCCGCAAGGCTCCGTGTTGGGGCCGCTATTGCTCTTGCTGTACGTGAACGACATTAGTGACGGAATAGTGTCTCAAATGCGGTTATTTGCGGATGACTGCGTCCTCTATAGAGTAGTCACTTGTGACCGTGATGCTGAGATGTTTCAGAAGACTTGCACAGAATCTCAGCGTGGTGCGTCAAATGGAATATGAATTTGAATTTGTCTAAAACTGTTCATATAAAATTTACAAGAAAGAGAAACCTTGATATGCAACCATATGTTATTAGGAATGTAATGTTGGAACAGGTATTCGAATTTAAATATTTAGGTGTTTATTTTACTCCCGCTTTGAATTGGTGCCGTCAAGCCGATTATGTCGCTGCTAAAGCATGCAAAACCCTGGGATTTCTTCGCCGAAATGCAAACGCTTTTTCACAGTCATGTCGGGACATTTTGTACAAGACTTATGTGCGGTCAATTCTGGAATACGCGTGTACGGTTTGGGGCCCGCCTACTCGTAGAGATAAAGATAAGCTGGAGCGGGTGCAGAACATTGCCGCTCGTTTCGTATCTGGCATACGCGGGGCTCAGTGCAGTGCATCGCGTACGAAGGAAGCACTCAACTGGGAATTGCTAGACATGCGCCGTAAGAAGTTGAGGCTGAAGTTTTTCCATGCTATTTATTATTCAGCTGCTCGGGTTGATCGCGAAAAGTTTGTGCAAGAGCCTTTTTATAGATACAATCGTGTTGACCATGATTTCAAGGTCCGTGAATTTGCGACAAAAACTGAATTGTTTAGAATGTCTTTCTTTCCTAAAACCATCAGGGAATGGAATAGACTGCCGCGTGATGTTGTGAGGGTTGAATCAAATGATGCGTTCTTTCTGATATTGTAGATGTGCTTTGCTAAGGGCTTTGCCTTTTTTCGTTTTTCCTCTCTTGTTATCACTTTGAACACTGTGCAAGAGCAGAGGTGTCGTATGTATTTATTCTTGTACACCCCCACCCCCTGTAATGCCTTGGCGCTGTGGGTTCCTTAATAAATAAATAAATAAATAAATAAATAAATAAATAAATAAATAAATAAATAAATAAAGTAAGTTATCATCCTGACACCTAACGATTCTGAAGCCATTCAGTTCTCCCAATCTGCCATTATTCTCTGTCCATGCTTGCAGTTTTAATTTAATCGCCTGCATTGCTTACCTGTATATCACGGATGTAATGGCCAACGGGCTCTATGAGCGAATTCTATCTTTTGTCCCTTTCTTTTAGAAACTCATTCCACCTTGTCGTATTCGCCATTTTTGCAGGAATTCTTCTAGTGCTTTCATCACAGCTTCCGTACTTTTGGTCCTAATTCGTTAATCAGCCTAAGGGACCCTCGTCTAACCCTGTGGCTGTGCGTTTAGGAATTTTATCCTCGGCTTTGTTCTAGTTGAAATTTCTCAGCACCAGCTCCTCTTCCATCTGGTTCTTGTTCATGCTCTTTTTTTTTTCTCTAAAACCGCCTCATCACTGCCTTGGAATGATCCGGATGTTATTTTTCGGATGTAATTCAACTCTGTATCCCCTTCTAGTTTGTTTCCATCTTTGTCTAGGATATATTGTAGTGTTCCAGACTTTCTGCATAAAAAGTTTATGTGGTTCCAAAATATTCTAGGCACTGCCTTCCTTTTCTAACGTATTTCTGACAACTAACGTTCACTTTCACCTTTTATCTTTGCTTAAACCAGCACTTGAACGATAGATTCCTTATCCCGGTATACTTCCCATTTTCGGTCTATTTCAACCTGCGGCAACTGCGTTTTTTTTTTTTTTTTTTGCCTATGTTCTCGTGATGCTTTCTGTCGTACGTCGATCCCTTCCCGTATCCAACGAACGTGTTGCTTCTCTTTCCTTATTTATCTGATCATTACATTAAACAGGTCTCTATATTCCCGCTCTTTGCTAGGCCATTTGCCAAGTTCTTTCGCGACTCTTGTGACTATATTTAGTATTTGTTCATCGTTTAAATTCGGACTGGCCATATTTTGCTCCTTGCTCTCTTTCCCAACTACATATGTCATTTTCAAAATACGTTTATGGTCCCTTCCTGTGTTGCTATAACCTACCTAGTAAATGACCATTTCTCTGAACTTACCAAAAAATACTTTATGTTATCAGACAGTAATCAATAGCCGATTGCCTATTTCCAACTTCCCATGTGATCTGGCCATGACATTTAGGCCCCGTATTTACGATAAGAGGTTAAGTTGCTCACAGAGATCGAGCACTAACTTACCGTGGTTGTCGGTATAACCGTCTAGATCCTGTGTGTCGGCATTCGTGTCACCCTCAAAGGATAATTTTCCCATCATTCCCGAAACCCTTAAGAGGAAGCTTTAGCTCGGGTGCTCCTATCTAAATACATGTAAAAGGAGAATTCGTTTTTCTCGGCAACCACTGATCCAAATTTGGCGAGGTTTGTTGCATTCGAAAGAAAAGCTTAAGGTCTAGTGACTGCTGGTTTAGAATTTTTGATTTATGCCGTCAATTTTTAACTAAATATTGGGAAATTATGAAAATTTTCGGAAACCAAGCTATCAAGTTTGCAACGGTGTAACTCAGCAAGGAATAATATCACAATTCTGTGAATTGTATATGATAGTACATCTAAAGCCGACAAAATTGATATGTCACACATGAGTCTAAAAAAAATTCAGTAATATGGCAATACAGCTTTTGCAGAACCCTTGTAAACAACATAACAAATTCACGTAAGATATAAATTGGCACATTGAATTTGTCCGCTTTTAATTATCTAAGGAATACTGTTTACAGAACCGCGAATTGATTACAGAATTGATGCAGACCTATTAAGTTGTAAACTTTGTGCTGCTGTTTCTTTTTTCAAACTTTGGAGTTCTTGAAAACCTTTAAAAAAAATTCCAGGCCCCAAATCGAAATTCCGTTTCCAACAGGCACTATTATTTAACTTTTTCTCTCAAATGCAACAAATTTGATTACAATCGCTCCAGGGGTTACCTCAGAAAAACGTTTTTGGCGTTCTACATGTATTTGAATAGGCCGCGTCGGACTTGGGCCCGAGCTAAAGCTTTCTCTTAATATGAGCGCTGAGGTCTTCCACTTACTCTTGCTTCTTCTCTTTAGAACTTTCTCTCGTCCATAAATACGTTAGGCCCAGCCAAGTTTTCTTTCCACTGATCGTGCCTGCCAACAAGATGTTCTTGACACTATCAATTTACTCTTTCCCATTCGGCTCCATTATGTATGTCCATTCCAAGTCCCCTCCCTTTCCAATTTAGTTCTGTTGCACCCTTCCCAAAAGGGCGTGCGGCTAAGCAACGCTACCCAGAGGAAAATTTACGTGGCGAGCGAAGTGGCCCAGGAGAAAGGAGGCGAAGCGTCATAGAGAAGGAGGGTAAGCGGAGGTGCGCTGCGACGACCTCCCTTGGCAGTTGCTTCGGTTTCCCTGTGCGCGTACTGGGTTCGTCTCGCGATCGAAAGGCTGTGCGCCGAGCGAGCAAGACTGAGCAGCCACGCAAGCGGTGACAGTCCCAGCGCGAGTCGATCGACCCCGAAGTCATCGCCAAGTGCCGGTCACGAGCTGAATAAGTCCGGCAAAGTCTCCTGGGCGTGCCCAGGAGACTTTAGAAGAGGAAGGAGGAGGGGAGAATGAACAGTGCGAATAGTATATTACCAAATTGCTTGAAATAATAAAGACTGTGCATGTACTGTTAAGATCGGCCAGCTGCAGTGCAAGTTTGTCAGCCAGTTACGCCCGCGGTGGTAACCTCATCTTGGAATGCCGCCGCCAACCTCTAGCCTCGTCGCCGTTGCGAGTGAAGGAGTTCGACGAAGCAGGCTTTGTGCTGAAACCGCCACCCGTGACGGAGCAGAGTTCTACGAAGCCCCTCTGACGTCGGCTCCGGACCATTACACCTGTGTGTGTGTGAACACGAGTATGTCAGCCCGCCTCCTCCAAAAGGGCGGGTCATCTACGGTGACGTCGAACGATGACTGGACGAACATTTCCGTCCACTTGGAATCAAGGGGGGGGGGGGGGCAAGTGCTTATAAGCAGCGATTGTCGGCTGCTAGTGTGTGCTCGTCGTACTGAGCTGACTGCTCGTTGTCGTGCTCGAAATGTACTCGTGAGCGGTGTGCTCGTAAGCTGTTTGCTGTATGCGTCGTCTTGCGGGCTCCATTTGGGAGTCACGCTAGACTGTCGATGTATGTCTTGTCTAAGATGTAAATACTGCAAATAAATCCTGCTCGCCTAGTCCTGTCGCCACAAGGTCATCCTGACAACTACGACCGGTCCAACTCCTACAGTACTTACAGTGCCTTACCTTCTTTCCTAATCACACTTTACACATTATAATTATCGAAAGACAGACACAAAACATAAAAAACAAGAATAAGCCTTGAGAAAACCGCCACACTTACAAACAATGAAAGCATTTTTAAAGCATTCTACGCAATTGCACTCATACGATTGCGCATAACTTGCGTTCACTAAATGAAACGACACTGTAACCTTCTTATTTATTAATTGGCTTAAATGTTTCTATAGTTGCCATTCTTTATACTTTCGCTTTCATATAGTAACAAGTAATAGGACTTTAGCACACGGCACAGCATAACACACAAATTCCCTTAATTGTCATTCGAGGAGACCCATTTTGACTGTTCTCTGAAGAGGTAAAGTACAATCCAGGAAGCGCCAGTACTGATCCAAGGAAGTGAGGTTATGAGCCGCTGACTGCCGGAAAGGGCAGCAAGGGCAGGCACAGGTTATAAAAGGAGCTCTCCATGAGGGAATCCAGAGGGCGCCACGAGATCCACCCATTCTGCTGCAAGTGGTCTTTGGCTCCCGTGAGGTGGCCGTGCTTTGCATCATTCCTGTACCAGTGCGGGTCCTGCAGGTGCACCAGCAGTTGACTAGAGCATAATCTTCAGCAAGGCCCATGGTGACCGTTTAACAACGCAAAAAGTATCAGTTACAAGCCGAAGTGATGATACACACCGGTGCTTCGTTATCATCATCATCAGCAGCCTATTTTATGCCTAATGCTTCCTACCAGTGCTTAACTAAAGCTATTTCTTTGCCTACTGTCCCGGTTTTGGCGAGGCTGCCTAGCTGATGAGGTAAAAAGAAGTGTAACAGTCGATCCTCATCTGGACGGATACATTTGTGTATTTTTTTGTGTATACAAATGCGATATCAAAGTGGCTTATATAACTATTCTATGCTAACTGAGCATGCGCATCTAGATTCTGCGTAACAAAAAAAAAATTATAACCGACGATTACGATACTCCCTAATGCAAAATTTGAGCGCAGATTTATACGTGTTTTCATTGGGCGATATTTTAGCTGGCGCAGACAATATGTCTCGTGCGGCACGTTGCACATGAAGCGAAGTGTGGCGCGACTGCCTCGCTAATCTGGAGATCACGAGAGGCAGCGCGTGGGGGACGCGTGGGCGCAATTTATTTATTTTATTTACACATACATACTGCAACCCTAAGAGGGTTATCGCAGGAGTGGGGTACAAAATTAAGGGTGCCACACAGACAGCAAAAGGGGGTACACAAGTCAAAGGTACAAAGCAAAGCACTAGAATAAGGAATATGTTAAAGGGACACTAAAGGTTACCAGAAACTCAAGTTAAAGTGGTAGAGCAATGTTCTAGAACGTCTAAGGCGTCAATATAATCGCGTACAGAGCTTTAGTGACCGAGAAATTGAGGTAAATGCATGGCACGATTTGAGACCCCCCAGCGACATTCCGGTACTAGCCCGATGACGAAAGCACTCCTCATAATTTGTGTTAGTAATACTCAACTACTCGTATTTAAAATATCATTTCATTCGATTATAAGACAAAAAAAAAATTCTACTTGTCTACGTATATTCGATTCTAAGAAAAAATAACATTTTGACGTTACCCTTCAGTAATATGGGTGTTCGAAAGGTTTCGATTGCGCTCGACTCTGCGCCGCGCACGCTTTGGAGTTTCAGTAGTTTGGTTATCGCGTCGTGCTGTGAGGGTTCTGCTGGCTCGCGAAACTTTCATTTGGAACAAGCAGCGAGAATGCCACGTCCATGTGATGTCATGGGAAGCCCTCGTTGCTTTCCCGCTCCGCAGAGCCGGTGTCGAGGCCGCCGTCGTAGTACGCAACGACGTCGGCAGCGCGAGCCCTCAGCAGCACGTCGCGCTCGTCAGTGCTCAAATCGCTGAAGTTGAGCCCACCATCGCGAGCCAATCTGTCGGTGTCAGGGTCCATTGCGACGAGCGTCGAAGTTTGCGTCATAGAATGAAGTACCAGCTTATGGGCGTCTTGCGCTGGAGTTTGAGGTATAGTAGCGGCGCCTGGTGGCGGTGCGGGAAACGACATCTGGGTCGTACCAGCGTGGGTCGTATTCAGCCCTGGCTGTGGCGAAGCACGTTTCTAGGCCGAGTTTTGCGTCGATTCGCACTTTTTTCTGCCCTGTTGCGAGTGCGAAAAGGCTCGTCACTTCTCACAGACCACGCCGACCACGCTGCGAGCTGGCCGCAGCCTATAGTTTAACGAAAACGGACTCTCCGTGTGCCGTGGGACGTAATGCTGGGAGCAGAAGGAATCGGTGATGCCGATCCGGAGAGACCTAGCCGAGCCTCGAAAAGGCGTCACCGTCATTACTTCTGCGTCGTGGCCTGCCATGAACAAGAAGGCCTGAATCCCAACATCAGATTCTACCGTTTTCCTTCAAGGCCTTACGAAGTGGAGCGTCGGGCGTGCTGCATAGCTGCAGTTCGTCGCGCTGAGTAAGCGAAACTTCGTGCCATGCTGACTGCTTCGCCTGTCTTGAAGCTTGCTTCATTATCTGCGTTCGAAATTTCGGTCTTTTGCACCCACAGTCCCGACAGCAGACCGACATAGCAGCAGGCATGGCTGGTAATTCACGATTCGAGACCCGGCCACAGCGAAAATTAACAATTCGACCGATGCGAAGTGGTGAAGTGTGTGCAAATGAGCACAAATGGTCGGGCTCATTCGATGACAATTCACTACTCCACTACGAGCAGCACAGGTTAAGAGAGTTACATGCGCTCATCCTTGATCTCAAGCCAGCACGTTGAGGCAGCGCAGCAAGGCAGTATTGATTGCAACACATCGATGTTCGAGCGCTGTCATTAAAAGCTACATCAAGCGAGCAGCGCACTAGCTCGCGCTACAGTGCGATTCGCACGTACGTGCGAGCTCATAACCATTGCATCAGTTTAGCGGCATGCAGTCAACAAAGACTGCAGGAGGCCCGCCGTTTGGCGGCATGTCGAAAGACCGCTGCCGTCGCGGCGCGTACCGTCGTGTGCTCGAGCAGTTCCGTACACATGTCTGCTTATCGCTGCTGTGGATTCATTTATAGCACGCATTTCCTCGCGTTTGTGCGCCTGAATCTAGCAGCTAGCGTGCAAACTGCGATTTCGGTTTCTCGACGCTCATCAGCAACAGGACCAGACGGAATCACATACGCTGCACTCTGCCATCTTGGCACCGAATCACGACGCCTTCTTCTATCTTACTATAATACGACGTGGAAGACAGGAAATGTTCCAGATTGTTGGAAATGCAGTCGCGTTGTAGCGCTGCTTAAACCGGAGAAATACCCTAACGAGCTTTCCTCCTACAGACCGATTGCCTTAGCCAGTTGCGTCGGCAAAGTAATGGAAAGAATGGTCTTGTCGAGGCTGGAATGGTTTCTAGAGAGAAATAATTGCTGTCCTGATTTTATGCATGGATTTAGAAGAGGCCGTTCTTCGATTGACGGTGTTATCGACTTGGTCTCCACTGTTGAACAAGAAAGAAGTCGCCGTCGGTTAGTTGGAGCTGTTTTTCTGGATATTAAGGGTGCATACGACAATGCACTCCATTATGCAATCCTTGATGCACTGGAAGATTTAGACGTCGGTGGCCGGCTATATGCATGGATTCTTAGCTACCTCAGTGGCCGCACGCTGTATATGTCGACAAGTAATGGCGACACCGGACAGTACCCTATACATCGAGGTGTCCCACAAGGAGTTCTCAGTCCAACTCTTCTCAATGTTGCATTGATTGGCCTTGCATCCGAACTTCCTAGCACGGTGAAGATTAGCACATATGCGGACGACATATGCATATGGACATCTGGAGCTGCCCGTCCCCAAATGTGTGCTAGGCTTCAACGTGCAGTGACAATCCCAGCTAGGTATCTGCGGCGTCAAGGCCTCCAACTCTCAACAGAAAAATGTTCCGTGATTACATTCACGCAAAAACAAATGACCAGGTATCCGATAATCGTTAACGGAGTAGCGATACCTACGGTTACACACCACAGATTCCTTGGCTTAGTCATAGACCGGGGATTAACTTGGTCAAGACACGTCGCCGCACTGAAGTCAAAGCTGAACAGTTTTGTTCACGTTCTTCGTGTCGTTGCAGGAACAAGATGGGGCCCCTCGGAGTCGTCATTACTCCAATTGTCTCAAGCACTATTCGTAGGGTATATACGGTACAGCATTCCGGCGCTCTCAAGCATGAAACTTAGCTGTGTGCGCGCGCTGGAGAGCATTCAAGCTCAAGCATTGCGCACATGTTTAGGCCTCCCACGATGCACGTCAACCAATGGAACAATAGCGGAAGCTCGTGCTTGTCATATTGGGGTATACTTGCTTTGCGAACCTCTTTGAATGTACCTTCGCGTGTTGACCCGACACAGGCACCATCCTCTGCCATCGCTCCCTGCCACCCACCCAGGTTCCAGCTTTTCAAGGACTATATCGCGCCATCAAAGCGTTTTGCCATCGAGATTTTCTCCCGCCTGTATTCCAAGAGTACCCCCGTGGGTTCTGCCTAAACCTGTCGTTACATTGCAGATACCTGGAATTACTAAAAAGTCATCCGTTGCATCTATTGGCCTCAGGCAACTCACCCTGCGGCACATTTCTGCAAAGTATGGAGATACTGTACACGTGTATACCGATGGCTCTGTCACACCATATGCCTCCACTGCAGCCTTTGTCATTCCACATATGATCATCGCTCGGCGGTTTAAACTAGGCCATAGCTCAACATCAACTGCCGCAGAACTTGTTGCTATCCGAGAGGCACTTCGATTTCTCTCCGAGGAGCCTCCTCACGCATGGACGATATTCTGCGATTGCAAGCCAGCTGTTCAAACGATTGACTGTGTCCTCAGACGGGGCCCGTATTATTCCATGGCTATAGAAATTACAGAACGCCTCGACCACGCAACTAGAAATGGCCACAATGTCACCTTTCAGTGGATACCCTCACACTGTGGCCTGATCGGGAACGAACAGGCAGACGCTGAAGCGAAAACTGCTTTTGATAATGCTTTGTGAAGTACGCATTCCGTTCTCACGTACAGACACAAACGCCCTACTTCGTCGCGTTAACCGCAACTCTACGTTAGAACAGTGGACCTAACCAGATCGACGACACAAGCGATTACACAAATGGGACCAAGAAATGAAATTTCGTATGCCTCACAAGCTCAAAAGAAGCCACACGAGCATGGTGCACCGGATTCGCCTTGGTGTCGCATTCACCAACCGTTATAGACATATGATAGGTGCCAGTGATACCAGCCCAAACTGTGAATGCTGTAAGGTGCCAGAAACACCTGAACATATATTTTGTGTGTGTCCCGCCTACTCGCAAGAACGACAGCAACTTGTCCCTTCCATTGCAATGATCCATGACAGACCGCTATCGGACGAGTTTCTTTTAGGTCCTTGGCCTAATGCAAACAGCGCAGCCCTAGTAACAAGAGCCGCTATAGCTTTTCTCCAAGCCACTGGGCTGGACGCACGGCTTTAGAAGGCCAGAACTCTGTGAATTTGTATATATGCATCTCTTCCTTATACCATCATCATTCATCAGCCCTTTCCCTCCCCGTCCCTCTTCCCCAGTGTAGAGTAGCAGGCCAGAGCAAGTTATAGCTCAGGCCGGCCTCTCTGCCTTTCTGTAAATAAATTTCTCTCTCTCTCTCTCTCTATTAACAGACAGGGTGCATATATGCATTGCCAGACCAGTAGACCCCTTCAGCGCTACATAGCTTACGATATCCCAGTCGCAAATTTTCATGACTCACGCGCTCTCAAAGAAGAAACTGCGGTCCACGCATGGCAACAGAAACGATCCGAAATAACCTTCTGTAAGCATGGCTCAAGCCGCCAATACCCCAAGCACGCACCAAGAAAACGAGCGCGCGCGGCAGCCGAGCGAGCCGGAGCGAGCGGCGTCCTGGCCGTGACGTCACTCTCGAGAGGGCGCCACCCCAAATTCTCGCCGCTATGGCGTGTGTTTTCGCGCTCGTGCGGTCTATTTACTATGACGTGCGTCTTCTACGTGGTAAACAGCTCTGTGAGACGTAGTGAAATGGTTTCAGTCGGTATCGCCGGACTCTCGGCTGGCATTGAGGCGGAGGGAGCACGCACATGTGCGCCAGTGTTTGAGCCTACAGCCAGCCTCGGAGATAAATTTTGTATTTCTGAATGTGCCGGTCACAATGTTACCTTAAGGCAGTGTTATCCTCTAGTTCTACGCTGCGGTTTAGGTGCAATGAAGCATACGCGACGATCGCAGCAGCGTGGGTGCCGTTCTGCTACGATAGGAGCTGTGCTGTTATACTTTGACAAACGTTCAAACTGTTAGCTGCAGATTACATTGCGTGACTACTTGGTTCGGCGGACGAGGTTTCCACCCATGAATAAAATAGTTTTGGTTAGTAATAACAGCATAGCTTAGTGTGAATGAAACTTGTCCAGCAAAGCGGCCGTTTACGAACTGCGCGTCCAAAGCAGTGGCACGTGCTGGATTACAGATACGTTTGTTCTATATAGCGCATGGTCCAAGCATACGGCATCAACGTTTATAGGTCTATAAACGTAGTGCGGCATGACTTATGCGAGGTCGTATTGCGGCGTTAGCCCGTTTTCTCTTTCTTTTTCGAGGAAGAGGGCAACCGATTTATTTTTCGGTTGTATCGGTTCCGTTCTCTACGACGCACCCACCTGTATTATGGAAATATTGTCCTCAAAGATAGCCATCGAATTCTTATTATGCGATCCCTCACATATTTTATGGCTTTACAGGGCAAAAATGCAATGCCGACGCACATAGCTTATATATCCACCATGCTGGTTCACCAACCGCGGTATATCGCTGTGTTGAGCAGCGCCATCGGCCTCATGCAGGAAGGCTAGCGTAGACATACAGTGATTTCAAGCCTACTAGACATGAAATCCGTGAGAACAATGCCGGTGTATAACAAATATTTGACAGCGCCTGCCGCTTAGATGTTTCGTGGTTGCCTTAGGTTGGCCGTACATGAGCATGCGCTATTATGTTGTGTGTTCTAGTACCTATGCCAAGTGATCATATAGTGAGCAGATTTACAATTTCATGCTGGTAATGCAGAGACACCGGTTCTCTTCGGTGACTAAAAACACGATATATGCAGAACAGTTCACAACACACACGCACACACCACGGCTGATAATGCGCGTCACATGTTTGCGCCCCCAAGAGATATTTCCGCGTACTGTAGTTACCGATGCACCGAAAGGCTTCCCTGACGACATTATATGAACGGACATTGCGTAAATTTCACGAAGTACGATCTAAAACATCTGTAAGTCGTTCCTCAATACGCGACAGCAATACTTTAGGCAGCGCCGCGCCGGATCGCACAAGCCAGAGAGGGGGAAAGGCACGCCGCGCGCCGTTTCCTCCTGGCCCGATGAAAAGGTCTATATATACATATATAGACCGTTTCATCGGGCGAGGAGGAAAGGGCGCGCGGAGAGCCTTTCCTCCTCTCTGGCTTGGGCGATCCGGCGCGGCGCTGCTTGAAAGTATTGCTGTCGCGTGCTGCGGAACGATTTCGAGGTGTTTTAGATCTTACTTTGTGAAATTTACGCCATGTTCGTTGATATAAGGTCGCCAGGGAAGCCTTTCGGTGCATCGGTAACTACTGTAGGCAGAAATATGTCTTGGGGGCGCAAAAATGTGACACGCATAATCAGCAGTGGTGTACGAGCATTATCAGTCGCGGTGCGTGTATGTGTTGTTTACTATTTTGCTTATATCGATTTTAATTCAACAAAGAAAACCGGCGTCTCTGCATTACCAACATTAAATGGTAAATCAGCTCACTGTCTGATCGATTGGCGTAGGCAGTAAAACATAAAACATAAGAGCGCATGCTCGTGCACGGCCAACCTAAGGCAACCACGAAACATCTGAGCGGCAGGCGCTACCAAATATTTGTGATACACTGGCATCGTTCTCACGCATTTCAAGTCTAGTATGCTTGAAATTACCATATGTCTACGCTAGCCTTGCTGCATGAGGCCCATGGCGCTTCTCAACACAGCGACCACCGCGGTTGGTGAGCCAGCACGATACACATAGAAGCTGTGTGCTTTGGCATTGCCTTTTTGGCCTGTATACAGCCATAATATATGAGACGGTTCGCATAAAAAGAATGCGACGGCTATTTTTGAGCGCAAAATTTCCGTAATACGTGTGAGGGCGTCGTAGAGAACTGAACGAACACAACCGAAAAAAAAAATTCGGTTATCATCCTCTTTCTCTAAAAAGCACGAGAAAACGGGCGAACGCCGCACAACGTTTGTAAATATATACCCGCAGATGCCGTATGCTTGGACCATGCGCTATATAGAACAGAGATATCTGTAATCCAGCACCTACTACTGCTTAGGACGCTCGCGCAGTTCGTAAACGGTCGCTTTGTTGGACAAGCTTAATTCAGACTGTAAGGTATGCTGCTATTACTAGCCAAAACTATTTTATTCATGGGTGGAAACCTCACCCATCCAACCAAGTAGTCACGCAATGTAACCTGCAGTGAATAGTTTGAACGCTTGTCAAACAGCACAGCTCCTTTCGTAGCAGAACAGTGCCCATGCTGTTACGATCGTCGCGTATGTTTTAAGGCTCCTAAACCGCAGCTTAGAAATAGAGGATAATACTGCAATAAGGTCACATTAGTGATTGGAACATTTAGAAATACACAATTGATCTCCGAGGCTGATTGTAGGCTCAAATATGCGAGCACACATCGCGCTGCGTGTTCTGTACACCTCAACGCCAGCAGAAATTCCGGCCATGACGCCTTAAACCACTCCAGCACGCCTCACAGAACCGTTTACCACGTAGAAGACGCACGTCATACTAAACAGACCGCACGACCGCGAAAACAAACGCCAGAACCTACCGCCAAGCGTATACCTGCCATGCAAAAGACCGCTTTCACCCAAGCCAGTATGGCGCTGCTCATAGGCGGCGCCACTGCGTTCACAAAATGGCGGCGCCTACGAAAAAACGGTCTATAGAGAGCCGCCAGTTTTTAACGCGACAGCGTTAGGGCCGATTTACGCTCAAACCGCCCATCGCCGCACGCCGCACCGCAAGCCAGCGGTCCGCCAGTAATGGCCGACGTGACGTCACGGGAGGCGGTCGTGAACTTTTGCCTCCGTGCGGCGCCCGCATAAACATGGCGCTGGTTCGTAGCGAAGCGGAGTGCGAGGCCTAGGCTGCAGCGGCAGTTTCTTTTTTTGTGTGGTTTATTGTGATTATTGCAAGAGCTATTCAGCACCTGCAAAGCTATTTGTCTAACGCAACAAGCAGCAGTACTCTTCCTGACCTCTTCAGTACGTGCGATCGCCAAAGGAAACAGACGGATGTGTGCTGTGTTTACGCGAGGGTGGCAAGTTATGGAGCCGCCGATTTCGTGTGTTTTGCCGTTTTTTGCATGCGCATTACAAACGCGAAGGCCATCGTATACACCTGCATTCTGAGCTTGACACTAGTTTGGTACGCGGCAAAATGAAAAGATTGCGATCGCCCTCCTCAGCATATGGTGTTCGTAGGTGTTGTGTGTGCGCGCTTCATCGATACGAAGATTGCAAGTTTGTGCAGTACTGGTTTGTGTTTCAGAAGTGATGGCACGATGTGTAGCGATGAGCTTCATTATCGCCTCATCGCAGTCATTCGTAATGTGCTGTTTGTGTCTACCTTCGTGTGAGCTGTTTTGCGGGCTGCGATGCGCATTGGTGACCGCGAACACGTACAGAACGTTCGAGCGCTAGGGTTCTTACTTTTACGAAGCGTAAGTGTACTGTGATGTGTGCGTGCAATGTGTCGCAGTGGTGCTACGCGTATAAGTGTTCGTTTCATGCAATATGCATATGTTCTGAAGTGAACCGTGCATAAGCGTTGCGGGCGAGTTTTGGTTCCGGCCCTTTCTGCCTCGTTCACGTATCTTGTGTGTTTTTCAGAAGTTACTTCCGTGCTATGAAGGTGTTTGTAATCAATGAGGGCAATATAAGGAACAGCTTAAAAGTTACATAAGTACATGCGCGCTGTCGTGAAATGCGGGCGCGCTTATGCACTGTTCTCATAAACGCAAATTTCGGGCACCCTTCATTTTTGTCATGTGGACACTGGTGTGAACAGCAAAATTCCTGAGGTATATTTCTAGATTAAGCAAATTATGCAGTCTAATACTGAGGGATGTGAGCATCTTGCATGTGCAAGAAATTCAGCTGCTTGTTTCTTGTTAGTATCTGAGTACACACTGTTAGTGCCAACACCAGTGGCACGGCATGATAAGCATATAATGTGTGAAAATTACATACTTCCTTTTGATTCTTGACAATTTGCATTTTTTGATAAAAAGCCATATGCATGTAACAAAGCATGAAGATGACAACACAACTGGTATGGTCAATATATGATTCGAGGATTGTAGCAGCAGAACTTAAGGAACACGGACACAGAATGGACGACTAGACGAGGATGCAGCTGCACTGTCAACTGATTTCTTAATTGAAATTACCACTCTTATTTATTTCGTCGCCATATCTCTTATCTGTCTGAGGCTGTCTCAAAACGGTGACTTCCTTTCTTGTCAAGGCGACTGACGGTGTGCTTACACATTGCGCTCCTGTTTAACTCATCTCAAATGCCTCAAGAATCTCATGAGTTAGCCTATTGTTGTTCTTTTTCAGGACTTTCACTTCACGAAATTTGGAGGTGCATGTGCTTACTTAGCTATCTTGTCTCTTGTTCATTTTGCAACATTTGCAGTGCAAGGCCAGATTGCTGCCAGGGGTCCCTGAAAGTGATGATGCGTGCTCTCTTGTTCGAACATTAAGGCATCTTCCTGTTTGCTCTATGTATTGTTTTCCACAGGACAGGAGGATGGCGTACACTACTCCTTTGACACAATCGCAGTATCTGCTCTGGTGCATGATCTGGCATTGTGGTTCCTTTTTTTCCTGGTTCACTCATGAGCACATACTTTTTCCCTTGTTTGGTGCTGAGCACACTACTCGGACGCCGTGTCTTTCACCAACCTTGATGACATTCTGGGTCAGTCCGTGCACATATGTAATTTTTGCAGAATTGTTTTTGGCATCCACAACTTCAGATCCGCTTTTGCTTTCTTGTTTTCTTTTAGTCTTCTCTACGAGGCCTTCAGCTATGCTGCATAGTATTCACACGGCATGTCTTTCCTTGCATTTTTCAGCCTACTTAACTGTCCTGAAAACTTTGTTCATTTTGATGCTGGCATGATTTTAGTGCTGAACTAAACTCTGCACTCGCTATTGCCCTTCTTACAGTCTTGAATAGCTTGACGTGAAGGGAAGAAATTGTCTCTATGCTCTGGGCTCGAACCCCCAGTGTAGATGTCCCGGTTGGAATTCTAGTAAAATGTCGAGGAACTGCAGGGGACTGTGGTTCAGACGCTCATAAGGGAAGTTCAACTCTGGGCACGTTGATCGAAAGGACTCCAGTACGGTGTCCTCAAGTTGTTCGTAATCAGTTGCATTCTCTTTCAATAGATGAAGCGCCAATAGTGATGGCACACTAGGAAGGAACAAAGACAGGACAAGGCACTACTTGCAACTGTTTATTGAAGTCAAAGGTGGCTGATTAATAGCCATGGGGAGAGGGGGGGGCGATAAAAGAGGAACACTGATTATGTAAATGTGCACTATCTATGGACATGCTTTCATTTGTGTAAATATTCAAAGACGGGGTGCTGACACAGGCTTCCCCTCTTTTCTTAATCTAGTTGGCCTCCAACAATTAATGCGCCACAGAATCTTTACTTTTAAACATGACTGTTGTATCATGAAGCCTTGCTTCACATACTTGTTTCTTCTCATTCCCGCAGGCCTTGCAATGAAGCGGCAAGTTTGAACCTTATCCATTTTTCAATGAAAGCTTATGTTCCCACAGGCATCCATTAATACATCGGCCAGTTTGGCCGATATACTCTTTTCCACACTTCAGTGGTATACGACCCCTTCTTCACACTTAACAAAAGGGTTCGTATGTTTAATAGAACACCCGACTTTCTTAGAGCCATCTGAACCAATCGGGCGGCACAAAGTAGCAAGTTTTCGGGGCGCAGAAAAAAACCACAGGAATTTTGTATGTCAGGGCGATGTGTTTAAGATTATGCGCCACTTTATGAGATTATGGTATCACCACTGGTTTAGCTTTCTTTTCGAATGTTTGACCTTCACTTCTTTTTCTTTCTTTTTTCACCTTTTTCAATAACGTCTCCGAAACTGCGCTTAAAACCAAGCAAGAAAAGCCAGCCTTCCTCAACTTCAAAATCTGTTTGTCAAAGCTTGCTTGTGCCTTATGTCAGCAGGATATTTTTCAGTGCGGATTCGAGGCACATACTGGCAGTCGCACGTTTAACAGTCTTGGAGTGTGTAGACTCATACGGCAACAATTCCTTGCGGGCGCGGGGTCAGCACATCCAGAAGGAACCTTTGTCAGTAAGGGTTATGTCAAGATCTAAAAACTGTAAGCTGTTATCCTTGGCTAGTTCAAAAGTAAAATCTAAGCCTTTGCCTTTCTGTTTAAAATCAGATAAAATGCCCTGCACAGTATGCGAGTAAGTCACAGGGGATCATTCCGTCAGTAAAATTAAAAATCGTCAACATACCTAAATACCTTGAGCACTTTGCCTCCGTCAAACACCTTGGACAGCACTCTGTCGATGCCCGCAAGGAAAATGTTGCAAAGTACGGGGGCCACGCATGAGCCAATACAAATTCCTTTCTTTTGCACATAAAACTAGCCTTGAAAACAAACAGCTGTTGAGCACAAATAAAGCTCAATTAAACATACGAACCTTTTTGTTAAGTGTGAAGAAGGGTTTGTATACCGCTGAAGTGTGGGAAAGAGTATATCAGCCAAACTGGCCGATGTATTAATGAATGCCTGCGGGAACATAAGCTTTCATTGAAAAATTGATAAGGTTCAAACTTGCCGCTTCATTGAAAGGCCTGTGGGAATGAGAAGAAACAAGTATGTGAAGCAAGGCTTCATGATACAACAATCATGTTTAAAAGTAAAGATTCTCTGGCGCATTAATTGTTGGAGGCCAACCCGATTAATAAAAGAGGGGACGCCTGTGTCAGCACCCCGTCTCTGAATATTTACACAAATGAAAGCATGTTCATAGATAAGTTTTAGATTTAGATTAAATGTGATTTCCTTCATATATATCTTCAGTGTTCTCGCACGTGCGCATTCACATAATCAGTGTTCCTCTTTTCTCGCCCCCTCTTCCCATGGCTATATAATCAGCCACCTTTGATTTCAATAAACAGTTGCAAGTAGCGCCTTGTCCTGTCTTTGTTCCTTCCTAGTGTGCCATCACTATTGGCGCTTCATCTATTGAAAGCTATGCACCAACTAGCCCCACAACATGTTTTATTGCATTCTCTGTTTGGCACAGTATCAAGAAGTCCACATATCGATAGATCCGTGTGACACGCCTTTCCTTGATGGATCCTTGAATTTTCTTGTCGCATGCTGCCAAGTACAAGTCACTCAGGATTGGGGCTATTTTTGATCCAATGCAGACCCCTCTGTTTTGGACAAACAAGGCACCATCATGTACAGTGATTATGGCAGCGAAATAGGCGCTCGACAGCTCCAAGAAGGTCTCCACAGACATTCCTACAGAGTTTTGAAATGGTATGACTCCTTGCTTCATGACTGTCTCTCTCAATACATTCATCAAATCCACATGCGGTATTGAATAATACATATCTTCGATGTCAATTGAGGACCCATACCAATTATTCATTTCGTACATTCTTATCTCGAAGGTTAGTTCTGCGGAGTTCCTAATCATGAACTGATCTTCTACCCTAACTTGAGAAAGTTGCGTGAAAAGGTGTGCTGAAAGCAGCAATTGCCACGTACCAATTTTATGGCTTTTTTCACTGAAGAACACCGACAGTGTGGTGGTTTTGTTGCACAGCTGGCTACCATTAGTTGTTTCTCCTAGAAGCATCTTGACCTTTCTTTTCGCTTTCTTTAGGTCTTTATTTTCTACCTTGCAGAAGTTCTTGTTGATGGCTTCTAATGCTTTTGTATTGTAGCTGCTGGCATCAAATACTACAAATCCCTCTTTGTCTGAAAGGCACAATATGAAGTTTTCTTTTTTCAGTTCCTTTACAGTTTTAACAAAACTGTGCACATGGCATTTGCATTCTTTTGAATGAGCCAGTGTATCTACTCTGTCAGCCACAACTCTGCTAGTGTCCTCTTCATTCGCTTTTTCTGCTACTCGTCTGATAATGGCAAGCTTCACTGCTGCGTCTAGTCTCAGGGGAAGCGCAAATTTTGGACAGAGTTCCAATACTTCAGAAGGTTGTGAGAGCTGCAACTGTCCTACTGTGACCACTGGGTTCTTGCTTATCTTCTCGTACTCTTTTTGTTCTTGTATTGTTGACTTCAAAATTGGCAGGAACCACTTATGCCACATGTGTTCAGTGTTAAAACTGCCGCTGGCCAAGTGAAGACGATAGTATTTTTTGCCAGAGGATCGCACCTTGAGGAAGTCGGTGAGTAGGCGAATCTGTTTCCATATATCAGCCCGCAGTATCTTCATAATTCTTCTTGCGTGTCCTTGGGAAGGCGAAAACATCCTGAGTAGCAACCTAACGTCTTCCACTGAAACATTCTTCTTGATGCAACATGAGGATAAGCGGGCCCAGCAAATGAAGAAGGCAATGTGAAGACATATTTGTCGTGAGTCAAGCACATCCAGGAAACAAGTAGAAATGCTGAGAGTGCTGAAAATGAATGTCAAAGAGGTGTTTAACGGGGCCAGTTGTTCCATTCTTCGAGGATAGTAGCAGCAGAGCTTGAGGAACACGGACACAGAAAGAACGAGGAGATAAGGACACAGCTGCACTGTCAGCTGATTTCTTTATTGAAATTCCCTTTCATTTTTTTTCATCGCCATATCTCTTCTCATATATCTGAGGCTGTCTCAAAAAGGTGACTTCCTTCCTTGTCAAGGCCACTGGCAGTGTGCTTGTTGGTCATTTGAATTTGCATCATTTGCATCTTCTGAAGGACCCCGTGCATGCGAATAAAGTACTTGTTTGCTCCTAATGCTCAATTTGTGTTTTTCAAATACCATACTTAATAAGGTACCATATGATAGAAACTTTCTAATTTCAAAAATACTGGGATGTAAACATCAGTTTGTATTAATTATGGTAATGGCTATTCGCTTTTAGAAAAGTATTCAATTCAATTTGCTTCTGGCACTATACTATTCGGTCCTGAAAATACTTATTTGCTCACCTGTAATATTGCATCTTTTTTGTGCTGCCTTTCACACGGGCATTGCAAACAAGACTCGCATAAATGTGCACTCAGAGCATATTACATATAATTAAAGAAAATTTCCCAGTGGGCTAGTTGATTCGACATAACACTGTTGCGAAAAGTGACGAAGGGACAGGACTTAAGAGAGAAAAACAATGCACGACACCCGAGTGCAAACTAACAACTGTCTTATTTTTCAGAAAATGAGACCTTCATATAGCCTACTCGCACGTTCAGGGATGTTCTTCCCAGTCTAACCACGCCATCTATTGTCATTCATTAAGCTAATCTCTTTGCTGAGTGATATAGATGGCACATGGGGTCATCTTGATGTTGTAAGCTTCCATGACTTCTTTTTCTTTGGTTACTACATTTCAGCAAGATCCCCATCCTGTGGAAGATACGGCATGAAGCGCAATGTATGGCAAGGTCTCTGGGTGCTTGTATCAGACTGCAGTAGTATAGATGGTCGCACAGTCAATCATTTACGCACCTGCCTGTTTGGCGCATGTAATCAGCCCCACGTGTCAAAGGTATCTTGTAGACCATGTCTATCGTGCACTCAGTCAATCCTTTAATGTGGTTTATAGTGCATGCATTCAGGGTATTCCTTTCGCTGGTCATTCCATTTACTTTTGAGCACATTTCCTTTAGCTTTTGTCGTGCTGTGAGGACCACTCGTTCGCTCGGTTAAACTGAGCGAACGAGTTCAGCAAAAGATGAGAGCGAAGGCAGCATGCAGTGGGAGATTAAAAAATCGGCAAGTAAGAAGAGGCATAAGGAGGAAAGTGGATAGGAAGGTGCAGCATAACCATGAGGCAGAAAGGAGAGGAGTGTATGGCAAAAGTGTGCGAATAAAAGCGAAGTGCAGTGACGGTAGCTACGGGATGGTGCCAGAGTAGCACGCAATGTCTGGGAGGTTTGTTAGCGGTGGCTTCTGTGAACCACGTCCACGCATCACCCATGCGCTGGCTCACGCGATTCGAGATTGGCAAGGCAGTGGCGCCACACTTCGCTCCGTTTGCAACATGCCACACGAGACCGATTGTCCTTGCCAGTGAAATGACAACGCATGTAGAGCTGCACTAAAATTTCGTATTAGGGAGTATCGTAATTGTCTGTGATTTTTTTCTGTCAATTGCATGTGCTCTGCAGTAATAAACATTGCAGAAGCATCGTTGGTCGCTTATGCTCTTATGCCTCTCAATATAGGTATTGTATCAAAGCAGATTCCTTGCTTTGTACACATTTGTTTCCAGAGCTGTCTCTGCACATTTTACACTTTATGAAGAGGGGAGGCTATGGAACAGCTTAGAAGTTATATCACTGCTCCATGTATTGCAATTATTCATTTTGTGCTAGGTGTCATGTGCTGTAATGTAAGCTATCCAAATGCTCCTTATGCAATCTTTTGCACACGTGGCGACACAGCAAAACACCTTCTCTGCCACTGCCCAACTGTCGCATATCTGTACACGTGTACATGTGTGATAGCGTTTCCCTTTCTGTCATGCGGGCCATATTGCGATCACATCACTCTCGCTCACTATGTGTATATAATTGTTGGCTGCCAAGCTGTGGTGTACTTTTTTGTCCTTATATTCCTTGGCTGTCATTCTGCCACGTTAAGTTGCTGCCATGCAATAAAACATGTTTCAAGTTCAGTCTGCCTCTTCGTTCACGGAAGCCCTGGAACACGACACCAACCTTTCACGCTCACAATTTGTTCTGTGAGCTGTACTCCATCTCAGTAGTTCCTTGCCACACTGGGGAAGCTGTAGGGCTCCTTAGTTAATAGGAAGGCTGAATGGCCCTCAAGGTGTCTTCATCGCACCGCACCGTCTGCTCGGTGTCTGCTTTCCATCCTGTCATTACATGCTCCATTGTTGGAGGATTGACGAAAAAAATGTTTTGACGCCATAACCAGAAGCCTTGTTTACGTGCATGCGACAGCGGAGCTTCGCTTAACCTGTACACTTTCCCTTCATTTACCTTGCAGCCACCTTAATAAACAGCAGGTATGAACGCCCTCATAAATGTTCACTTGCGGCGCAGCGTCTGCTCGGCATCTACTTGCTGGAATGAAAGCAGTTTAGGAAATAATCTAAAGCTCTATTTTACTGACTGCAGCATTTATCATGGGTGCGAAGAGGGTGTTGCGACAGAAAGCCTGTGGTGCAAATTCAAGGAAATGTACTAGGATGCTGATCAAAAGTTTTATAGTTGTATAGTGCAAAACCACATTTACATACAGGAATGACATGACACTGGTCATAACTTAAAGCAACGGTTCATGGGGTCCACATATATGGGCACATAAACATCATTCCCAATGCAAGTTTGCCAGTTGCAAGTTTGACTTGATATGATAGTCACTTTTCATATAGAAGTGACATGATGACATACTGGTAATCAATGCCTGTTATTTCTTTATTCCCACAATGATCAGTTGTATAATACTTGTGCTCAGATACGATAACGCATCTCTGAATCACAGATATCACATCCAATCTGCCCTATGCAAGTTTGCTTCATGAAATGGGAAACTCATTGATATAATCAGTTACGGATTATGCCAAAGTGTTATGCTGTTTCTTGCAGTTTTGTCTTTCATGAGTATTTGCATAATGTGAAAAATAGTAGCCTGATGTTCTAAATGTTATGTATACTATATGACAATACTATTCTTTTTTCGTGATCAGAGGAGGCTTTTGTGTCAACATATAAATTGGAAGTTTTTTAACAACGAATATGTGACAAGTACTTGCAGGTGAACAAGCGTATGCAGCCTTCCAAAGGCAAGCACGGTAACGAATGTATCTTTTAGCCGTATTGGCACAAAACTTTCCGATAGGCTTTTTTTTTGCCTAAAGCCAACCACCCATCTCGATCTAGCAGATTTATCTTTTATGTGACAAGTCTGTGTTGTTTTCCTTGCAGCAAGTCCTTTTACATGTGTCTGCAAAACATTGGCCCTTCATTATGTTTGTTTTTTCTACAACTTTCATGTTTTTTTTTTGGAAACAATTTATTTTGCATTTTTGGAAGCTCTTCATACAGCAGCCATTATTTCTTGGAAAGCTTCTTTGCAACGAGGCTGTAAAGTTGTTGATACACTATTCAAGTATTTTTTTTATATAACATTAGTAGCCTTGCACTTAAAACTTATCCTTTGTCCCCAATAGTTAGCTCTATTTTGCACTAGTTGGTTAAGATGTAGTACCTAAATATATGGAAATAAATATTGCTACTACAAGTACTCACGTCGTCGTGTCACTATTCAATATTTGACACTTACTATTTTTGTTCAATTTCTGTTTGAAAAAAATTAACATTCGCCCACCTCACAATGCATGAAGATGCGCCCAAGCCATATTTGTGATGTAAAAAAGAGGTGAGGCATGCAGACAGGACACAAGAGCAGAGAAGTGGACTTCTCTACTCTTGTTTCCTGTCTACACACCTCACCTCTTTTTTGCATAATGAATCCTTACCAAATAGCTCAACTTTCTGTCGTTCTAACCCATATTTGTGCTTTCTGAAGTCTTACTTTGCTGCATATAATAGTGGCAAAAAGCAGCTTTTCAGAGAGAACTTGATTTTGTTGTTCTGTGTATTCTGTTCTTCTGCCATAAGTATAGTGAACTGATAACTATATCGCATACACACAGCCTCTCAATGGAACAGACATTTATTTGATACACATGAATTCGCACCCTGTTCATCTAGATTTCAAAATTATGCTGATTGTGGCTAGCCTCCAGTATGTACAGAAGCATGTCTATGATGTGGTCTGAGGGTACATGTGCAGTGCTACTGTGAAGCTAGTTATAGTTCTCACAGCAATGCACCAAGTAAGGTTGTTGCTTCATTGTTATAAAGAAAGACAGCATCAGCTAGGCTGTAAGGGCAACAAAAATGATTGGTGCAATTCACCAAACATACAAACAGAATATAATATGACCATAATGCCATGTGCTAGTTAGTACATCAAGTGACTAAGAGAATGATGTAAGGGCTGTTTGGTTAATCTGGTTTATTTGTCGTTTTAAAACACAGGCTGTGAAGGTAACTTCAACATGTCTAATTATTCACGAAATTGGGGAGATGGCAGTGAGACTCCCTGGGAAAGCAATACCTCAGTTGTACTAATGGTATGGCTTGATTATATAATTTCATCATTGCTTGTTTAGAAATATGATGGTGAGTTAGAACCTATGAAATGCCACTACAGCAAGGCTGAACATCCATCCTTACTTCTCAGAGGCTTAAAGAGTGATAAACAGTTATGCTTTAGAGCATATTTTGGTAACAAATATATGCCATCTTCATTTCAGTGGAATGGAAAGAGGTGATTGAGCACAGCCATGCTATTGTAGCACGCATGAAGGAATACAGGAGAGCCTGGGGGCTAATATATGTTAATAGAGTTAACAAGTAGCTGTGACTGGCAAGATTATTTTGCTCCACAGAGGATGCTGCAGTAAGGTTTGTGCAACTGTAAGCAATACAAGAACGAGTGAAAGATTACTTGTAATATATGGATTTGTATGGCAGATGAGAATGTGCACCCAATTTGCCACTACGCATTTTTTCTATTTTATGTTCAGCACAGAGTGTGAGTCACTATGGCTTCTTAACTGGAAATTTCTGCGTTCCGTTTCACAGTGTTTATGGGGCTACCTGCATTCATTTGACTACTTATGAAGTGATTGGATAATAGAACATGCCCACATTACAGATTTACACAGAACAGAATATGAATTCATCATAAAGCTCCACCCGAGAAACTCTGTTGGTTATGAAAACAAAAAATGGCAACAAACATTCCCTTACTTTCTTGTGCTGCCCCGTAAATGCTGCTAATTAACTAATGTCTACGATGCAGACATTCTGTTCTTTCATTAGGGGTAGGTGCAAGCTGCCCTGACACAATGAACATGCATTCATTGTCTACAAGCTACTGCATGTTGGAATTGGTGTTACAGCAGGCATGGTAAATGTTCTCCCCTGCTTGTGTCTTGTGCACCATATGAGCCAGCATTTCATTTCATTGTCGTGTACCTGTTTAAGCTGTTACTGATTCAGAAAGGCAAATATAAAACGACTTACTACGTCAACCATTTCATATGCAAGATCACTGCACTCATTGCAAAGCTTATTAGAGAGTTTTAGATCAGGGGGATGCAATCGTTGAGGCTCTAAGTACTAGGGGGCCTCAATGCTTGTGTCCCCTTAATCTAGATCTCTATAGTCGCTTGATAATCTTGCTTTGCTTTGAGATGAAGTACACATACTGTGCACCTATTTGTTAGTCTATGCACTTCTCTTTCTTTTTAATGTGGTTGTGCATTAGCTAGCTAGGTTGTCACTACATGAATGAGATTAGGGCCATGCCTAACGCTATCAAATAACATTCCTTTGCTATAGCTCACTGACTGTGCAAGCTTCTTTTTTATCTAGGGAAAAGAATAAAAAGAGAATGCATGCATAAATGATGTTGATAGCAGCAAATGGTCTCAAGGCAATCATCCTTGATTGTCGCCATTGCTGAGAGAGCAAGCATGCCTGTATTCACTTTGACCACAGGCTGTACATTGTTTAAATGCTGATAGAGGTATGGATAAATAGTGAAGGGGCAGCAGATTGGCCACCCAGGCCTTTATGCATGGGCATTGCTGCCTTGCGTGCCCCATAAACCTCTGTCATCTCTTAAGGCATGAATGACATAACACTACTTCTATTGGCAGGGACATCTTTAGCAGCAACAAGAAATGTAAACATTAGGTGAATTCACGCCTATATGGGGTGTCTTTTCAGCAATATGAATTAATATTTGTTTTCATGCAAACATTCTTCTCTTGAAAACATATCTGACAAGCATCTCTGCCTGAAGAAGTAACTGTGATATGTACATATCACTATTATGTATGTCATAATTGTAATCAATTGCTCAGGACGTACTGATGGCTAGTTGTTTAGTCATGACTTAACATGGCAGTGCACCTTGAAATAATGATGTAACATAGTATGAACAAATGCTAGCTCTGTGCGCTCGTGTACGTTCATTCGGTGTTACATCATTGTTCAGAAGTGCGATGCCATATTACATCATGTAAGCAATTGTAGGCTCACTGTTAACTTGACAGCTACTAAAGAGACCTCAGCAGCAAAGTGCAACTAAATCAACAAGCCACTTTTGATGATTCACATGCGTGCTCAGTGACGAAGTGACTTGTCAATCAACACAGCTGTATTCTGTGATAATAGAACCATCTGTATAGGAGTATGTTAATAGATAATGCTGCGGCGCTTCAGCAGGCTACGCTGTTGCTGTGACAGATCCCTTGCTCATTGGCTTAGATACACCTATGTGTTCATGTATGCACGTTCTTCCAAGCTGTTACGTACAGGGTCTGGCCCCATCCGTGAAAGGAATGCGCATTGGTTGGTGGCAGAAAACAGACCGAGTTTATTTTCTACAAGAGATGCAGATGAGAGCCGCATGTGTTCGAGGGGGCAAACTCTCGGTCCCTGTCTAGTGGCCGAGATGCTGGGGATGATGGAGAATTCTTGGAAGTCGACTTGGGGCAGGGTCGCTTCCTGTTTCGTCTGCACTGGTGCCTTGTCCAGCCGAGGAGTGGTGGTGCATCACTTGTACACAACATTTTCCTCCCTTCTGAGATGGAGTCGCCTTAGTGATCCGGAGGGTGTCGTTACCGCTGCGGGCATGACTCTGCAGTTGTGTTTGGCACGGTCTCAGGGGCAGTGCCAATCTCTGGTTTGGTCACCGATGATTGCGAAGGCTTCAGCATTCCTGAGAGAGTGGCCTCTGACGACGTGGAGTTATCTGCTTTTACCCCAAGCATAAATGGGAGCGGGACACTGCTCGCGGTTAGCGTACAGCCCTTATCCTGTGTCGCCGAATCTTCTGTGGGGTGTCTCAAAACACGGGGCTTGATGTGGTCACATTGTCATTGCACTAACCTGTTGGGGCCCTTAATGAGCCACGATCTATGGCCTAGCTTTTCCAAAACCGTTCCCTCTGTCCAGATCGGATTCCCTCCGAAGTTTCGAAAGAAAACTGCTTGTCTGACAGCGAGTACTGTCGACTTTGTGTCCCTGTTGCAGTTCGTATGGATTTTGTTCGCTTTTACTTGGGGCTGAATGCACGTGAGAGCTGTATCCAGCTCACGCCCGAACCCAAGTGCAGCTGGCATTTCACCCGTTGATGTGCAGATGGTGGTGTGTTGCTCTAGAAAAAGTGGGCCGGCCTACATGCGAATGTTCTGTCCTTGTTTTTGGCTAATGCTCGTTTTGTTTCAAAAGCCATCCTTTCTGCTTGGCCATTTGTTGTAGGATGGTACGGTGTGCTTGTTACATGGGTCACTCCATTTTTCTTTAGGAAGCTCTCAACTTCTGCTGAAAGGAAGGATGGCCCGTTATCAGTCACAAGCTTTTTGGGGAGCCCAAAAGCTGCGAGAAGGTTCCGGAGTTCCTCAATCAATGTGGCAGACTGTGTATTATGCATGGAGCACACTTCCAACAATTTGCTGTATGTGTCCACAACAATTAGCCAGCATTCTGCCTTCTATGGGACCAACGAAGTCTGCGTAACTGTGTCCCAAGGCGTTCTGGTGCGTTCCCATTTGGGCACTGGTGCCCTGGCTGGTGCCCTTTGGTGTTGACAACAAGTTGCACAGTTTCTAGTGAGCCGTTCGATATCTGCGTCAATGCCTGCCCAACAAAAGTACCTTCGTGCACATGCCTTCATGACCACAATTATATGGTGGTTTGCAGGTGCAAGTTTAAGAAGGTAGTTTCTCGCCTTTGTTTTGGAGTTACCATCCGGGAGCCTCTAACAAGGCACCCTTCCTGCGCTGAAAGCTCAGTCTCCAGTTTCCGGCACGATGAAAACTGTTCTTTTGGCAGTTTATGAACTTCACCGTTTGAAACAGCCTCCAGCACTTGGGACAGAACTGAGTCCTCTCGAGTCATTCGTGTTAGTTGACGCGGTGAATGCTCAAAGCTGAGCATGGTACCCAACATGAGCACGTCTCTTGGGGGATAAGGTTCAACTTGTGCCGGTAGTGAAAGTCAGCTTAGAGTGTCCGCATTTTGGTGCAGTAGGCCAGGCCTGTACAGCAACTTCTAATCATACGTTGCTAGTTTAAGGCACCATCGCGTAATCCTTGATGAAAAGACTCGGTGTACTTGCTTTGTTTCACTCACGATTCCAATCAATGCCTGGCGATCTGTTATGGTCACATGCCAGCCAGCTATGTACTTATGAAAATGACTGATGCTGTAGATTACTGCTGCACTTTCTTTGTTGAGCTGGAAGTAGCTCTTTTCGGCACTTCCCAGTGTTCATGAACTGAATGCAATGGGCGCCTCTCAGCAAATAGCATCTTCCTGAGCGAGGACGGCATCAACACCGTACGGCGATGCGTCCACAGACAAAAGAAGGGGCTTCGTCCCGTCGTAGTGAGCGAGCACTGTAGATGCATGAATCATCTCCTTAAGTGCCTCGAAATTGTCTTGATGCTTGCTCTTCCACTTCCAGGGCGTGTTTTTCTCTAGGAGCCTATACAATTCCACCACGACCATTGCTCTGTTCTCCAAAATGCAGTAGTCAAATGAAATAAGGCCCAGAAAAGCCCTTAGGGATGTCTTGTTAGATGGTTTGGGTGCTTGAAGTATAGCCTCAACCTTTTTCTCGGTGTTGCAAACACCACTGCCATCAATTCGATGTCCCAGGAACTAAACTGACGTAATTCTGAACCTGCACTTTTTTTTCTTGAGGCGTAAGCCTTTCTCAGTGTCTCGACAGAACCTGATTCAGACGCTGTGCGTGCTCATTTGCACTATTCCCGTTGACAATGATGTCGTCAAGGTGAACACTCACCCCTGGAATTCCAGGTATCTGTGTCTCCCTCAGGCACTGGAAGATAGCTGGTGCAGCGGAAATTCAGAACGGGAGGCATTCCACCCTGAATAGTCGTTTTGTGGTGTTCACTGTGAGCAGTGCTGCTGTTTCTTCATCAACTTTCAGTTGTTGATATGCTTGATAAAGTACCAACATTAAGAAGAGGGTTCCACCATGTAGGTTTGCAAACACTTCATCTGTAGTTGGTAGCAGGTAAGATGCCTTCTTCGCTGCTGCATTAACAGTAACAGTATTAACAGTACTCCTATAGTGACCACAGACATTGAGTGTACCGTCGGTCTTCTGAACAAGTACCAATGGGGTTGCCCATTTGGTATGCTGTGTTGGTTTTAGGATGCCTTGGGGCTGTAGATGGTCAAGCTTATGTTCCATAAGCGCCTGCAGCGCCACTGAAATCGGACGAGCCTTGCAAAACATTCCTGTCGCACCGTCTTCGAGTTCCAGGTGAACTAAAGGACCTGTATAGCTTCCAATGTCTTCCTTGAAGACATCTGGGTGTCATCCCACGACCTCTGTAATTTCTAGTGCTGGCTCTCCAACGTGGTTGATCCCCTTCACCTGAATTTGAAGTGCCAAAAACCAATCTCTTCCTAGGAGGTTGCACCCGGTGCCCTTCATAACCAACAATGGCAGCAGATAGTCCTTTGATCTCAACATCACATGAACTTGTGCGGAGCCCAGGACGTGTAACTGTTTACCTGACCATGTGCACAAATCGAGCGGCTCGCATGAAAACCACGGAGTGTTTTTCTTCCACCTTCTGTAGTCCGTGTCCTCGCTTATCAGGGAGCATGCCGCACCTGTGTCCACCTCAAACTGGACTGGATTTCCCTCCACTATCAAGTCCACGAGGGACTTGGGGCAGTGTGTACGTACACTATATGTGTGCAGCTTGCAGCAGGATTTGCTGACAGGTGGTGGTTTGGCACTGTGTGCCCGTAGCTGCTAGTTGTCAGAGCGTGGTTCCGTGTTTTTCTTTTTCTTTGAGATGCAGGCATGCTCGATGTGACCTTCCTTGGAGCAGAAACGGCACTCGGCTGTCTTGAATTTGCATGTTTCAGGGTCGTGCAAGCCGTCGCATCGATAGCAATGTCGCGCTGACGTATGCTTGCCTCCTGGCTTGGTTTGCGACGTCCTGTTAATTTCCCCCGAGTTTGCCACTCCTTTGATATCTCGCTGATGCCTTGACGCACTTTCCGCTGACAAGGCTAAGTCCACAGCGCATTGAAATGTCAGGCTTTTTCTGCGAACAGTCTCTGCGGAAGATGTTCGTCCCAGACGCCGCGGACGAACCTGTCCCGCAGCATCACACCTTGGGACGGCATAGTTGGGTTCGCCGCTGAAGCGGTTGTTTGGGTGTCAGGTGACGTCGTCGATATTGTAGCCGAAGGCAGCGCTCCGAAGTTGCAGTCGGCTGTCAAGGTTCCGAGGGCCGCAGCGTAGCTGCTGATCGACTCGTCTGGCCGTTGGTCGGGTCTTAGAAACACGTACCGGCTCTAAAGCTCGGATGTCCTGTTGTCGAAGCGCCGCCTAAGAAGTGTCACTAAATCATTTAAGTTGACTTCTGCCGGGATCTTCGGCGCTATCAGCGCGCGCACACGGTGTTCGAAAGTGTCGGCTCAACACGGCTTCTTCGCTGACGTCGCTCGCCATGAAGTAAAATCGAGGCGCTGGATCCACGATTCCCATGATTTGCCCGAGAAAGGCTCGACAGCGCCGTGCATTCGTCCTGTAGCCACGGTCGAAAAATTATCCGCTTCGCAACTCCTGCCTCATCGCCAGTGTTACGTACGGGGTCTGGCCCCATCCGTGAAAGGAGTGCGCATCGGTTGGTGGCAGAAAACAGACTGCGTTTATTTTCTACAAAAGACGCAGGCGAGAGCTGCATGTGTTCGAGGGGGCAAACTCTCGGTCCCTGTCCGGTACCCGAGAGGCTGAGGGCGACGGAGGATTCTCAGAACTCGACTCGGGATGGTGCCGCTTCCCGTTTCTCTGCGCTGGTGCTTCGTCCAGCCGAGGAGCGATGGTGCGTCGCTTGTCCACAACACAAGCATTCGCTAGCACAGCTACAAAAAGTGCGCCAGCGCGCCGTACACAACCGAGCACATAGTGACCTATGTTGTCGCAACATTATGCGGTAGCAATAAACAAATAACAAAAAAGCGGCACAGGTAAGACGACTGCACAGTATTCCAAAGGTGGGTCACCACGTCAATGCCACACATGCAGCACAGAATGTGACAGTGCAGGAGTCGCGTTTTCACCACGATGCGGAAGCTTCAACCTACATCGACAAAAATATACTAGTGTCGTCTGCTGTTGGCGATAGTTGCCGACTTCGAACAGTGTTGCTCTGCGCACTGCCGAATGTTTGCCAGCTTTCAACAGACGTCGGGTCCCCAAACCGAAGTGCGGATGCAGGCGTAATCGAACCGCTCGAGCTAAATAATAAAAAAATAACTAATAACACAGCAAACGTAATAGTAAAATTCTGGCACGGCGCGAAATTTTGCTGGTCGCCAGCACACGAGACTGCCAACTCGCTGATGCATGTTGCCAGTTGCTGGCTACCTATTTGGACAACCAGAGGGCGCATGCGAAACGCACCGCATCATGCGGTTTGAGCGTAAATGTAATTTTGTGACCGATCGCGACGACCGCCCGTTTTTCACGAACCGCATGCATGCGGTGCGGCGTGCGGCGATGGGCGGTTTGAGCGTAAATCGGCCCTTAAGGAGCTCGTGTCGCAGAAAAGCCGGTGTCGTCGGTGTTGGCCGCGAGCGATAAATCCCAGGAGGCACTTCATGAATAAAAAACAACTTGCAAGATGGGCTGGGTGGGAATCGAACCAGGGTCTCCGGAGTGTGAGACGGAGACGCTACCACTCAGCCACGAATTCGATGCTTCAAAGCTGTACAAAAGCGCCTCTAGTGAATGCGGTGTTGCCTTAGAAACGTGCCGTAGAAAGTTATATTGCGGTGTATATGCTGATATCGGTATTTATGAGCATGTAACTTGCAGAAGTCGCAGTTACACGAGTAGCGAAGTACGTTTCCGCTACATTTCTTCTGCGCTTTGCGCACACGCAGAGCCATCTTGCGGCAAACACAGAAGACCCCCTCCTCGCAATGTGCAGCGCTGCCCCGACACGTGGCGCGCCACTCGCCCGCTTCTCCTCTTCGGGCCGTGCGGGGACCGGTGCGGGGACCGGTGCGAGGATGCCCCACCACCCTTGCGTTTAATAAGTTTTCTCGCTCTCTCCCCTTCCAACTTCCCTGGTGACGCTTCGCCGTGCTCCCTCACGGGTTGCAGAATCAAGCGTCCTTCCTTCCCTTAGATCACTATCATCATCACTCGTCACTCGCACCCTCGCGTTTTGGCGACGTGGCTCCTCTTTCCGCTCACAGCGCGATTCCTAGGTGCAGCGTCCGATGAGGGACGCCTCTGACCTGATCGCTGCGCCGTAGCGCGTCTGTTGAGAAAGCGTCCCCTGCGATGTGTGCCGAGCTGCTTCCGAGGAGTCATGCGTCTGCGTAGTGCTCCCAAGCGAGATGGAGGACGATACCATCGAGGTGTCAGCCCGGCTTTCCGTGCTGATCACGACGTTTGGCTCGCGTAGATAATTTCTCCCTCCGAGACACCGAGTTCTTTGGTTCGTTCCGCTTGCTCAGGCGCACGTTTCGTTGCCGCGCCGAACGCTGCGTTGCTCGGCGCTCACCGCATGATTGGTGGATGCAGTCCGATGCAGGGCGCCTCATAAGTGATCGCTGCGCCGTAGCGCAATGTCTTACACCCCTTGGCGGGTCGATGGGAACGCTGTCGCGTTCCACTCTTGAAGGCGAAGCTTAAGCGTCCTCCAATTTTTGAAGCATAATGTCTGCTCCCCCTCTGATTAATACGACTGCTATTCTATCTTCTCCTGCCGCTTTTCCCCCGCTTCATTTCTTGCAAGGCCCTTCTAACCTCATGGCTAGTTATCGAAGGAGTCTCTGCAACCTATCCATTACTGCTTCGATTGGAGGTATCATGGCTCCTCTGGGTACTGTACAGGTCAGTATAGAACTCTTCTGCTGCTTTTACTATACCTTCGATATTGCTGATGATAGCACCCTGCTTATCTTTCAGACCATACATCTTGGGTTTGTCTGATGCCAAGTTTCCTTGTCACTGATTTCAGGCTGCGTCCATTTTCTTACTGCGTCCTGAGTTATAATTTCCAATATCCCCTATTTTCTCCCCGTTGGTTAGTTCTGACAGTTCCGCGGATTCTATCTGATGACTTGAGTTGGAGTTTCATTTTTTGTGGTTTCTTTATTAGGTCCTTTGTTACTTGGCAGAGCTTACATACTGGTTGCCTTGGTGTCTTGTCTCCTGCTTCAGTTGCTGCATCTGAAGTGAGCCTGGTTACGGTTTCATTCATTACCTCTATGTCGTCTTCATCTTTCTGCTTTAAGACTGCATATTTGTTTGCAAGTACCAACTTGAATTTGTCTCCTTTTACCCTTACTGCCTCTAGGTTGGCCTGTTTCTTCTTGATCAATTTTACTCTTTCTCGCTTCAAATAGAGGTGAATCCTAGCCCTCGTTAGCCTATGATCACTGCACTTTACCCTACCTAACACTTCTACATCGTGCACTATGCTGGGATCGGCAGAAAGTATGAAGTCAATTTCATTTCTTGTTTCACCATTAGGACTTTTGCAGGTCCACTTTCTGTTGCTACGCTTCCTTAAGAGGGTATTCATTATTCGAAGCTTATTCCTTTCTGCGAATTCTATCAGCATCTCTCCTCTAGCGTTCCCAGAATCGACGCCACAGTTGCCAATTGCTAGTTCGCCAGGCTGCTTTTTCCCCACTTTTGCATTGAAGTCGCCCATTACTACAGTATACTGACTTTGCATTTTTCGCATCGCTAATTCAACATCTTCATAAAACTGTTCTATTTATTCTTCATCGTAAAAGGAGGTTGGAGCGTAGATTTGTACTACCTTTATTCTACACCTGCTAAGTTTTATTACGACTACTGCGACCCTCTCATTAATGCTGTAGAATTCGTCGATGTTGCCCGCTTTGTCCTTATGGATTATGAATCCTACTACGAAGTGCTTCTTATCTCGTAGTCCTCTATAGACGTCAGACTCTGGAGTTTTGCAAGACACGTAGCGCCACCTGCCGGCGCGAAAAGGCAGTAATTGAGTATAGTGCGGAGTCAGACTCCCGTGCTAAGTTGCCTATGCAGCTAGCGACTGCCAAACGACGATTTGACTATATTGTGGTCCGTATTGCGAGTGTTTAGCCCATTTAACACCCAGACAGAGAGCTACGAATTTCTACGCTAGTCGGACGCGCCCCCGAACTGCCATTAAAGCGCTTGTTGGCTCACTTGGCTCACTCGTCAGACTGATGGCGAAAATGAGGGCAACCTCGATAGCTCCGCGCGCTACGAAGAAACGCCGCAATCGACGCTACTGTTGTCGTGTAAATTGCCATCAATGTGAATGACTGAATAACAACGCTCAGTTTTACTGATTTTCATCACGATCGTATGAAGGGGAAAGGCGAGAGCGCTGAATACGGGCCGTTCGACCTGTTGGGTAATCGAATTACTTGCATTCCCTACAACACAGCGGCTCGCATGAGAAAGTGCGACAATTTTGTTCTTCTGTAATTGTGTTGCGTAGCCCTGAGGGAGGACAGTGGTAACCAAGCGAAAACTCAAGAATCTGCAGCCGCCACTTCGTTGGTAACCGAAAAAACAACGTTGCGAACCATCCTGCTTATGTGCCATCGATATTTCCACCTTTTAACAGGCATCCGCCTCCGCTTGACTCAACAAGTGGAACGGAGAGATTTGGCGGGTCAGTTTAACCAAACGTTTTGGTTCGTTTATGAATTCAAAATCCTGTTCTAGAGCATCGTTGTATCGCGAGCTCATTTCTAGTTTTGGTATTTTTTATGTCCTGCGCCGATACAACAAGCACGTTTCGCAATGTGCTGAGCCTGCTAGACTGCGTTTTTCAAATGTGAGCAATAAAGTTGCTGTAGGAGCACTGGATGAGTAATTGCGAAGTAACATACGCGTGTAAAGAAAAAAATGTCGCGTGTGTTTACATTTATTTGTGCGCGCTTCTTGCTCGAAGCGTCTGCGAAAAGTTCAAAGGTACTGCGCGATGATGTAGCTCCTGCGAGAAAGAAAGATGCGGCGCGTAGGCACTGTAGGAAGCTTACTTTCGTTATGTTCGCACGCTGTTTTCTGCTTTGGAAAACGTTTTCTGTTTGCTGCCCTGACAAAGGCTATGGAAGGATTTACTCTCTGTAAATAATTGCGAGAAAAAAGATTACGATAAAATGCATAAAAATATAGGATAAGAAGCCAACAAACACTGACGCCAAGGACAACATAGGGGAAATTCCTTGTGCTTAATAAATGAAATAAAGAAACGATAAATTAATGGAAATTAACGTGGATGAAAAAAACAACTTGCCGCAGGTGGGAACCGAACCCACAAGCTTCGCATTTCGTGTGCGATGCTCTACCAATTGAGCAACCGCGGCGCTGTTTCCCCATCCACTTTCTTGGGTATTTATGTGTCCTAGTAGAACCCTGGGAGTGTTAGCCAGCACCACCCCTCACAGACCTTGGCGGCGGACGTCGAACGTCCTTTTGGCCGCCTGCGTCACGAGAGCGTGATCTTTTTGGGTGAAGGCAACTGGTCAAAAAACCCACATATGCTACCTGAAGGCGTCACGTAGCATGAGGTAGATGCCTTCTTCTAGTTTTTAAACCTATAGCAGATACCTAAGTTTTGTGTTCGGGACATTTTCAATATGAACGAATTTTCAATGCTTGGATCTTTATGCTGATATGCCTATAAACAAAGCTGATGCGCCCTGTACTTGCGAGTTGCAGCACGCCGAAATAACACCCGAGACTTCTTTTATATTGTACACGTACTTCACCCTGCTGAGCTTACTCCCTTTCCGAAGCGTAGATTGGCGGAAGAAGCTTTCCAGGTCCTTGATTTTTTAGGAAAGCGTGCCTCAGCACAACCGAAAGCGGAGGGTCCATTGTGGCCTATACACCTTCGCTTGCAGACAGCTGTTCTTGCACTACTCAGTTCGCGCCATGTCTGCGCTGGGGGCGCTGATGACGGGCTTTTCCGCAGCGCCGCCTGGGCAGAGTCTGAGGTCTATAGCAGAGGACGCGGCCTTTGTCAGCACTGTATAGGCCTCACCAGTTCTTCTAACCTACCCAATGCTATGCCAGTTATGTGTGATAGTTCCTCAAGTAGTCCTGCTTGGCTACCCTCACTCGAGAGTGGTTGGGTGTTAAACGTTGCAAGGGTCAGTTTTCATTGCCGGCCTGTTCGGGTCCAGAGATTCTTAGCACCCTCTGCTGCGTTACAAGTCTGACCGCCGCCTTGCACAGCTGCTCCACAGGTGCTGGGAACTGAGGGCCATTGGTTAATCGAATGATTCGTTCGGGAGGGAGTCGCCGAACACTGCACCAGGGAGGCCAATTCCTGTTCTGGTGAGGAAGTGTCTTGTTGAAGCTTACTGGGTCTTCCTAATTTGGTTGTACCTGGATAAGTACAGCCCCCCTTGCTCTAGGCGTTTTTGCCGGTGTCAGGCGTCACTTCAAGCCTGGAGATGTACTGTACTGGGGAAAGTGAATTCAAGTTTGCCACCTTCAGGGAGAAGAATGCGGGGGTTCAAACTTCCGACTATGGCAACCAAGCATCCAAGCTAGCTCAGTCAAATAACCCTGTCTAATTTTGGAGAATTCCCGCCCAGAGGATCCTACCTGCGTGAAAGCATGCTTGAATTATCCGCGATAGACGGATTTTGCTGATCAAAAGAGGTGGCACGACATAGTGTTTCTCAATCGTTCTAACATCGTGGTTTCGGAGTCTCCCGTACGCATTGCGGTCATCAACGCGGCTTCATACACGATATATTTTCGTCAATTTTGAACAGCACTTAAATGTAGTCTTAAAGAAAAGATGAGAAACGGAAAATCTTTCAGCGCTTACCGGGAATTCACGAGTCGCATATGGACGGTGGTACACCAAGCAGCTTGCGGTTGCGTCTGCCTAGCTCTGGCATCAGAGAAGTCTATCCGAACGAGACGGAATTGATACTGAAACGCCGCCCAAGGCTGCGGCGTCGGATGTGAGCAGAGTGCATTGGCAGAAACTTTCGCTCAAAGGGCAAATACTCAGAATGGCAAGAACATATGGTTCTCAGCCGCGCATAAAATAGGCGACCTTGGAAGCGGCCTTGCTCTATGCATGGAAAGCGCTTATACGATGTGTCCTTTAACAGGGTGTCTACCAAGTTGATATTTCCAAATTCCCTGAGTATTCCAGGTTTTCCCTGAGTGCCACTGCGAAATTCCCTGAGGGATTCAGAACTATGTTTTATGTCAAGACGGGCTGGAACCATATCCCCCGATGCTGTCACTCATTAGTAAGCGCATGAAATTTTTTTTTAAAAGAACCAACTTAATCCAATTTGAATACTAAGGAGTAGTGTTTACGTTATTCAAAAAAAGATTAGAAGGAAGGGGTCAGTAAAACGCACAGCAAATAAAATGTCTTCGAAAGAAATTGCAAATCGAATAAGACATTCTCAAATATGTACAAATAAAAAGGAGATGCATACAGAAGCAAATATTTTCGAATATGAGCTATTTATACCAACTGATAGCAAGCTCAGTGGTATGAGGCCCGAATTTGGTCACAATTGAGAGTCTCTCTCAACAGCTTGTAAGTCAATTTCAACTGTGCTGACATACTCTCAGCCCGTGCACGACGCCTCAGTGTTGTGCTTCACTGCTTTAAAGAGTTTATTTTGGTTTGTATAACGGACACCCGCATCTCGGCGTCAGCCAAGAGTGTTTTTTGAGCTCAGGCTCCTTCAAAGAAGCGCTCGCATACTTCATTCCCCGTTCATTCCTCAATGCGTCGATCCTTTCTGTTCTCGCCCTCCTTTTGTCGCGCGTTCGCACTACGGACCATTTGAAGCACACTCTTGGTCAGTTCACAGTCAACGTCCAATTTTTCGGACCCCTTAGGGGCAGCGAAATCTTCCGAAAAATCAGGCAGTCCGAAAAAATAAATGTATGTCTTTTACTGCTCTTAAGGGCTCAAATCGACACAGGCACGTCTGCAAAAGCTCTGAATGCCTGTCAGTACACTTATTAGGCATAGCGGTGCTCTTACTGTGACAGGAGAGGGCGGGCGCACGCGTGTAAAATTAAGGAATACATATTGTGTCCCGTGACAATTGCCCCTTCCTACGCTTATTAAGCTTCACCGCAATACTTTTACTAATGCTTCACCGCGTTACACAATACTGAGGCGAAACTAACTCTCAGGAACCAGCATTACGGATTGCGCCGTGCTTTCCGAGCTTCGAAGCCAAAATTATTGCTGACAGCGGAGAATTGAAGAAACACGGCACCGAACGGCAAGAAGCTTAATAGCGAACGTCGAAGCGGCTAGGCGTAGCGTTGCCGCAGTGGTGGCTGCGGCTGCCAGCGCATCTCCATGCGATAGCGCCGGTTCGAGGCAGCGAGGTAATCAAAATGGCAGCGGTAGTGGCTTTGATTAATGCCGTTTAGGACCTGCGGTCATGCAGAACGTCCGGAAAATCGGACGGCAAAGAGTTCTTGCGTCTGAAATTTCAGACGTTCTGACACATTGACTCTATGGGGTACGTGGTGGTGCCGCGAAGCCGTCCAAATTATTAGGAATCCGTAAAGTAGGTCGTTGACTCTACACTGGCCACTCCTCCAGCCGACGACAGGGCGTCAAAGACGATTCGTTACGATTCCTGTCTGTTACTCGAGCCAGCATTACCGCGACTTTCGACCCTTTCAATAAAATTACAGCTAATTTTCTCTGATAGAGGCACAAGTTCCCTGAGTTTCTCCAGACTACTAAATATCCCTGAGAATTCCCGGTTTTCCCAGTTGGTAGACACCCTGTTTAAGCTACAGCGAATGTGTCTGCGTTCAGTTAGACATTGTTTGTATACTTCGCGCGGGAAAGCTATTGACGTCCCTTCTGCGGCCGCAGTTTCAATACTTGCAATTTAGCAGTTGCGAATGTAGGCTCGTGATCTACGGGAGCACAAACGGAAACACGCGAGAACGAATATAAGTGCAAATGTAGAAGAAAAATCTATACACCTTTACCATGACCTAACAAATTAACCACGACAGCTCGTTTGTAGCGAATTTCACCTACTTGGAAATATTGATGTTGCTGCGTGTGCTTCTACTAGCGCACTTGTATTTTGCTGTGAGCCGCAGGTTGTGCACATTAATTTTATTTTGTATCTACATGCCTACAAGGTTGTGATTGCCAATGCATTTCCTGCATTGCAACAAATATGTTTTCCACCCTGTAACGGCCCAAAAATGGGCTAACAGTGTTAATAAATGAATGAAATGAAATAAAAAAAAAATGGACGCTAACTGCGACCGTTTTTGACGTGATGAAAATATGTATGTGAACTGTACAACTGCTGTCGCTACGTTATTGTTTTCTTTATTGTTTCCTTGATACTGCACACTTTCTCATCACTTTTTTCTCTTCCTTTCGTGCGATAATTGTTTTTCTTGGGGGGGCGGGAGGAGAGGGGCATCTCACTAGAAATTCAGCGCAAGGTATGTCAGTAGAATCAAGTTAATCAACAAGCGCAAGAGAGCTGACATAAGGAAGTATAATATGTATAGAATTCAACATGCTCTCAGGAACGGAGGAAGCCTAAAAGCAGTGAAGAAGAAACTGGGAATAGGCAAGAATCAGATGTATGCGTTAAGAGACAAAGCCGGCAATATCACTAGTAATATGGATGAGATAGTCCGAGTGGCTGAGGAGTTCTATAGATATTTATACAGTACCAGTGGCACCCACGACGATAATGGAAGAGAGAATAGTCTATAGGATTTTGACATTCCACAAGTAACGCCGGAAGAAGTAAAGGAAGCCTTGGGAGTTATGCAAAGGGGGAAGGCAGCTGGAGAGGATCAGGTAACAGCAGATTTGTTGAACGATGGTGGGCAGATTGTTCCAGAAAAACTGGCTACTCTGTATACGCAATGCCTCATGACCTCGAGCGTACCGGAATCTTGGAAGAACGCCAGCATAATATTTATCCATAACAAAGGGGACGCCAATGACTTGAAAAATTGTCGACCGATCAGCGTACTGTCCATTGCCTACAAATAGAATCAGGAACAGCTTAGACTTCTGTCACCCAAAGGACCAGGCAGGATTCCGTAAAGGCTGCTCAACAATAGACCGTATTCGCACTATCAATAAGGTAATATATATATATATATATATATATATATATATATATATATATATATATATATATATATATATATATATATAGCTTTCATTGATCACGAGAAAGCGTTTCATAGCAAAAACCTCAGGAGTTATGGAGGCATAAGGAATCAGGGTGTAGACGAGCCGTATGGAGGACTACGGTGGCTGTGGAGCCGCTATAGATATCTTTCAGTAAAGATATCTATAGCGGCTCCACAGCCACAGTAAACCGACCTCAAGTACCACTTGGCAACAGTCAGCAGGAAAACTGCCAGCATGTGATACGCGCTTTGTTCACGGCACTACGTTCCCACGTCGCGAAGATGCCTGCTAGTTCAACGAAGGATATGCTGGAAGCAGTGCTGGCTCTTGAGTCAGTAATAGACCTCAGACTCTGCCCAGGCGGCGCTGCGGAAAAACCCGTCACCAGCGCCCCCATCGCAGCCTTGGCGCTAACTGGGTAGTGCAAGAAAAGCTGTCCGCAAGCGATGGTGCATAGACCACAATGGACCCTTCTCTTTCGTTTGTGTTGAGGCACGGTTTCCTAAAAATCAAGGACCTGGAAAACTTCTTCCGCCTATATCCACGCTTCGGAAAGGAAGCTCAGCAGGGCGAAGTACGTGTACAATATAAAATAAAGTCTCGAGTGTTATTTCGGCGTGCTGCAACTCGCAAGTACGGAGAGCATCAGGTTTGTCTATAGGCATATCAGCATAAAAATCTAAGGATTTCAAATTGGTTCATGTTGAATATGTCCTGAACACAAGACTTAAGTATCTCCTATATTTTTATGTATTTTATTGTAATGTTTTGTCTCGCAATTATTTACAGAGAGTAAATCTTTTAATAGCCTTTTCCAGGGCAGCAGACAGAAAACGGTTTCCAAGGCAGCGAACAGCTCTCATAACGAAAGTAAGCTTCCTACAGTGCCTACGCGCTGCATCTTTCTTTCTCGCAGGAGCTACAGCATCGCTCAGTACCTTAATTTGAACTTTTCGCAGACGCTTCGAGCAACAAGCGCGCACAAATAAATGTAAATAAACGCGACATTTTTTTTTCTTTACACACATGCGTTACCTCGCAATTACTCATCCAGTGCTCCTATACAGCAACTTTATTGCTCACATTTGAAAAACGCAGTCGAGCAGGCTCAGTACATTGCGAAGCGTGCTTGTTGTATCGGCACAGGACATGCAAAATACCGAAAGTAGAAATGTGCTCGCGATACGACGATGCTCTAGAACAGGATTTTGAATTCATAAACGAACCAAAATGTTTGGTTACGCTGACCTGCCAAATCTCCCCGTTCCACTTGTTGAGTCAAGCGGACGCGGACGTCTGTTAAAAGGTGGAGATATCGATGGTACATAAGCAGGATGGTTCGCAACGTTGTTTTTTCTGTTACTAACGAAGTGGCGGCTGCAGATGCTTGAGTTTTCGCATGGTTACCACGGTCCTCCGTCAGGGCCACGCAACACAATTACAGAATAACAAAATTGTCGCACTTTCTCATGCGAGCCGCTGTGTTGTGGGGAATGCAAGTAATCCGATTAACCAACAGGTTGAACGGCCCGTATCCAGCGCTCTCGCCTTTCCCCTTCATACGATCGCAATGGAAATCGGTATAACTAAACGTTTTTATCCTGCCCTTCACGTTCATGGCGATTTACAACACAACAGTAGCGTTGATTGCGGCGTTTCTTCGTAGCGCGCGTAGCTATCGTGGTTGCCGTCGCTTCCGCCATCAGTTTGAAGAGTGAGCCAGCAAGCGCTTTATGGCACTTCGGCGGCGCGTCGAACTAGCGTAGAAATTCATAGCTCTCTGTCTGGGTGTTAAATGCGCAAAACACTCGCAATATGGACCAAAATCTAGTTAAATCGTTGTTTCGCAGTTGCTATCTGCATAGGCAACTTAGCAAGGGAGTCGGGCTTCGCACTACTCAATTACTGCCTCTTCGCAACGGCAGGTGGCGCTACGTGTCTTGCAAAACTCCAGAGTCTGACGTCTATACTCTGCTCTACTTCCACATACACTCAGTAGCATAATGGCAATGTCTCGCCCACTTGGTCCATTCCGTCGTCCAAAAGTGCCCTTAATAATGCAATGGAACTGCGCCGGTATTCTACAGCGTCTTTCTGAACTCAGCCTTTTCCTTCGAGACATACCTATACCAATTCTAGCCCTCTCGGAGGCCGGTCTCCCAAATGGAAGGATGATCCCAGGGTACATCAGACATGGAAATCCGAGTATACCATCATTTGCAAATGGAAGTGCGATGATATACATCAGGCGAGAAATACCTCACGTCACCTTACCAGTGCAAGACCTTTGTTCTACCTTCTTGGAAGTCGCCGCTGTGCAAGTGTGCCTAGGAAAACGAAAACTCAGTGTGGTGTCGGTGTATATAAGTCCGCGCAGGAAGGTCTCCATGGAGGCGTTCATAAAGGACCTTTGTATTCGTTGCCCCTCTCCTATAATAATCTGTGGGGACTTTAACGCACATCATTCGCTTTGGGGAGGTAAGACTCCAGATTCCCGAGGCAAGGAACTAGTCACAGCCGCGGAAGCTGCTGACTTGTATATCGGGAAGGATGGCAAACCGACTTTCTTCAGACCACCAGATTCATGGAGTGCCATAGACCTCGTGATCCATTCTACAGACCTTGTCGTATCGTCAACAACGGCCCCAGACAGGATGGGCAGTGACCACTTTCCGATCTTCACCAACATCACGGGATTTCACACTGCTGGGCGACAATTCTGTGCTGTGACCCGCTGGGACACATACAGAGAAGCGTTGGACGAATCCCCTGGTGAGCTGTTCGCAGATATGCTGCGGAGCAAAAGAGTGGCTACCTCAATGTTGAAACTGCCAGATCATTTCCCTACTCCTGATTTGAAACTAAAGAACCTTTGCGCAGCGCGTAGGAGAGCGGAGCGAAAACTAATGAGAAAAACGGGAAATCCATCTGCGAAAACTGAATACAACAGAATAAACGCTGTCATCCGTCGTCACACAAAAAGATTAAGACGAGTTCAATGGGCTGCTTTCTGTGAGAGTTTATCGGCGTTTACTCCCATGACAAGGATATGGGGAGTAATAAATAGCCTATCAGGAAAGATTCGCCTACACAGGCCATTCGAAGTACTTGCTTTAAAGCAAGGAAAAGATTTGCAAACCCTTGCAGAAGATTTTGCAGGCGTATACACATCTGGCAGATCAGCAGGAGTATCGAACCCTCTGTTGTCTGAAGCATTCCATACCATGGATACGCCGTTCACCTTTCGTGAGTTGGATTTGGCGCTTAGCAAATTAAGAAGACGCTGTGCTGTGGGTCCCGATTCGATCAGCAATAAGATGCTGACAAATCTGCCATATGAGCGAAAACGAGCACTTCTGGACATATTTAATCACGTCTAGAGCACAGGAGAGATCCCAGAAGCGTGGAAGACAGCATGCGTGGTGCCAGTGCTCAAGTCCGGAAAGGATCCTGCAAACCTCACCTCATATCGGCCAGTATCGCTAACATCATGCGTATCAAAGTTGATGGAAAGACTCATATGTACGAGGTTAACATGGTATCTTGAGCAAGGAAATAGACTGCCATCATGTATGACCGGATTTCGTCCACGGTTGAGTGCCCAGGACAGTGTCTTGGATCTACTAAGCCATATCGAGCACCATCGCGTAGACGGCCTTTCCACACTCGCCATCTTTATGGACGTTGCCAAGGCATACGACTGTGTGCTTCATACAGGCATCATCAACGGACTCCGAGCCATAGGCGTCTCGGGAAATGCTCTTCGATTCGTCCATGAATTTCTCAGTGATCGATGTGTACAAGTTAAGCTGGGAAGTATAATGAGTGTCAAGCGACGCATTTCCCTCGGCGTCCCACAAGGAAGTGTCTCATCCCCCTTGCTTTTTAACGTTGCCATGGCCAGCCTTCCAGATGCCCTGAAAGTAGGTCGGACGGCAGTTAAAATGTCCATCTACGCAGATGACATCTGCATTTGGATCTCGGGGTACCAACACAAATGTTTGGCCCGGATAGCCCAGGCCGCAATCTCCACTATGGATCGCCACTTATCGACGCTTGGCCTATCCTTATCAGCAGAAAAATCAGCCTTCATGCTTTTCCCGGGAGTGAGACGCAAGTCAACACGTTGACGCTGAATATCAGAGGGCATTCAATTCTTCGTGCAACTCATGTTCGATTCCTGGGCGTCACCATCGACAACAAGCTACTATGCCGTGGTGCGGTCGAAAGTGTTGTGGCTGCATCAGTGCAAAGAATCAACGCACTTCGTCGATTGGCAGGTGTGCGTTGGGGAAACAATCCTATATCCATGCTTAAACTGAACGCTGCACTGATAACAAGCCGCATTCTCTATCAGCTCCCTCTGATATCACCGTCATCGAGTCAATTCGAGCGCTTGGAGGCAGTGCACAGAAAGGGACTTCGCTTGGCGATGGGAGTTCCAACGGCGGCTTCAAACAAGAAAGTCACTAATGAGGCAGAGTCTCTTCCACTCCGCCTCTTGGCATCTCAGGCCTTGCTGACGCAGCTATTAAGGCTGGGCGAGTCACGCGCAGGCACGGCGCTTCTCCGGCGGCTAAGATCAAGAACTCGCTCACATTTCCATGCGGCGCTGAACACCTTCCGATTTTTAGGATTGGAATGGCCTAAACGAAGTCGCCTTGACCCGCCATGGTCTTTTCCAGAAGTTATCTGCAGCCTCAGTATACCCCACCTACCGACGAAACGCACCATTTCAACTGCCGAAGCCAAGTTTATTGTGCTGGACCACTTGAGCACTGTGTTTCAAAGCCATCTACAAGTGTACACAGACGGTTCGGTGTGCGCACAAACAGATAGCTGTGCAGCGGCCTTCTGCATACCATCCCTTGATGTTTCATGGTCTGGCCGACTGGATCGCGTAGTTTCCTCTACAACAGTAGAAAGCGCCGCAATCACCGCGGCTTTGCGGAAACTACGTGCCTTTTCTGCACGAGATGTCGTGGTGCTGACGGATTCCAAGTCAGCATTACAAAGATTACATCGGGGCCTACCTCTAGAGAAATTTACAAGGCAGTCTCTGGCACTGATTGACGACCTAACGAGGAAAGGATTTATCATAAGGTTTCAGTGGATTCCATCACACGTAGGAATTGATGGAAACGAGGAAGCTGACGCCCTTGCACGCCTAGCGCTGACATGTGTCCCAAAAGTGAAAGCTCCAAAAGCTTTTCAAAACCCTAAGGATGCAATCCGCCTTCACTTTAGACAGATGCACAAGAATCCACACGAATCCTGTGTGACTCATGGATTTACACGCGAACAAGCGACGCTTTTATACCGCATCAGGACCGACTCCGCATACACCCCAGCTTGGTTATTCAAGACTGGGCTTCGCGCTTCCCCACTCTGTGTTTTCTGTGGTGACATTGGTGACATCGAACATTTCATTTGGCTATGCCCACAGTTTGACAGAGAAAGAAAAGCGTTGGTCGACAACCTGCAAAAAAGCGGTCTCACGCACAGGACCTTTGAAGACGTTGTTTTCCCCGGAGGGCCCGCGGCATTCAGGAAGAGAGCGCAACGACTGCTGATAGCCTTCCTGCGAGACACGGGGCTCATCGACACCTGGTGACACACCCCTGATCTCAACTCGAAGGAGGATCAGGCGGAACAATTGCCGGTTATGTATGCCAGGCTAACCCCGCCTGCTTCAACATCACCACCACCACCACCACCACCACCTATTGTAACAGATCATTTATTTCCTCCATAGATCAGCAAGAACCTCGAAGATCTTATGAAAAGATAAACAATCCTATAGGAAATACAATTCACGTAATTAATGAAACTACTGCAGCACATTATATTCTTGCTTCCTTAATAATTTTCTGTCTCGATCATAATGATGCTACATAATGTTTTACTAAGGTTATTAAGTATTTCTGGGTAGTACCTTCATGTCCTCTTGCCATAGTTGGTTTAGCGTATCTGTTTTCCTCAACATTACTTTTTTTTTCTCACAACTGCTCAAGGATCTCAAAGATCAATACAGTATATTGGAACAGTTCACTCATTTTCTAAACATCTAGCCTGCTCTAAGCATCTTCACGACTGATATGGTTTAGACCAGTGCTATTACAACCTATTTTACAATCCTTGTATATAACTTGCTGACAAGTTCTTTCCTATTATGCGAACAAGAGCCACACACAGTAATCCCTTAGGACAGAACGTATTCAACTAATGCTTTGTAGGTTACCAGTCGAAGATGAACCGGAGCGTTCCCTCTTAGCCCTGTAATGGCCAACGTATCATATATGCTAAAGTGAATTTGATGATTTAAAATGCTTGTTTATGCGCAGAAAACATCATACAAAGTTTATATTTACGTTCTTGGCATGCTGTAACCGGCTATCTGAACTATCCAGCCATAGATAGTTCAATAAAATAAGCAATATTTGAATACTTGCGATAATAATTAAATTATACCTCAAGTAACATTTCACAATTTGCTTGTTTTTGCACAAGTGTACTTTCCATGTCTAGAAATAAAGGTGAACATTTTGTTCCAAGTGTTCTTCATGCAAAACTGTGTCTCGGCATTACAGGATTAATTTGTACAGTGTAAGATATTTTAGTTGAGTGTTCGATATAAACCCGTCTGGTGAGGAAATTGCATAACTGAAATAAAACACACCGATAACTACAATTAAGATAATTTTGATTGACCTTTTAAGGCCTATGCGGGTCCCGTGTTCACAATGTCAGTGTGACCTGCATGGGCCTCGAAACCTCAGTTGACATTATTTCATTTTATTTTTATTTGCCGAGGGTTAGATTTCTCAAGCAAACTTATCAAGGCATAAATGTGGAAATAATTCAGTGTGCTCTTACCGGAAAAAACTGCTGGAAATGATAAGATGCCATGAATAAGCTATCTTTGTTACCTCGACAAACCTCGAGACGTCCTTGCAAACTTTTTCTGAATGATTTACATCTAGCCCTGGTGCCTACATTCATAAAAGTTCAATGAGAGCCTTTGCTGAAGAATTACGAACCAGTGTCTATCCTGTTCAAGGCCTTCCAGACTCGTCCATCACACACAGGTGACAATTGCCAGCTGTCACTAATACTCACCAGAACAAGCAGATGTGATTTTCCCGATGACGTGCGGCAGACTCCAAGAATGCCCTTGGAAGATGCGTCAGAGTCGCCACCTATTTGGAAGTCAATGAAAACCAGTCAGCGGAAAGCTATTGAATGTGGACAGTTTCAAAACAGAGCATGCAAGCTCTCTGCGCAGGTTTGCATGTCAACACCTTGGCCGTTGCCTCCAAGATTTCACCCGCTTACTTGTACAAACGGGCGTGATGCAGACGAGGTGTAGTAAGATTAATTTTGGGAATTTCTATCTCAGAAGCATTCTGTGCTTAGGTCTCTTAAGACCCAGCCAAATGACCCCAGTGACAATCACAATATACTCAAATGCTCAAACTGTTTTAAGGAAAACCAAACAATTTCATCAGTCAGTGCTTTAGCACCACCGGTTTCGATGTACAAAACAAATGCAGTAAAATACCACTGATACGTTTTTAGCTCGCTACGAAAAAAAGTGTATACAATAAAAAAATGAAACATTTTATAACGCTTGCAACAGCACTACTCATGAAATTAAAATTATGCGAACCTCATGCACTGTGGGAATCGAGGTACACGCGAAGCTTTCTGTACTGTTTGTTTTGATTGCCAATAATAGCGGTGATGTGGACGGCGAATGGTAAATTTCTTCAACGTTTAGTCCAACAGGAGAGTGGTGAGTTGATGTTAACCGTTACCTTGCGTGCACCGCTGCTGCCTGTCAGTACAAGGACACGCACTGTGCGCCATACTGCATAATCTCTGAGAGGGTTGAGCACATTCATTATCTCACATCGTGTCATGGCAGAAGTAATTGAATTATGGGGCTGTACGTGCCAAAACCACAATCGGATTATGAGCCACGCAGCGGACTCCGGATTAATTTTGATACCATGGTGTTCTTCAACGTGTCCCAAAATCTAAGTGCACCAGCGTGTTTTATTTCCATCCCGTCGATGCCGAGGGCGGGATCAAAGCCGTGGCTTCAAGCAATGCCACAGCCTTTCCGTCCTGCCTTGTTTGCGCCAAAGCGCTCACATTTATGGTCTGGTAAGCAATACCATATCCGCAAAGCTACTGCGGCGGGCACAGAAGTGTTGATTTCACGTGTGGCTGCTTCCGTAGTGTCGCCTAGACCTTATGGTGCGCTTCAATGTGGCTCTGCTTCTGTACGGCCTGCTTAAAGGGGTTGGGACACCAAATTTTGAGGCTATAAAAAGTATGTTGTAGGCTGCTTCCGTATGCAAGGACACCCAGAACGAAGTATTGGACGCTGCAAACATTTTAAAATAATTTTAATTCAGCTCCAAAAAGTCATTAAAAACTCCTTCTCGTAGTCGAGACCCATCGCTAGCGCGGCAGTTACTACGTCACAGAGGAGGAACGAAAATATTGACGTCATAGCACACTAGCACAAAAACGTGACGTATGATGAGTAGCGATGAAATGCCGATACGGAGCATGCTGAGCCGAGCGACCGAGCATAGCCTCCACTATGACCGAGCTAAAGGCACATAGAAATCCTTTCTTAATGCAAAGAAAGAGTAAGGCGTGCAGGCACGGACACAAGAGGAGAGAAGTGGACAACACGAACGCCGCACGGCGGCCCGCGAACGGCAAACTGCGTGCGGCGAGTTGCCGAGCGGGCGGGCCTACGTTTGAGCCTGCCGACTCCGAAAGGGACCATGATATGCGGCGTTCGTGTTGTCCGCTTCTCTCTTCGCATAGTCGCATAGAGACCACTTCGGCAGCTCGGAGCGGTCTCTCATTCGCTTGGCCTTTCTCAATGTGAGGGCCTGTCCACGTTACCGGCACGGAAACTCGCCGCACGCCGTTTGCCGTTCGCGGGCCCCCGTGCGACGGCAGTTTTGCTCGCGAACGGCGAGATTTCCTTGCCGTAGAGAGGATGGGCCCGGGACCCATTTGTGCGGCAGCCGTACGGCGAAGCGGCCAATCAGCGACCAAGGAGTGGTCACTCTGGCACCGAGGGCAGCTTCACCGCCTCTGATCGTTCGGCACCGCCGATCTCGTCGCTAGGCCTTTTCCGGTTCACTTCAAAGCTAAAGCGTACGGCGCTTCGGAATGAATCACCGACTCTCACAAGCCGCAATATTTTCTTACCGTTGTTGTCGCTCTTCGCAATAATTATAATAATCGCGACATGCACTTCGAATCGCCAGTTGTTGACATCTGCTGGCAGAGCACGCGTATGCGCGAGCAGACGACGCAGCATAGTTTTACGTCACTATTTTTTGTGGCCCACGTGACCAAGCCATGTAGCGTTTCCTCCTCTGTGACGTCATAGCATCCCCCGGAGCCCAGAAACCGAAACCGAAATCGCTCGGTATAGCAATGCTATTATTAAACTATTTATCGGATATATATGAATCCCGCTGTGTGTATCGTGCTCCCTGAAGCATGACACAACGTTTGAATCAACAAACGCATGAACGAAAATTGTGATGTCTCCACCCCTTTAAGTTGTCCACTTGACAAATGAGCATGGTGCCTAATTTTCAAAAAAAGCAGAAACGCGCCGTACCTGGAACTTAAACTTATCCCGTTTGCCCGCAACCGCTGTCGTATCTGTTGGCCGATGCGTGATTCTCGCACCTACCGGTCGCCACAATGAGATCAATTTTATTATCGCTTCATGTTTCGAGAACATCACGAAAAGCACTTTGCCTCCTTTTAAATAAATGCAGTAGTAGCAGCGAGACGTGAATAACACGCGTTAGTGACTATTCACGGTGTGTTGATCCCTCTGAAAACTGTGATACCACGAAACATGAGCGGGATGGTGTGAACATCGCTCAGCAGTAGAAAAAATAGTCGTTAGCGTGCACTCATATCATATCGCGTCAAGACTTTATATTACAATTTGATATGATAATTATAACTATCATCATTATTATGATAACTGCGATAATCCCGTGACTCTCGCTTAGTAGTTACGCGACCAGAGATGTTCCTTTAATATTTGAATGAACGAATGTGTGTTGGTTAGTGGCGCAAGGGCCAGGTATGGCCAAAGAGCGTCATGCCAGTGTTAGTGGTTCGCAGTCGAGTGATGAATTCTGAGAAGCAGATGTGACGTGGCTGTAAAGGGGCCTAAAAATAGTAGTCGTAAAGTGCGTAAAATCTACATCTAATAATATTATGGCATTGAATAATGAGGTGGTACTATGATCATGAAAAATGCACTTCGAAATAATGATACGATATACAAAATATGTCAGATGCAAGAATTGGCAAGAAGCACTAGTGTTAGGAATGGCCGTACGGGGTGGCAACGTGCCAGCTATTTCAGCTCGCTGCACGTGTTCCAATCCGACCAGACGGGGCGCACTTCAGAGAACTGCGAATAACCGGCAGCCACGTGGCGCGGAGTCAGCTCAGGAATGTGCTACCCGCCAGCGCCCCCCTTGACGGAGCAGAGTTCTACGAAGCCCCCCTGACGTCGGCTCCGGACCTTTACACCTGTGTGTGTGTGCAACACGAGTATGTGAGCCCGCTCCTCCAAAAGGGCGGGTCATCTTCGGTGACGTCGAACGGTGACGTCGAACGATGACTGGACGAACGTTTCCGTTCGCTTGGAATCAAGGGGGGGACGAGAGCTTATAAGCAGCGATTGTCGGCTCCTAGTGTGTGCTCGTCGTAGTGAGCTGCGTGCTCGTTGTCGTGCTAGAAATGTACTAGTGAGCTGCGTGCTCGTTGTCGTGCTAGAAATGTACTAGTGAGCTGTGTGCTCGTAAGCTGTTTGCAGTATGCGTCGTCTTGCGGGCTCCATTTGGGAGTCACGCTAGACTGTCGATGTATGTCTTGTTTTAAAAATAAATCCTGCAATTAAATCCTGCTCTCCTAGCCCTGTCGTCCCAAGGCCCTCCCGACAACTACGACCGCTCCAATCCTTACACTAGTACCTAAACAGAGCCATTGAAACGCAAGGAACTGGAGGCATGTGCTATATTATACGTTACCGCAGCAGCATCCTCTGGCGAGAGGACGTGCTACAAATTTCTCGGGCTAATTACATGTAATACGACGTCATTCAGTAAATCTAGGACTGCTTTAATATTAAAAAGCGGTTGTTCAAGAAACATAATGGCATGGAGAGGGACATTATAGGGGGTATGCTAGAGTAAAATGATTATTTCTATATTTTTTCGGCTTCCCGACACTCTCTGGGGATGTGGAGGACGGTCAGCCACTCACCACATCTACCACAAGTTGGTGGTTCATCACCAGTCAGCAAAAAAACTGTGGGCGCCATAATTGTGTCCTATTCTGAGACGACAGAATATTCATTCATTCATTTTCATACTATCAGGACCCGATGGTATTAGAGATAGGAGTGCTCTTACAATAAATTGTTAATTGCAACTTTAAAGCCAGTAGGGTGTTCGATTGCAGCGACGGTGGCAGGAAGGTGGTTCCAGTCACTGCTTGTCTGCGGCAAAAAATAGCCATGGCAATTGTTAGTGCGACATAAAGGAATTTTAACCTGGAGTTTGTGATCGATCCTTGAAGACACGTAATCTGGAGGGAGGGAAAGATCGTTTTTAGGTGTTGGGTTAGTGTAAAAATTTTGTGATAGAGGTATAAGTGGAATTAATTAAATCATGGGGTTTTACGTGCCAAAACCACTTTCTGATTAAGAGGCACGCCGTAGTGGAGGACTCTGGAAATTTCGACCACCTGGGGTTATTGAACGTGCAACTAAATCTAAGTACACGGGTGTTTTCGCATTTCGCCCCCATCGGAATGCGGCCGCCGTGGCCGGGATTCGATCCCGCGGCCTCGTGCACAGCAGCCCAACACCATAGCCACTGAGCAACTATGGCGGGTCTTAAGTGGAAGCACTTACGGCGTGACCGAAGGATCGGTAGACCTAAATTACCTTTCATCGAAGAAACGCTCGCGTAGCGAGAGTAATTTGAGAGCACATATCCTGCAGCGCTGTTGTGAACGGATTCAAGGGCGGTGATTTACGCAAAGCTAGATCGGTCCCAAATAGAGCAAGCATATTCTAGTTTTGATCTAACTAGAGTTGCGTAAACTTTAGTGTTTAAATCAGAGAGAACAAAGGAAAAATTTCGCCGTAGAAATCCAAGCATGCGATTACCATTCTTAAATACATGGCTTAGGCCTGCTCCCGCACATGTGGGACTTGGAACCCAGCATGGGCGTTGTGGAAGAAGAGATTACTCAAGAAGGGGCATACGACCCGGGTTGAAAGGCGGCTTACGGCTGCCGGCCCGGCAGGCGCAGGGAAGAATATACTTCGTCTGCCACGCGTATTTCCACCGCCTTGAGCCGAAGGGACGGCGGCCGCACCACGCGACGCGTCCCCGCTGCTTCGAGGCTTCCTCGACTGCCGAGGGACACTTTTGGCATCATTGTCAGACCTCGAGACGGCCTTAATGTAAACAAGGTCAGTAAAATACGCTTTGAGCAAGCCTTGGCCATGGGGGCATCCTTGGCTCCGGCCACAATCGAAGAGGACGCGATGTGTCCCAATGGAGTTCAGAACATTCTTGTGGAGCGCACTCGGCACGAGAAAAACGCGGACGAGTGCGCTTGAGTGCAACAAATCAGGCTCAGCGTAGGCACGTTTGGGGTGGCGGCGTACCCGAAAATACGTGTAAGAAGTCGACGCTGAAGTCAGCGAGGTCAACTCAGAGCGAGAATTGCAAATCATCAGAATCCGGGCGCTGTCGAGGCCAGACGGATCAAGACCACCACGGCGGTGGTGGTGCTTTTCGAGGGTACCCAACTACGAGGCATGCGGCGTGAGCACATTTTGCTGCACGCTCTAGCGACGCCACACAGAAGTCTGCTACGGGTATGGAGGACTGGGACACCAGGCTGACGTGTATCCCAAGTAGAGAAGAAGTTTGGCCGTGTTGGTGGGATACATACAAACTTGTATACATAGCGCAAGAATGGCACAAGGACGAAGCAGGAACACGGGACGAACACGGACGACGAGTTGAAAGTTAGCGCTCGTCCCGTGTTCCTGCTTCGTCCTTGTGCCATTCTTGCGCTATGTATACCAGTTTGTGTGTCCCAACCCCGGAAGCAAGTGGTGTCACACCTGCGGCGAACGATCGCCGGCGGAAGATCACCAGTGCGATCCGAAAGGCACGTTGTGTGGTGGCCCGCACCCCACAGCGACCAAGGAGTGCAGGGACAAATTTCAAGCTCCCTATATTGCCAGAAGAAGACGGCGGCAGCGGCGCCGACGCGCCGAGCAGCTGCAGCTGGGGACCGACGTCGACACGGCGGCCGGCAAGAGCCGCTCGCGTATACGCCAGCTGCGCGGAAGCGGCGCGCAATCAGGCACCGCTCCAGAGGGCGCTCGGTGTCCAGCGCGAGGATCCAGGAGGAGCCTACCTGGGCCAATCGTGTCAAAGGGAAGACAAAGGAGCTACAGAGACCCACGGAGGTAACGCGGTCGGCTTCGCCAGAGCATGGTAGTAGGTCGCACGTGGACGCATTACTTATGGAAGTTAAGGAGCTTAGGGACGATATAGATATACTTCTTTCCTCTATGGACGACCGCACGCCAAGTTTCATCCTAGATGCCAGCGCTGGTTTCTCCCCTGGCGGAACGATTTCATCTCCAACGGGTGTAGGTTTCCGCCGCCGCTTCCCTTAGCGGTCGCGCCCGCGTTCAGTTCGCGCTGCGCGCGAAACGTCTCTTGTTTGCGACGGCGCCTCTTCGGATGACCGGAAATTATTATTGTGTTGTTAACTGGCACGACAGCAATGTAAACACGAAAGGGTTGATGCCACCAGTGAAATTCTGCCGATTCACAAGAAAATGGTACGAAAAAAGTAGAAGACAGACATGGATTACTGCGGTGCGCCGAGCGAAGTAAACAACTGGCAAACGAGCGAGCTTGTTCATTGATCACTCCCGAGTGTATGACGGTTATTATATGTAACCCACATGAATTTAATAATTACTCGGTACATAATCCTTTTATTCACATAAAAACTTTAAGTTGTTCAACGAGCACTTGTCCTGTCTTCTTTCTCGTGTTTCGTTTGTGTGTGCGCTGCCCAAGAATGGAAACCACTTCTGTTGTATGCGCTAGCAGTGGCCGAAGTTCACGCGTGCCGAGAAATTGAATATGTGCACGATGCATTGAACATGACCGGAGTTCATTCCCGCTTCACCACTGCACCGATCGATCAAGTTACCGGAAGATACGCGCCCGCGTCTTGGTCGCGCCGGCATTGCTGAAGCAGGAATGATTACTAATACTTTCAACTTCCATCTCTTCAGCACGGTTAAAAAATGGCCAAGCTGTCTACATTGCTGCCTCTATTCCATATTGTAGGGGACATACTAGTTAAAGTTGTGTGCGCATGTCGTACTTGTGCTATGCAGCGACAGTTCGGCAGCAGTGCACTAGGAGCCACATCTAAATTTTGCCTCTGCTTTTGCAGCCCGAAACCGGACTCGACCAACGTGCTATCGCCCCTTCTGACGTCTACAGTGCCGCGTGTGTCTGCACCACAACAATGATCGGAGTCACGTGGCCAGAGCTACTCTTCGGCGACTGCGCAAGGGTCGGACAAGCGCAAGACCACAGCATAAAACCATCAACGGAGCGAACACCTGTTACAGTTCGGCAGCAGTTCGGCAACACCTCCAGGTGGCTCTCGGCACCGCCACAACGCGGCCCACACAAGAGGCCGCATTTCTACCAGAGAGCTTGCCTTCGCGCATAGCGTTCGCCGCAAGCGTTTCCTGGTAATGTTACATAAGCTGCAGTTCCCAGGAAGGTCGAGAAGCAGTCAGGGATTTTTTAATGCTATCGCGTTCCACTCCTAAAGGCGAAGCTTATAATAGCATTATTATACCGAGAAATTTCGGTTTCGGTATCTGGGTACCGGGTGATGCTGTGACGTTGTAGGAGAGGAAACGCAACACGGCTTGGTCACGTGGGTCACAAAAATAGTGACGTAAAACTATGCTGCGTCATCTGCTCGATATAACGCCTCCTCGTTGCTCGAGCATACGCGCGCTCTGGCAGCAGAGGTAAACTGGCGACTCGAAGTGCATGTCGCGATTATAATCATTGCGAAGAGCAACAACAACAGTATGAAAATACTGCGGCTTGTGACAGTCGGTGTTCATTCCAAAGCGCGGTAAATAAGCTTTAGCTTTGAAGTGAACCGGAAAAGGCCTAGCGACAATATCGGCGCCACGGAACGATCAGCGGCGGTGAGGCTGCCGTTGGTGCCAGAGTGACGACTCCTCGGTCGCTGATTGGCCGCTTCGCCATACGGCTGCCGCACAAATCTTGAAGGTAGTGACTACAGTGACGGGGCCCGGCACTTTAACATCTGCACTACAGTGACGGGGGCCGGTACTTTAACATCTTCACTACGGTGACGGGGCCCGGTACCCTAACATGTGCACTACAGTGACGGGGCCCGGTACTTTAACATCCACACTACGGTGACGGGGCCCGTCGTTTTAACAACAACACTGTAGCGACGGGGCCGTCACTATAACGATGTCGGTATTGGGGCGAGGGATGGATGGATGTTATGAGCGTCCCCTTTGGAACGGGGCGGTGGGTTGCGCCACCAAGCTCTTGCTACTATGCTGCCTAATATCCTACCTAGGTTAACCAATGAAAAAAGAAAAACAAAAAAAAACACTATGAACTACCGCGTCCAAACTTTCTGATCCCCTATTGCGAATTGTGCTTTTGTACGTCTCCGTCTTTTGTCGTTTCCCTACTTTTCTTCCACCAATCCTCCAATCGCCTCTTACTAATGTCTATTGCGGACCTGTTTGCTTTACCACTGCTCCCGCTGAACCCAAGGGCTTCAAGGAGGCCAGTGGTGCCTAAATCGACCGCTGGATAGACGTCTTCACATTGTAATAAAATATGCTCCGTCGTTTCCCTAGCTTTACCGCAGCAAGCACATGCTTCTTCTTCTTTCTTATATCTCGCTTTATAGGTGCGTGTTCTAAGGCATCCCGATCTCGCTTCGAAAAGTAATGAGCTTCCCTTTGAGTTATCATAAATGGTTTCTTTTCTGATTTCGTTTTTTCCTCTTAAGTAGTTACTCATGGCAGGTTTCTTTTCCATTGCCGCCACCCATGAGATTAATTCAGCCTCTGACTTTCCGCTTGAGCTTCCTTGTTGCTGTGTTGCCCACCCCACAGGCCGCATACTTGCTGGTAAGCTTCCTAGTTCTTTTCCTCCACTGTGAATCAATGTTTTGCCTGTACAGATACCTGAACACTCTCCCAGCCCATTCACTTTCTTCCATATTCCTCAGCCGTTCTTCATACTCAATTTTACTGCGAGCTTCCTTCACTTCAAAACTAGTCCAGCCCATATCCCCCAGCACAGCTTCATTTGTAGTCTTCCCGTGAGCGCCCTATGCGAGGCGACCCACAGGCGAGGACGACTTACGGAGTCGCCATCTGTCGGAAGCGCCTCACATGCGTCGGCGCTAAATAAACATACTACGCGGCAGCCCTCCTGAACAATTTTGCAAGTACTCTCGAAATGGCAGTATTTTACCTTTAAAATAATAATGTTGGACAAACAGAAAATACAGAATGGTTTACAGACGCTATCTCTTTACCTACTACGTACTATCGTGAGCAATATGAGCAGGAACACGCGAGCGCGTGGCAATTGCCTCGAAACCGACGTGGGGCGATGCGTTGCGGCCGCTGTAGGAAACAAAGTGGAAAGGGCGCCGCGGTTCCGCCAACTGTCGGCACTCCCGCCTCACTAGCGTTGCTGCGTAACGGCACCGGATTGCATGTCACCGGGCGCTAGCGATGATAAGGCGGTTATGGCATGCAGAGCGTGGACCGCGCTGTCTGTAGTTCAGCGCAAAATACCGCTGTTAACCTTTTTTGTTCCTTTTTTCTTTGTCTGAGTGTGCGTATGTGGAGCGGTCAGACCCGATTCTTAGATATTTGCAAGCATGCGACAGGGAATATTTTCTGGCCGACTTCTTAAAAGGTCTATCGTAAGGCCAGTCGCACCTTTCATGGAAACGTTCGAATCTTTGATGAACAAGAAAAGAAGTAAAAACGCTACGTCACGGCCGACGCGCATCTTTAATTTCTTTTTCGTGGCAAATGCTTATAAGGGAGACCACGACTGCCCGCGGTTAGAAGTGCGTTTCAGCGTCCTGCGATGTCTCGAGTGCCGTTGAATAAGCGGGAAGAAGTCGTTGAGTTGTGGAAGAAAGCTTACTCGCAGCGAAACATTGCTGCCTTGACGGGCTGCCGGTTGAACACAGTCAACAGGATAGTGCAGGCGTACCGAGATGAAGGACGCATTAAGGATGCGCCGCACGAGAGGCGACCTCGCGCCACGTCGGCGGATCAAGACCTACAAATTGTTGCTGCAGTCAACGAGAAGCCATTTCTAAATGCGAAGGAGGTGCGCAGTACTCTTGCCCTGGAACATGTAAGCGACAGCACGGTGCGGCGAAGGCTAAGGGAAGCCGCCCTCCGTAGTCGTATCGCTGCTCAGAAGCCCCTTCTCACAGTTGCCAACAAGACTGCTCGCCTAAAGTTTGCTGTCGATCACCGCAGCTGGAAGGTCGAGGATTGGAAATATGTCATCTTCTCTGATGAATCTACGTTCTCAAGCCGCTGGGACCAGCAGAGAAGAGTGTGGCGCATGAAGAATACGCGCTTCTCTCCGCAGAACGTCAAGCAGGTGGCCGCAAGTGGACGCACGTCAGTAAACGTGTGGGCGGCTATTTCGCGGGATGGCCTAAGTCCCATTGTAAGAATCCCTGAGAGATTTACGAGTTCTGCATATTGCACATTGCTGGAGCACGAGATGATCCCCTATGCACTGAGTGGTCCACACCCGGATGGGTATTATCTATTCCAGCAGGACTTGTCTCCCGTTCACACAGCAAAGGTCGTGGCACGTCTTTTAGGCGAACTAGGGGTAAGGAGCTTGGAGTGGTGTGCGAAGGGTGCAGACATGAACATCATAGAACATGTTTGGGCACGTATGAAGGCTAACCTTTCAAGACTCTCCTTGGACTCGACGACCAGTGATGAACTGTGGGAAGCCATAAAGCGCGAGTGGAAACATCTTCAAGATGACAAAGCCTTCATCGAGGCTCTCTACGTGTCTCTGCCAAAAAGAATGGAGGCCGTCATTCAAGCAGGCGGAGCCATGACCCGTTATTAACGCATGAAGCCTGCAAGGAAAGGTCAAGCTGTAACACTGATGTATTGGGATACTTTTTGTGTGGATGAAAATTTTGTTACCATTAAGCAATCGTCTAATAAAACCTTTAAATTCACTGCTGCGTACAACTTTTCTTTGTTCACAATAACCGAGACATAGAAAAACACGCATAACAAAACAACCCTGCTTTTTCCTGCGTGCGAGCGCTATTACAGGCGCCACAGTATCACGCCGGTATCATTGCGATACGTTCCGCAAGTATGATAAAAAGAGAGCTAGAGATATTTTGCGCTCAAGTACAGACAGCACGGTCCACGCTCTGCATGACATAACCGCCTTATCATCGCTAGCGCCCGGTGACACGCAATCAGCTGCCATTACGCAGTAACGCTAGTGAGGCGGGAGTGCCGACAGTTGGCGGAACCGCGGCGCCCTTTCCACTTTGTTTCCTACAGCGGCCGCAACGCATCGCCCCACGTCGGTTTCGAAGCTATTTCCCACGCGCTCGCGTGTTCCTGCTCATATTGCTCACGATAGTACAGTAAGCTGGGACACTGCGCGCGGTCGCCGCGATCGATTCCCCCGAACCGGTTTGCGTGAAACGTAAACAATCGCTGAGAAAACTATGTGAAATATGTTCTTATAGTGGGATGGCTGTCTGTGTAATTAAATGTAGCATAACAGAATGAAACTGCAATGCAGCGATCGCACGGGTTCGCGGTGACCGACTTCGCGTCTGCATGCATGTCCTCGCACAATGTTTCGCTTTCGCTCCGAGCACGTTTTCGCACCGTGCCGTGAGCTTTATGCCGCAGCATATGAGCATTTGACACTACGCAAGCAACCACTGTTGCATGGACACTATCGGAGCTGTTCAAAAATAATTTCGTTATAGCTAGGGTCTTCGACGCCTACGGCGACTTGTGATGTTCCGTCGCGATGATTCAGTCTTAATTTTCTTTTCTTCTAAAGTCTTGGAAGCTTCAATATCATTATTTCTCAAATTTCATCGAACTGCATGTTTAGCGGTCTTCTAAGCGAGCAATTACCCGCTGCTTCTTTTTCTTAATTCAGTAGAATATTCATTGTCTGGTGCTACACAAGCAGGAACATGTGCCGTGCCTTTTTTAATGTTTTTACCGTTCCCCTTCCATTAGAGTGAACTTTCTTTATTATAATCATCATAGGTGGTACAGTGCATACGCAAAAGATTGTTGGACTCAATAAACGCAAGCTAATGGTTGGGTCCGGATGCGAAATATAATAGACATTCGGTACAAGCATAGGAGGATCAATACAGAGGATGAAAGCAACAATTAGCACATAAAAAACAGAAAAACAAATATATTTTTATTACACCATACATAAAAATTATCACCAGTTACATAAATTATCAAACCGCAAAGAACAGAACGCCAAGCATGAGTACAGGCACCAAATCAGTGGTTTATAGCTAATAAATACGATTTCAGTGCTCTGCCGAAATTTCGTTTCTTTTATTTTGGAGGGTATGTTGTTCCATGCCTTAACTAAAACAAATTCAATTAGTCTTTTTCCATATACATTATGTACAGGATGCAAGTCGACATATCCAGCGGCAGTACTTCTGGTAGAACCTGAAAAAAAAATATGGACACATGGAAAGGATGATTGCGTTTCACAATATTGTTTACATAGATAGCTATATTACGCCTACGCATAAGATCGAATGGCAATATGTTTAATTAAACAGCCTGCTGGGTGTATCGGTTCTTGAGTGCGTCATTATTCTTAATGCCCGCTTTTGTATGCAACCAAATGGAGCATAAGATAATGAAGCTTCAATGCAGCGATCGCACGGGTTCGCGGTGACCGACTGCGCATCTGCATGCATGTCCGCGCACAATGTTTCGCTTTCGCTGCGAGCGCGTTTTCGCACCGTGCCGTAAACTATGTGCCGCAGCATATGAGCATTTGACAGTACGCAAGCAACTATTGTTCCGTGGACGCCTATCATATAGTATCCAGCATCAACCTATTCGTAGACCAAAGCTTCACGACAACCGGGAAGCGCGCGCGGACGAGCGTCTCAGTGCGCGCTTTCTGCTACTCATGGAACATCGCAGCCCGACGCCGTATCAGAAATCTTTCTCGGGGAAGTGCTTGTTGCACAACCGAGTTGTAGCCAATGGCTGCTTGCCGGTTCTACGTTTCGCGCAACTTTTTGTCCTGCGAGTATGTCTAAAGGCTGACACAGGGGCTCCGTTGTGTACGTCCGGCACTGCGGCACCGAGCAGTAGCCTACCAAGTTGGGCGCCTTCAAAGGCAGCCACTACCTATTATAGTACTTTCAAGTGTTGTCAAGCATACACCCGAAGCGGGAAAACCTCCCCACTAAATCAGAACCGCAGCCGCAGGTGGGGACTTTAAACTTTCGTTTTCAGCTCGCTTAGGCGCTTCCGAAGCAGTCGACGCGGCCACTGTGTCCACGTGAGGCTTCATACCACCTCACGCCGACGGCAGCGTCAGCTCTTCCATGTGGTGGAGCTCGCCCCCAATAGTGACGGGTCTCTTCCGAGCACGTGCTTCGCCAGTCACAACGGACACTTCATCCTTACACGTGTTTCGCCAGTCACAAGAGCAATCTGTTCACTGCACATGTGTCGTTAGTCAGTCGTTTTTTCTTTCGTTCTTTTTCTGTTCCTCCACCTTTCCACACACTCTGTGGCAGTTGCCACGGCCGTATTACGGGCCACGTATAGTGTACCCGTCGTTAAGTGATGGAAAACCTCGCTGTTTTACCGAATGGCCCGTTCGACCTGGGAGCGACGTTTTCATCTTACAAAGACCTGCAGGCTGCCATCCGTCAGTACGAAGACGACAATTATGTCCAGTTTTGGGTACATTCATCGAGAACTATTGCAGCAGCGAAGAAGGATTGAGAAGAGACGCGGATCCGGCTCTGAAGTTTGCTGAGATCGAGTACGTTTGCACTAATGGGGGTCGGAAGTTTACTTCAAGATCAACAGGTGAACGACCAAATCAAAAGTTAGTTTCTTGCCAAATCAACTGTAAACTTAAACTACTTCCTTAACGCGTGACCTTTTCTGATTCACCCGCCGTGGTTGCTCAGTGGCTATGGTGTTGGGCTGCTGAGTGCGAGGTCGCCGGATCGAATCCCGGCCTCGGCGGCCGCATTTTTATGGAGGCAAAATGCGAAAACACCTGTGTACTTAGATTTAGGTGCACTTTAAAGAACCCCAGATGGTCGAAATTTCCGGAATCCTCCACTACGGCGTGCCTCATAATCAGAAAATGGTTTTCGCATGTAAAACCCCATAATTTAAACTTTCTGATTCACGGCCTTCGTTATTACAGGACGACGAAGATCGGCTGCAGAGCCAGAATAAAGTTCCTGACATCCCAAGACGGCCATGCCCATCAAGTTAAGGCAATCGAGACAGCGCATAACCACATTGTTAGCAAGGTTAGTAGCGGGCTATTGTACATTCTTGTATTACTAGGGCGTGTAACAAACAAACATGGAACAATTTTTAATGCTGCAGAGCACCTCCTGCAAAGTCGCGACCAATTATGAAGTAAATGAGTGGCTTCAATCTCCACTGCTTTCGTTACAAGGGTGTTATGAACAACTGCCACGACAGCGTAAGCTAACTGGGCAACAACTCAACGATACTGAGAAGATCCTCTCGCTAGGAGGGAATAAAAAGCTTATCCAGACTAACCTGCGGAGCAATGGCAAGATTGTGCTGCTTCGAGATCTTCGTAATGTGCAGGCAGCAGCAGCAAAGAAAGAAATCTATGCTAGTGGAACACTGCAGTCGATAGCATCTATTGCCAGGCAAGCTGGAGGGACCCTGATATCTTGGCCAGAGAGGAAGACAACCAGCTCATTGGGCTGTTTTATCAAGATGAAGACATGAGAAGTGCATTTCAAAACTACCCCGAGATAGTATTCGTGGATGCTATTCATAAGACTAATGACAGGAGGCTGCCACTGTACTTTATCTGTGTAGAAGATCCGAATGGGTACACAGAAGTTGCCGGATTCTTCCTGTGTGTGTCAGAAGATGAGGACACAGTTCGCTCACTCTTTCATCGATTTGTTGTGCTCTCTGGAAGTGAGCACATGCTCAGAACGTCTGCAGTGATGACAGACAAGGATTTTACAGAGAAAAAAATACTTGGAGAAATATTTCCCAATGCAAATTTTTACATTTGCCTGTTTCACGTCCTGCGTACCTTTAAGAGGGAAATCACACAGCAGAAAATGTCCATCACACCACCTCTTAGAATTGCAATCCTGGAAAAGCTGCAGTCAATGTGTTATGCTAGGACAAACGAACAGTACTCGCAACTGCTGCAGAGCATTCAAGATATGGAGTGTCCTCTGGTGATGGCATACTTCATGAAGAATTGGCACCCAATAAGACATGAATGGGTGTCAGGAATGCAAGGGTCACTGACCTTAGGCAATAGGACAAACAACAGGGTTGAATCTATTAACCAGAAAGTAATGCAAATTATTTCAAAGTATGAAAGCCTTCCACGACTTTTCAGTGATCTGATGGCACTGTTAACAAGCTTTCGTATTGAAAGGGACCACCGTGCTGTGGAGTCTTTGTTGAAAACACCTGCAATCTTGAACTTAACAGAAGACGAGAGCAAGTTTGCACAGCTCCTCACACCATATTGCTTTAAGAGGGTGCGTGAACAACTGAGAGCATGAACCAAGTTGCTCCATCAGTGACATCAACTACTGACCAGTGCACATGTCCCACATACAGAGCTCTTGGAATGCCCTGCAAACATATGTTCCATGAGCGGAGATTGGAAGGCCTACCAGCATTTCAATTGTTTGGTATTGCTGAACGCTGGACAAAGGCATACTATGCCAAGACCTGCAGAGTTGCAACATCACCAGAATATGCACCTGGGACTGCAGCTGTCTTTGACTTGCACAGCAATGCAAGGCCAAAAATATTGTCTGAGATACAAAAATACAGAAAAAGCAGCGAAGCATTCCAGAAATTGGCATCACGCATTGCTGAGCAGCCAATGTCTAGGTTTGAAGCTTTAATGACAGCGGTAAGGCAGTTCACCACTGCTGTAGAAAATGGGTCAGGAGTTGTCATCGTCGAATGCCCAGATCAAGAAGACGCATCAATGTCAGCTCCAGCTACATACAGCCAACATGGCACATCTGCTGCTGCTCCTTCACCTGCAGGTGAGCCATTTGCATGTATCCACATCTCCTCGTGAGCGCTTCCACACAGTTGTACATGCACCTATTTTCCTTCAGGCGGACACCAACAGCAGCCATCTGAAGACAGCGCGTCTGCTGCAGCTTCTTCACCTGCGGGTAAGCTGTTTGCATGTATCCTCATCTCCTCGTTAAGGGTTCTACACAGTTGTACATGTACCCATTTTCCTTCAGGCGGACACCTACAGCAGCCATCTGAAGACAGGAAGTCTGCTGCGGCTGCTTCACCTTCGGGTAAGCTGTTTGCATGTATCCTCATCTCCTCGTTAGGGGTTCCACACAGTTGTATATGTGCCAATTTTCCTTCAGGCGGACACCAACAGCAGCCATCTGAAGACAGCAAGTCTGCTGCAGCTGCTTCACCTGCGGGTGAGCCATTTGCATGTATCCTCATCTCCTCGTTAGCGGTTCCATACAGTTTTACATGTACCCATTTTCCTACAGGCGGACACCAGCAGCAGCCATCTCAAGATGCCATGTCGATTGAAGATGTTATCCTGCCCACAACAATAAAACATCGTGGTCGACCGAAAGGGAGAGGTCAAACAGTTGTTGGCCTACCAAAGAAGAGAAGGTGTCTACGACCAACACCATTTGTAATGAAAGCCCCCCTTGAACGTGCCGTAATGATGCTTCAGTGGTTTGTTGAAGTAGGCGCAGCAGTAAAGGCTATCAGGGGACACAAGATTGGTGAAGAAGAAATTGAAGTCGCCCCTGAGAAAGTTCCTTCAGCAGTTATGGACGACAGAGTTGAGATACGTGAAATCCAGAACTATTTCACTGATGATGGGTGGGCCGCACTCACTGCAACAATTACTCAAAAGCGTAATCTTAGTTTGTGGACATGTAGTGCATGTCAGCAAAGGGTCCATGATAACGCCATTGTGTGTGGTGGGTGCCTGGAGTGGCTGCACTTTAAGTGTGCGTCTGTCACATCTAAGCCAAAAAGTAAGGTGTGGTTTTGTCGGAATTGCTATGTGTGAAATTTTTTGAAAATGTGCAAAGTTTTCTCTAACTTATATGGGCATGTTCAGATTACGGTAATTAAGGTCTCATGACCATTTATTGTTTTCAATGAAATGTTTGTATGTGATAGGCAAATATGTTGACACAAAGGAATAACCTTTAGTTCTGCATGAAACGCTCTAGCTTTCTTGGGAAAAAGACTTGTACGACAAGAGGTGGAGAATGCTATTTTTGCGATTTCGCAAAGTTCCAAGTTTTGGGCCCTCCTGCATGCACAATTTATTTTTGTCATGCTTGAGTATTTTTTCATGCAAGCCTAACAACTTGTACTGTTTAAAGCACTAAGTAACATTTCTTTTGTTTCTTATTCTGGGAAAAAAATCCTAAACGCTGCTCCAGGTGCTATGCGCTACAAAGAAGCCACTTTTCAGCCCAACTTTCACTCAAGATGTATCGGCATTTGATCAGTGATCACCGAGGAAAGTCACGCACAACAAAAATTTATCGTGCATGCAGGAGGGCCCCAAACATGGAACTTAGCGAAACCGTTTAAATGGTATTCTCCACCTTTTGTCATATACGATCATGGTCATAGGACGTCGATTACCGTTCTTATCTCAACATGTCCATATACGAGGTCTGTTAGAAAAGTATCCGACCTTTGGCTGAAGAAATAAAACTGGCATAACTGGAGGATTGGAAACCTAATCACCCTCAAAGTAGTCTCCTTGGGACTGCACACACTTCTCCGAGTGGTGCTGCCATTGTTGGAAACATTCCGAGAAGGCCTCTTTCAGAATTTAGCTCAGCTGTGGTTGCAGCCATAATGTCCTCTCTTGTCTGAAATCGCGCTCCTTTCAATGACCTCTTGATTTTGGGAAACAGCCAGAAGTCGCAGGGGGCCATATTAGGAGAGTAAAGAGCCTGTTGAACTACAGGAGTCTGGTTTTTTGCCAAAAAAGTATCAATCAAGTGCGAGGAATGTGCAGGAGCATTGTCGTGATGGATGCGCCAATTTCCTGTTGACCACAACTCCGGTCTTTTACGCCACACAGCATCAGGTAGGTGACGGAGGACATCCCTGTACAGGGTGTCTACCAAGTTGACATTTCCAAATTCCCTGAGTTTTCCAGGTTTTCCCTGAGTGCCTTTGCGAAATTCCCTGAGTGATGTAGAACTATGTTTTATGGCAAGACGGGGTGGAACCATATCGCCCGATGCTGTCACTCTTTAGTAAGAATATGAAAAAAAAATTTTAAAAGAACCGACTTAATCCAATTTGAATACTAAGTTTATGTTATTCAAAAAAAGAATAGAAGGGAGAGGTCAGTAAAACGCACAGCAAATAAAATGTCTTCGAAAGAAATTGCGAATCGAGTCAGACATTCTCAAATACAAACAAAAAGGAGATGCATACAGAAGCAAATATTTTCGAATATGAGCTATTTATACCAACTGATAGCAAGCTCAGTGGTATGAGGCCCGAATTTTGTCACAATTGAGAGTCTCTCTCAACAGCTCGTAAGTCAACCTCAGCTGTCCTGAAATACCCCCAGCCCGCGCACGACGCCTCAGTGTTGTGTTTCACTGCTTTAAAGAGTCTATTTTGGTTTGTATGAGGGACACCTGCATCTCGGCGTCAGCCAAGAGTGTTTTTTGAGCTCGGGCTCCTTCAAAGAAGCACTCGCATACTTCATTCCCCGTTCATTCCTCAATGCGTCGGACCTCTCTGTTCTCGTTCTCCTTTTGTCGCGCGTTCGCACTACGGACCATTTGAAGCATACTCTTGGTCAGTTTACAGTCAACGTCCAATTTTTCGGACCCCCTAGGGGCCGCGAATACTTCCGAAAAATCAGGCAGTCCGAAAAAATAAATGCATGTCTTTTACTGCTCTTCAGGGCTGAAATCGACACAGACACGTCTGAAAAAGCTCTGAATGCCTGTCAGTACACTTATTCGGCATAGCGGTGCTCCTACTGTGACAGGAGAGGGCGGGTGGACGCGTGTAAAATTAAGGAATACATACTGTGTCCCGTGACAATTGCCGCTTTCTACACTTGTTAAGCTGCACCGCAATGCTTTTGCTAATGCTTCACCGCGTCACAAAACTGTACTGAGGCGAAACTAACTTTCAGGAACCAACATTATGGAAGGCGCCGTGCTTTCCGAGCTTCGAAGCCAAAATTATTGCTGACAGCGGAGAAATGAAGAAACACGGCACCAAACGGCATGAAGCTTAATAGCGAACGTCGAAGCAGCTAGGCGTAGCGTTGCCGCAGTGGTGGCTACGGCTTCCAGCGGATCTGCGTGCGATAGCGCCGGTTCGAGGCGGCGAGGTAATCAAAATGGCAGCGGTGGTGGCTTTGATTAATGCCGTTTCCTACCTGCGGTCACGCAGAACGTCCGGAAAATCGGACAGCAAAGAGTTCTTGGATCCGAAATTTCAGACGTGCTGATGCATTGACTCTATGGGGTACGTGGTGGTGCCACGAAGCCGTGCAAATTATCGGGAATACGGAAAGTCGGTCGTTGACTCTACACTGGCAACTCCTCCAGCCGACGACAGGGCGTCAAAGACGATTCATTACGATTCCTGTCTGTTACTCGAGCCAGCATTACCGCGACTTTCGACCCTTTCAATTAAAGCTAATTTTCCCTGACAGAGGCACAAAATCCCCGAGTTTTTCCAGACTACTAAAAATCCCTGAGAATTCCCGGTTTTCCCGGTTGGTAGACACCCTGACTGTAGTACTCTTTGGTGATTGTTTGACCCTGTGGTGCATACTCGTGGTGTACCACACCGCGGGAGTCAGCGAAAGCAGTCGCATCACTTGACGTTGCTGTGCACTTGGCGGGCCTTCTTTGGTCTTGGTGACATGGAACGCTTCCTTCCACTGTGACATTTGTGATTTGGTTTTCGGGTCGTGCCCGTACATCCAAATTTCGTCACCAATGATTATGGTGTTCATGAAGTCGGGGGCACTGTTTGTGGAATCCAGCATGTCTTGTGAGACTTCAACACGAAGTTGCTTTTGCTCCACCGTGTGAGCAGCTTCGGCACGAATTTCGCCGCAACTCTCATCATGGCCAAATCTTCGGTCATAATGGAATGTGCAGGGAAAGTGCTGATGCCCACCTCTTCCGCAATTTCTCAGATATTCACACGGTGGTCCCGCATCACCATAGCGTTCACTTCGGCAATGACCTGGTCATGTTGATGGCTGACCGGAGCGCGGCTCGCTTTCCACCGATGTCCGGCAGCGTTTAAACCAGTTGTACCACTCCTTAATCTATGTGTTGCTCATAGCATCGTCACCGAAAGCCGTTTGAATCTTCCAAATGGTTTCCACTTGGCTGTCACCTAATTTCTGGCAAAATTTGATGCAGTAGCGCTGCATCAAATTGGTCGCTCCGCCATTTTCGTTGCAATAAAAAAAACGCCAAGAGCACTGCGCGCTACATCACTCAAACACTGCGTCCCAGCGACTGACGCTACCGGCCGGTGGGAAAAAATTCGCACATGCGCACGAAGGTTCAAGGTCGGCTGATGCAAGCGCGCTTGTTTCATATCTATCAGGTGCTCGAAAAAAAGAAAAGGTCTGATACTTTTCTAACAGACCTCGTATATCTTCACATTTTTGTCATATGTATCGTGAATAGGTTCTCAAGCTGGGCTCCATGGAACTAATGCTATTTTCGGTTCTGCGAGCACCACAACTAGCCTGTTTTTCTCCGCCACACTTCTATACAAGAGTATTCACTAATGCAGAGGGTGCCTTTCACTAGATGCCTGTGATAACATTTTTTATACAGTCGTTGCTCAGGGGTGTAGAAGCCTCATCTTACGTTTATTTTTTTTATTTTTTTGTTTTTCATTAGAACCTGGTCTGTTTTATGTTCTGCCAGCTATTCTTTTTGTGTCACAAGTCGTTATATGCTTTTAGATGTTTCTACAAGAATCTTATGCAGTGCACACCTGTATATTTGTTGTGATTCTGATTGTATTTTTCTATACTGCATATTTATTACCTATTGCGAAGTACCATGCTACAACTAGAACGCTAAGTAAACAGTTTTTGTCTGCGATTAGTGCAGAAGAGAATGCCCGAGTGAAAGCTGTTCACTGTCATGAGGTCACAGTACTGCATTCATGTTTTTCACATCATTCTAAAGAGCATTATTAAAAGCTATTCACTGCCATGAAGTCCAAAGTACTGCATCCATGTTTTTCATATTTCAATAAAGAGCATTATTATATTTCCACACTTACACTCAGTAATTTTCCTTCGCTAAATACGCTGAAGTTTATTTTTAGTACCGTCCAAAGGCAGGAATGAGCGACAACTTGCCTGTACATTCGTGAAGTACCCATTGCGGTCGTTCGATCCGTATGTGTGCAATCAATGTATTCCGTTACTGCACGGAAGTTGCTGACATCGTGAAATTCACGTGGTGTTGTGGACAGTACTGGAATAAAATATCGCGGTCCGTGAAGTGCTCGGCATCCCCATAGGCGCCAGCACCGAGAAGCTCATGCAGCCGGGGGTCCACAACACCTTCGATGAGGTTGGGTCACAGAAGTTAGTCCAGGTTGTCAGGCTCGCTTCCTCGCCTGCGGGGAGGCGGATCCTGGAGGCGCTGGACTTTAACCCGTCAGGGAAAGGTGGTGCGTGCTCGACGCGTGGTCGCGGGAGGCCGTCATGGTCTCGCCGTTCCCGCGCAACGTGCACCCGCAACGCAATGTAGGCAGACGCCGGGCCCGGGCGGCCGCACTTCTCGGATCCGTCGCCGACGATCCACAATCGGTCGCGTTCGTCGACGTCGCCCAATACGGTTCGTCCGACCGGTTTGCGGCGGCCGTGGTGGATCACAGGGGCAACCTAAAGCAGCCGTGAAGTGCTCGAAGTTGTTTGCATAGAATGTTGTTTGCAAGAAGTGCGGCCATTGACGTCGCTACAGTGTTGACGTTAAAGTGCCGGTCCCGTCTGTGGTTAAGACCTGAACATCGCCCCCAAGTGCTCCGTGATCGCTGCGCATGCGTGGGCTGAGAGAAGGTGAGCAAGGAGAACAACTCTTGTTCGCAGGATGTGACGTCACATTGTTTCTTGTTTTTACTTTTTTGAAGGAGCTATTCTCGAACGTAGATTAGCCATTGCCGTCGTGTCGGCTGCAAGACGTTCTGCGCGCGCTTGGCGCGCTTTTGTGCGTGTCGAAAGCGTATAACGTGCGCGATATTCGTGCGAGCGCAGTTTGACTTGAGCAATCGTGGGTTTGGACTCCGTGACATTTGCTTTCGTCATATGCGAGTTAGGGGCTTGCCGACAGGTAAACCGCCGCTGTACTTAGGTGAATACCTTGTTTTTCGTGGTACTGAAATAAATAGCGCTTCGCTGCGATGGTGACTTCAATAGAGTGCGGTAATTGCTGCGCATTACGGGCGATTTAATTGCACAGAACGTGCTGCATTATCGGTGCAGATAGAGAAAACTTATCCTGTGAGACTTACTTCCGTCAGTCAGTCGGTTAGATGTTTCGCTATTATCCAGTGCACATTTCTTGATATCCACTAACGATCTGCTTCAAATATCGACGAAGTGTGTATTGATCGTGCACATTTTTTTTTTTTTTATTCACGCAACTGGCGATGGGCAGCAGCGTTACGGCCGTGAGTTTTCCTTTCGAGCAAACCTTTTCAAATTGAAGTTTTCGCTCATGTTCGCGAGATAGCAAATTTAAGTGTTACACTCGCTGCTGTATTTTTCGATTCCATGTGACCTGGATTTAAGCTGGCTCAGGTTGTATTAACGCGCGCAGAGGCTTTTCGAAAAATAGTTGTCACCTGAGAAATCAATGCAGTATGCCAGTTCTTTTGGAATGGTGCTATTTGTGAAATTGATCATATTTCCCCTAGTCATGCTCAACTACCTACTGGTCAGATGCTTGAACTTCCGAAGAAGTATTTGTAAAGTTTCCCTTCCAACTCAGCATTGTAACTGACGCTTCTCGGAAGTATGAGTGGTATTTGCCCCTGCAACACTGCCATGAGTTCAAGTTCAAATGGTGCCCATCGACTGTCTATCCGTGTGCCAATAGAAAGCAAAGAACTCATTCCTCAATTGTTGCAACATTTTTTCATTCCATCTTCAATTAATTTGTTTACTTATTTTCCTGGTCATAGTGGACTTGCACACATTGAAGTTTTGGATAGTTTGGCAAAAGCATTGCATAGTGGGCCTGTAGGGTTTTTTTGTATTTAGCGCATTGCCCTTCTGACTGGACAAATTAAGTAACTGCATTACAAGTATTTCACTTCCTTGGAATGTCTGTTCCATGTGCCTCATAACAGTACACGGTTGAATTTGGCACATGCACCTTCATATGACCAAGTGTAAGTTTGTATTGCAATGGAAATAAGAACATGAGTGCTTCAATTGTCTTCATCACATTGCTGATGCCTTCAATGTGTGAAAATGGCTTGTAACAATATTGCTGTGTTTCATGTGAGGATATGGAATAGAATAACTTTCTTCTTTTATGCTGAAGGTATTCACCCCTTTTGCCTGTTGGGCTTCAAATCTTGTAGAAAATGGGGTGAGCAGCCTGGTGTGTGCCTGAAGAGCAATGCTAGTTTGTGCATGATCATATTGTTGCTGCTGGGAAGATGACATCTTAGGCACATTTTTTTCATACAATTAACACAAATGTTTCTATCTTTCCCCTTGTGGCTTAATCGTAGAAGACCTGTTCGTTTTTCAGTTACTTTGTTGTTGTTTTTTTTTACATATCAGTATTATGTACTATCAAGTTAGTGGGAATATAAAGCTATTTGATGTTGTATTCATGGGGTATCCTAGCCGATCCCTCGTCATGGGTATGTGCCATATGTCACAGGCAACAGTCATTCTAGTCTCTCTTTTTGTGGTAAAAGTATCCCAAAGCCTATTTTGTATGCTTGCAGATGAGTTGAGATTTACACATCAATGCCAGCTCACAAAGCATCTAATACGGCAATCAGCCAGCCACCTCCGCAGATGGAGAATTCTGCAGTTTCCAATCATACTGTTTCTGTTGTCTTTGGCAGAGATTTTGATTGTACACAGCGGGAATAAACTGTAGGACCATAAAAAAACTTGTGATGACAAGGGCCATATATGGTGGAAATTATAGTAGATTATGACCAGCATTAGCTCAAGCCCTGCTAAAGGTCTGTGGTATCTAAAAAAATAATAAAGTGCTGGTTTTCATATCTATAGCTGCTGTGTGCATTAAGCTCAAAACTCCCTTCTTGGCAACATAACCCAGGAATGCCCACTCCAAACACTCTTGCACATGCACTTTGACAGCATCTGCTTTGATCTACCTAATTGCATATCAGTAAAGATGGGTCTAGTTCACTAAAGACTGACAATGCTGCATTCGAATGTAACCAAACCGTTCTCGAAAAGTTCTTGAAACCAGTCAAGCAGGTTTTTGAGAACTTTTAATCTGGCAAAATGACAAAATGAAAGTTATTTGAAATAAGTGATGCAATGCTGATGAGGTTTGGGCATGCATTTCAAGGTGCTTGGCCTTCATTATCTCTAATCATAGTGAACCTGCCAAATTGGCAAGGATCTTGAATGAATTCTTCACTAGGCCCAACTATTTTGTTGCTGCCCTATATTGTGCACTCTTCCTATATAGGAAGAGTGCACAACAAAAATCTTGTGGCTTCCTGTTATCATAACACCCTATAACTTCCTTAGATGTAGGGCCATTCGATATTCACCAATACTTCCACAGGATTCAGATGATGCCTTTAAAGATGTGTCCCTCATGCTTACATGTAAAGGAGCACTGACATTAAACTTTTGGACTGAATTTTTTTATATTAATCTGGTTCCAAATGGCAGCTTTTATGGCCACACCATGCCACTGAAAGCTGCATGTGCTTCGAGCGATTCTTAATGTGTGCCAAGACTTGCTTCACTAAATAAATTTTCTTATGACTCTTCTCAAACATCTAAATTAAAATTAGTTTACTTCTAGTGTTCTATAAGTCACAACCACGATACGATTACGAGGCATGCCATAGTTGCGGACTCCGGCTTAACTTTAATCGCCTGAGGTTTTTAACATGCACCCACTCCACAGTGTGCACCAAGACAGAAAGACCAATGTTGTGCTGCATAGTGGTCCTAACATGCTCAGTTTTCAATGACCTAATAATGGCATGGCTTACTCATGAACAACTACAGCATGCATCATTTGTTTGTGACCTACCATGCAATGTTGTCACCAGATTATGGGGCCACACTGCCTTTGGCACATCTTTAAATGTTGGCGTTAAGGATATATTTGTTGCGCATAGAAGGAATTTGAAGTTTTGTAGTGCAGTTAACTGAATGACAGCTACACACGCATAAGAAAAAAATTGTGCCAGGACTACTCAAACTCTGCAGTGTTTGAGTTTGACCAATTCTTGCGATTTTGCACATTTCGGATGACTGCAGGTCATTCATTACAGTTATACCAGCTTTTGTACTTTTTAGACATGCTGTTTGCCCCGGTTTTATACAGTGATCATAGATAGCCACACCACACCATGTTGGTAGAAAAATTCAGAATTTTAGTAAAATGGGGTTGCTCCATGTTGAGGTGCACCAGCATGTCATAGTAAGTGGAAGCCAGAAGCAGCAGATTTAAGGCATTGTGCCGCACCATGTAAAGTCAAATTATTGTGCCCCCCTCCACTCTCGATGGCAAAACCTGCTGGTGAAGCATTGTGAGCAAGCTTTCGAGGTACCCTGCGCTCTTTCCAAAACAGCGTCCGAGGCAGCCATCTATTTTGCCTACAGGACGAGAAGTCCCTGGCCAGGAGTGCATAGAACATACGGAAATAGCTGTCAATTGTGCTGCTGAACACCTAGAGATCTATAGTTTTGACCTCAGGTTGCAGAACACAGCAATGCTATAGCAAACAGTGTAGTGAAAGCTGTTTCACGGCTCTACCACGGCATAGCCAGCACTGCATGCATATACTATACACAAGCATGAGGTTTTAGCAGCAATACTGAACAGTAAATTGTATTTGTACAACTTCACTCTGTCTTTAACACTGCCAGGCTTTAAAATACATGAGAAGAGGTCACTATCTTTCATTTGATGTGTTTATACAAAAAAAGTGTGTGCATGGAAGGGGTTAATTAAGGCTCCTTTGTCAAGCCAAAATGCTTCCTGGCATGATAAAGTTAAGCCTTGTGCATTTCAGTCTGCAGTTGCTCACTGCACTTTCAAAAGCGCAATCAGCACAGAGCACAAAAAAACACACAAGCGATGGTTCAGCAATTTATTTGAAACAAATGCAACTTTGTTTTACAGAAAGACCACATTCCAACAAAGCAACCACATGCTATGCAGACAATACAGCCAACTTATGTTAATTGTACAGATGTTAACATGCCCTGCCTTTATATGTGGAAATGTTTCAAGTCTCAAAGTGTGCCCCTACTTTGTAGCTTGTCCTTGGAACAATGGATGATTCAAACAAATGCTAAATTTAGCACCATTGCCACACTGATAGAAGAAAACTACATATTAAAATGGCAACTTCTTGGAGAACAGAAAAGGGTGTATAGTGAACTTCCAATAATTTGACTCCGGTTAATTTAATTTTTTCAGTTAATTCGAACCTGGCCGACGCCCATGCATTTCTATGGGATTAAACATTCATCATTTCGATCCTAAAACTGGCATTCGCCGGATAATGCGAACTTGACCAGACCCCAATAATGACCCCTTTTAGTGGCAGTCCATGTCTCAGTAGAGCTTAGGGGACAGTGAATGCGTTAAACAAATGCCATCTCTCTGAAATGCCTATTTTTGACCCACCCGAGAAAGATTTTCAAGCAGTAACGGTAGCTGACAATGTCCGATTGTGGTACTTATCTGATTCTAACGAACACTTTTTGTTTTCGAAGGACATTGAGACGAAAATTGCCTAGCTGTGCAATCGATAGCGAAACTAAAACCGTGGTTGCACCATTCATATGCTTTACCACATATCATGGCTGTAATACGGCGAAGCTGGCTTTGGAAAATCAGCTGGCATTCTAAAATATGAGGTACGCGTAGGTTTCTACTTTGGTTTGGAGTTAAGTCATTTCTACTTTAGTTTTATACTGTGGACAAATAGAAATTTGATGCACGTTCGTTTCAGAGGCGTGTTACTCAAGCACATATTGCCAAATAAATCAACGGTGCTTCAGCAGGCTTTTGCATCTTAAATCGACCCGTCAGTCTCGTGAGGGTAGAATTAATGGAAGTTGATTGTATAAATTGCGTGATGAAGCACCAAGAAAGTTAGCTTGCTCAGGTAGTGAAAAAGCATGGAGAAAGTGCTTCACACAACATCCACCAATGTTCTGTTGCAGATGCAAAAGCTGCCTCCCTTATCTGGAACAGAATAAATTCCTTTCGAAGGCAAAATAAAAAACAGAAAGAGAAGTCATCAAGGCATTCCACATCCATCTTATTCAGTCATTACAGTGTTGCTACATCACCATTTGCTTAGCCTCCTATGCCAAAAAAAAATTGTCGAAAATGAAATGACCTGATTCCCATGTTTTTCACCTCCCAAGCAGTGTTTACTGTCAATTATTACTGCTTTCTGTAACCTCACCTGTAAATACTGTATGTTAACCTGTATGTTAACACTGAGCTATACGATAAGCTTAGTGAAAGTTAAAAAAGAATACTGGATATTCATTTTCGTTTTTTTTAGAGATAAGAAGGGGTGCTTAGAAGCGAGCCACATTTGCAAAATGCTTGAATAAACAGCAACTACCCCGGTAATGCGCTAATTGTGGCCATGCTGTCCCTGCAAACTTCTTAATCTCATCCGCCCACCTAACTTTCTGCTGCGCCCTGCTACGCTTCCCTTCCCTCGGAATCCAGTCCATAACCCTTAATGACCATCAGTTATCTTCCCTCCTCATTACATGCCCTGCCCATCCCCATTTTTCTTGATTTCAACTAAGATGTCATTAACTCGCGTTTGTTCCCTCACCCAATCTGCTCTCATCTTATCCCCTTAATGTTACACCCATCATTCTTCTTTCCATAGCTCGATGTGTCGTCCTCAGTTTAAGTAGAACCCTTTTTGTAAGCCTCCAGGTTTCTGCTCCGTAGGTGAGTACTGGTAAGACACACCAGTTATACACTTTTCTCTTCAGGGATAATGGTAACCTGCTGTTCATGATCTGAGAATGCCTGCCAAACGCACCCCAGCCCATTCTTATCCTTCTGATTATTTCGGTCTCATGATCCGGACTCGCGGTCACTGCCTGCCCTAAGTAGATGTATTCCCTTACCACTTCCAGTGCCTCGCTACCTATCGTAAACTGCTGTTCTCTTCCGAGACTGTTAAAAATTACTTTAGTTTTCTGCAGATTAATTTTCAGACCTACCATTCTGCTTTGCCTCTCCGGGTCAGTGAGCATGCATTGCAATTGGTCCCATGAGTTACTAAGCAAGGCAATATCATCAGCGAATCGCAAGTAACTAAGGTATTCTCCATTAACTCTTATCCCCAATTCTTCCCAATCCAGGTCTCTGAATACCTCCTGTAAACATGCTGTGAATAGCATTGGAGAGTTCGTATCTTCCTGCCTGACACCCTTCTTTATTGGAATTTTGTTGCTTTCTTTATGAAGGACTACGGTGGCTGTGGAGCTGCTGTAGATATCTTTCACTATTTTTACATATGGCTCGTCTACACCCCAATTACATAATGCCTGCATGACTGCCGAGGTTTTGACTGAATCAAACACTTTCTTGTAATCAATGAAAGCTATGTATAAGGGGTGGTATTAAAATTAGATCTTTCGTCTCCTGCGATAGCTTACTGGTATCCTGTCTAACGAAGTTACAACCGACTTCTATTGCATACTCCTTAAGGATGCCCATAAGATTTTCGTTCATTGCTTCAACACTAAGGTTCTCTTCCTGAGCTAAAGCCCTATACCTCTTCTGTAGCTTGATCCGAAATTCCTCTATTTCCCTCTTACCGCTAACTCATTGATCGGCTTCTTATGTACCAGTTTTTTCCATTCCCTCCTCAAGCCTAGGCTAATTCGAGATCTTACCATCCTATGGTCACTGCAGCGCACCTTGCCGAGCACATACACATCTTGTATGATGATGATGATGTATGGGGGTTTTTTGGCGCAAGGGCCAGGTATGGCCAAAGAGCGCCATGTCTGTGCTAATGGGTTTGCAATGTACTTATGATTACTATGAGGTTGGTGTGACGTGGCTGTAAAGGGGCCTTAAAATATACGCAATAAAGTGCGTAAAATCTGTATAATAAAATTATGGCGATGACGTATGACTTGTACTATGAACATTTAGATGCATTTAAAAAGAATGATACGATAGGTAAAATATAGCAGATTATAAGAAATGCTAGAGCACTACTGCCTCCATATGGCCCTTGAAAACACAAGGGCCTGGAGGCATGTGCTATTCAGAACAATTATCGCAGCGGCATCCTCTGGAGCGAGGATGCTCTACGAATTTATTGGGCTTATAACGTGTAGAACTACATCCTTTAAGAAGTCGAGAACTGCCTTGGTGTTGAAAAGCGGTTCCTTACCAAGAAACATTGCTGGGTGAAGAGGTATGCAATGGCGATATGCAAGAGGAAAATGCTTCTTTCTTTCAGGTTCGGCTTCGCGACACTCCAAGAGGACGTGGAGGACGGTCAGCCTCTCACCACATCGACCACAGGTTGATGATGATGATATTTGATGTTTTATGGCGCAAGGGCCAGGTATGGCCAAAGAGCGCCATGTCTGTGGTAGTGGGTGTGCAGTGTAACTATGATTGCTATGAAATTGGTGTGACGTGGCTGTAAAGGGGCCTTAAAATATACGCTCTAAAGTGCGTAAAATATGTGTAATAAAATTATGGCGATGACGTATGACTTGTACTATGAACATATAGATGCATATAAAAAGAATGATGCGATAGGTAAAATATATCAGATTATAAGAAATGCCAGAGCACTACTACCTCCTTAGAGCCCTTGAAGCACAAGGGCCTGGAGGCATGTGCTATTCAAAACAGTTATCGCAGTGGCATCCTCTCGAGAGAGGAGGCGCTACGAATTCATGGGACTAATAACATGTAAGACCACATCTCTAATATAATGTAGCACTGTGTCTGTATTAAAAAGCGGTTCTGGACCAAGGAGCATTGCAGGATGAAGAGGAATGTGCTGTCGGTATGCTAATGAAAAATGTCTCTTTCTCTCAGATTCGGCTTCCCGACACTCCAGGAGGACGTGGAGTACGGTCAGCCTCTGCCCGCATCTACCACAGGTTGGAGGCTCACTTCCGGTGAGTAGAAAATTATGGGTGCCAAACGTGTGTCCTATTCTGAGACGACAGAATAGGACATCTGTTCGGCGCGATTTTGTAGTAGGGGGCCAGAATCCTAACTGCGGTTTTATCAGGTGGAGCTTATTATCCGTTTCCGCGTCCCACATGCGTTGCCAGTGGTCTCGCAATCTCCTTCGCAAGAAAGGTCTCAGATCTGTGACAGGCACCGCAGCGGTAGGGTTAACAGCTTGCGATGCGATTGACGTGGCCATCTCGTCCGCCAGAACGTTACCCTCGATGCTCCTATGGCCAGGCACCCAGCATATAATGATATGCTGGTTAGATCTGTACGCTTTACACAAGACGGAATATAGTTCATTAAGTACTGGATTTTTGTGTGTATAAAGTGACATCAGGCCCTTCACGACACTTAGGGAGTCTGTGTATATCGCTGACTTTTGGAGTTTTGATTTTCTTATATGTTTCACGGCAGACAGTAATGCGTAAGCCTCGGCAGTAAATATACTTGTTTCCGGGTGTAGTACATCGGATTCTGAGAAGGATGGGCCGACAGCAGCATACGACACCCCGGCATTAGACTTCGAAGCGTCTGTGTAGAACTCTGCGCAGGAGTGCTTGTGCTGGAGTTCTAGGAAATGAGTTCGTATTTCGATCTCTGGTGCGTGTTTTGTTATTTCTAAAAAGGATATGTCACATTCTACGACCTGCCACTCCCAAGGCGGTAACACCTTGGTTGGATGCATTAGGCGAAGCTCGAGGAGTGGGACATGTATCTGATCACTAAGCTCCTTCACTCGAAGTGAGAAAGGCTTTCTTACAGAAGGACGATTATGGAATAGTGTAGAGCAGGTCATATCGTTAACAGTGTTAAAACATGGATGTTGACGATTGGAGTGTATCTTTAGGAAATATGTAAGGCTGATGTAAGTTCTCTGTAGATGGAGCGACCATTCATTTGATTCCGCGTATAAGCTTTCAATCGGGCTTGTTCTGAAAGCACCAGTGGCTAAGCGGATACCTAGATGGTGGATAGGATCTAGGATCTTTAGTGCGCTCGGAGCGGCAGAGTTGTATACGACGGCACCATAGTCCAATCGTGATCGAATTAGGCTCTTATAAACATTCATCAGACACTTCCTGTCGCTACCCCATGTTGAGTGGGATAGAATTTTAAGTAAGTTCATTGTCCTTAGACATTTTTCTTTAAGATATTTAATGTGCTGTATAAAAGTAAGCTTGCAGTCTAGTATAATACCTAAAAATTTGTGTTCTTTGTTTATGGGTATTTGATGTCCACACAGTTGAACACAAGGATCGGGAACCAGGCCTCTCTTTCTAGTAAAAAGAACACAAGAGCTTTTGTGGGGGTTGATCTTAAATCCGTTTTCGTCAGCCCACTTGGAAACCTTGTTCAGGCCCTGCTGTACCTGTCTCTCGCATACTGCGAGGTTGCAGGATTTAAAGCCTATTTGTAAATCGTCGACGTATACGGAATAAAAAATGGCCGGTGGCAGTGAAGCACGTAGTGTGTTCATCTTAACAATAAAAAGAGTGCAGCTGAGCACACCTCCCTGGGGTACACCGGTTTCCTGCGTAAAAGGACGTGACAGTGCATTACCGACTTTTACTCGGAAGGTGCGGTTGGACAAATAACTTTCTATTAGGGCGAGCATATTGCCACGGATGCCCATGCCCGACAAGTCTCTCAAGATTCCGTAGCGCCACGTTGTGTCGTACGCCTTCTCCATATCGAGGAACACGGATAGGAAATATTGCTTATGTAGAAAGGCGTCGCGAATGTTTCCCTCAATGCGCACGAGGTGATCAATTGTGGACCGCCCTTCCCTGAAGCCACACTGAAAGGGATCAAGCATTTGGTTTAATTCCAGGAAATGTATGAGTCGCCGATTGATCATTTTCTCAAACAGCTTACAAATGCAACTTGTGAGGGCTATCGGGCGGTAACTTGACGCTAACGAAGGATCTTTACCTTGCTTCAGAATGGGAATCACAATCGCTTCTCTCCATGCAAGTGGAAGATATCCAGCAGCCCAAATAGTGTTAAAAAGTGCAAGTAAAGTCAGTTGTGTATCAGTGTGTACGTTCTTAATTATGTCGTACATAATTCTGTCAGGTCCTGGTGCAGAGCTCTTGCATGTGATCAAGGCAGCTCTTAGCGCGGCAATGCTAAAGGGACGGTTGTAAGGCTCATTCTCTCGACCTTTTCTTGTTAATGGCTTACGTTCTTCTGTTTCTTTGTATTTGAGAAAGGATTGTGTATAATTTGTTGGGCTTGACACGTTCTCAAAATGCTCCCCAAGTGAGTCTGCCTGGTCTTGTAGTGTATCACCCTGTGTGTTTACTAGAGGGAGTGAGTATGTTTGCCGCCCTCTAATCCTATTTACTCTGTTCCAGGCTTTGGCCTCATCCCTAAACGAGTTAATACTTGATAAAAACTTGTGCCAGCTTTCTCTTCTGGCCTGTCGGCGGGTTCGCCTGCCTTGTGACTTTACTTTTTTAAAGTTGATAAGATTTTCTGCAGTGGGAGAAGCACGTAGCAGCCCCCACGCCTTGTTCTGATTCCTACGCGCGATCCTACATTCGCTGTTCCACCACGGTACACGTGGTTTGCATGCCAAACCACTTACTTCGGATATGCATTTTGACGCGGCATCTATTATAAATGTTGTAAGATACTCCACCGCAGCATCAATTTCTAAACAAGAGATGTCAGCCCATGAGATGCTGGTGAGAGTTCGAAATTTCTCCCAGTCGGCTGTGTCTATGTTCCACCTAGGAGCTTGTGGAGGATATTCGTTTTCTTTAGATGTTTTTATTAGTACCGGGAAGTGGTCGCTCCCGTAAGGATTGTTTGTAACTGTCCATTCGAGTTCGGGCAGTATACACGGGGAAACTAGGCTGAGGTCAATTGATGAAAATGTTCTGTTGGCGAGAGAATAATATGTGGGTGCCTTCTTATTCAGCAGGCATGCACCAGAAGAGAAGAGGAATTGTTCAACAAGACGACCTCGCGCATCTATACGAGAGTCGCCCCACAGGCTGTTGTGCGCATTGAAATCTCCAAGTACAACGTAAGGTTCTGGCAATTCATCTATGAAGGACTGAAATTCATGTTTGCTTAGTTTGTACTGTGGGGGTATATAAATCGAACAAATAGTGATAAGTTTGTTTAGCAAAACAATTCGAACCGCCACTGCTTCAAGGGCCGTTCGTAGCTGTAAATGTTGACATGCTATGCTCTTTTGGATTACTATTGCAACACCTCCCGATGATGCGATGGCATCATCGCGATCTTTGCGAAAAGTAACATGCTGTCGGAGAAAGTTTGTGTGTTTGGATTTTAAATGTGTTTCTTGTAAACACAGCACTTTTGGATTGTGTTGGTGGATCAGTTCTTGTACATCATCGAGGTTTCTAAGTAGACCTCTGACGTTCCATTGTATGATTTGTGTGTCCATATTTAATGTAAATTAGTGCTGTGTTTACGGAAACGGAAGGGATGCCTTAGATTACAGAGCCCTTTCGAGGCCCTGTAATAGGGGTTTTGTTCTTTCTGGAGCGTTCGAGGGAGCCTCGCCGCTCCTTAGGCGCTTGGTGCGCCTTGAGGATGGGTGTAGTGTCCATTGCCTCTTGTGAGGCGCCGGACACGTGCTCTTGCGAGCGAGCGGTTTTCAGGGGGAGTCCCGCCTTGGAGGGCAAGACCCCTGCGCCCACCAGCCCGGAGGTCGATGGGGCTCCCTGAGGGATTTGGCTGCGCTGGCCGTTGCCAGCGCTGGAGGGGGCCTCGGAGGTTGGGGCAGCCTCGGCTGCGCCCACCTTCGGGGTCGATGGCTCCACCTGCTCGGTTGGCGGAGCAGCGCTAGCTGCAACCACCGTGGGGGCAGATGGCGTGACTGCCGACTCACTGACTGTGGGTCGGACAGCCGCCGGAGGCCGTTGTGACGCTGCCCCCTGACGCGCCACATCGGCAAAGGTTTTCTTTGGCAGGTATACTACCCGCCTTCGTGCCTCTTTGAACGATATATTCTCTTTTACTTTTATAGTCACAATTTCTTTTTCCTTCTTCCAGGAGGGGCACGACCGCGAGTACGCGGCGTGGTCCCCGTCACAGTTTACACAGTGTAGAGAGTTCTTACATGCTTCAGTGGCGTGTTCAAGGGCACTGCATTTGGCGCATGTTTGGCGGCCTCGGCAGCTCTGCGAGCTGTGGCCAAAACGTTGGCATTTGAAACATCTCAAGGGATTCGGCACATACGGCCTTATACGAAGCTTGATGTACCCGGCCTCGATTGACTCGGGCAGGACACTGGAGTTGAAGGTGAGTATTAGGTGTTTAGTCGCAATTTCTTTTCCGTCTCGCCTCATCTTGATTCTTCTGACATTTATGACATTCTGTTCGCTGAAGCCCTCCAAGAGCTCAGCCTCAGTCAGCTCCAATAAATCATCATCGGAGACTACGCCACGCGTGGTATTCATGGTACGATGAGGAGTTACTGTTACTTTGGCGTCACCAAATGAAACTAGATTGGGTAGATTTTCATATTGTTTCTGGTTGCGGAGCTCCAAGAGGAGATCGCCGCTTGCCATCCTGGATGCTTTATAACCTGTACCAAAAACTTGGGTAAGAGACTTGGACACGAGGAATGGAGAGATTGTTCGCACGGGTTTGCCTGGTGTTTCAGAGTGCACTACATGGAAACGAGGAAAGGTTTCTTTTTGGCGGGCAAAAAATTCAAAGACATCATCGGTGCGCCCCCTCTTGAGGGAGCGATCAGGTAATGTGGGGAAAGAAGAAGCCATAAGAGATTGTAATTTCGGCAGTAACGCCAGCCACCCACCGTGGAGTCCTACAAGGGGACGCTGCAGGATCCGTAAAACACGGCCTGCAAACGCCAGCAGTACGTTACCACTATAACCAAATACGAAATAACCTAGGTTGGCTATTCACACAAGGTTAACCCTTGCTGCCTGGAAAAATTGGAAGTAAGTGGAAGCTAGGAGAAGACAGGAAAGATAAAAAGTGAGAGAAAGACGAAGATTAGAGGAAGAGAGAGACAGGAAAAGGCAACTACCGATTTCCCCCGGGTGGGTCAGTCCGGGGGTGCCGTCTACGTGAAGCCGAGGCCAAAGGGGTGTGTTGCCGCCGCCGAGGGGCCGTAAAGGTCCAAACACCCGGCATTGGCTCAACCCCCAGGATCCTCTTTTCCCCGGACACGGCTAAGCCGCGCACGGCTACACGCGGGAGGGTCCAACCCTCGTGTGCTCGGGTCCGTGGTGTCGCAACACACCAAACGCCTGCTTGCGCAGACGCCCCTGCGGGGGACCACAGGTTGGCGGTTCGTTTCCAGTAAGAAGAAAATTGTGTGTACCAAATGTGTGCCCTATTCTGAGGCGGCAGAATAGGACATCTGTTCGCCGTGATTTGGATGGGAAGGGCCAAAAACCTAGCTGTGGCTTTATAACGTGCAGTTTATTGTTTATTTCTGCGTTCCACATGCGTTGCCAGTGTTGTCGTAGTTTCTTACGCAAGAAAGGCTTGAGATCTGTGAACGGGACAGCAACTGCAGAAGAAGTGTTTAGTGATGTGGCCATTTTATCAGCCAGTACATTGCCCTCGATACCTCTATGGCCAGGTACCCAGCATATTATGATGTTCTGGTTAGATGAGTACGCTTTACACAATACCGAATACAGTTCATTGAATACGGGATTTTTATGTTTGCTGAGTGACATTAAGGCCTTCACGACGCTGAGAGAGTCTGTATAGATCGCTGCTTTTGGAAGTTTCGATTTTCTTATGTGCTTTACAGCAGAGAGTAGTGCGTAGGCCTCGGCCGTAAAGATACTTGTTTCCGGATGCAGTACATCGGATTCCAAAAACGATGGGCCGACGGCTGCATAGGATACCCCGGCATTTGACTTCGAAGCGTCTGTGTAGAACTCTGCGCAGGAGTGATTTTGCTGGAGTTCTAGGAAATGCATTCGGATTTCAGCCTCAGGAGCGTGCTTTGTAACTTTTATAAAGGATATGTCACATTGTATCACCTGCCACTCCCAAGGAGGTAAGAGCTTGGTTAAGTGCATTAAGCGATGCTCGAGGAGCGGGACATGCATTTCATCGCTAAGCTGCTTCACACGCAGCGAGAAAGGCTGTCTTATGGAGGGACGATTGCTGAAAAGTGTAGCGCACGTCATATCGGTAACGTTATGAAAACATGGATGTTCAGGATTGGCGCGTACTTTAAGGAAATATCTAAAGCTAATGTATGATCTCTGTAGGTGGAGAGACCATTCATTTGATTCCACATATAGACTTTGTATGGGACTCGTTCTGAAAGCGCCAGTGGCCAGTCGGATTCCCAGATGGTGGACTGGGTCTAGCATCTTTAGCGCGCTCGGGGCGGCAGAGTTATACACAACGGCACCATAATCCAGTCGAGACCGAATTAGGCTCTTGTATAGGTTCACTAAACACTTCCTATCACTACCCCATGTAGTCTGGGATAGAAGTTTCATTAAGTTCATTGTTTTCAGACACTTTTCTTTAAGATGTTTAATGTGTGGAACGAAAGTAAGTTTATTGTCGAGTATAACACCTAGAAATTTGTGCTCTTTCTTTACAGGTATCTGATGTCCACACATTTCCAAGCAAGGATCCGGGACCAGGCCTCTCTTCCTTGTGAACAGCACACAAGAACTCTTTTGAGGATTGATTTTAAAACCATTTTTCTCTGCCCACCCTGACACTTTGTTCAAACCATGCTGTACCTGTCTCTCGCATACTGCGAGGTTACAGGATTTGAAGCCTATTTGAATGTCGTCCACGTAGACAGAGTAAAAGATGGCAGGTGGTAGTGAAGCACGAAGCGTGTTCATCTTCACGAGAAATAGCGTGCAGCTGAGCACGCCTCCTTGGGGTACACCCGTTTCTTGCGTAAAAGGACGTGAGAGTGCATTGCCGACTTTTACCCGGAAGGTACGATTTGACAGATAGCTTTTTATTATATTAAACATATTACCGTGGATGCCCATTTCTGACAGGTCTCTTAAGATTCCGTAACGCCACGTTGTGTCATACGCCTTTTCCATGTCGAGAAATATCGAGAGAAAGAACTGTTTATGTATAAATGCGTCCCGGATATTTGTTTCAATACGTACAAGATGGTCGGTTGTGGAGCGCCCTTCTCGGAAGCCACACTGACAGGGATCAAGCATTTTGTTCTCTTCAAGGAAATGGATCAGTCGCCGATTTATCATTTTTTCAAATACCTTACACATGCAACTTGTGAGGGCTATCGGGCGGTAGCTTGCCACTGATGAAGGATCTTTGCCTTGTTTTAGAACAGGGATCACAATGGCTTCTTTCCATGCGGTCGGAAGGTACCCTGCGTCCCAGATGGTGTTGAAAAGTGTAAGTAGTGTAACTTGGGTGTCATTTTGTAAGTTTTTGAGCATTTCATACATGATTCTATCAGATCCTGGTGCGGAGCTCTTGCATGCGCTCAAGGCAGCTCTCAATTCGGCAATACTGAAAGGACGGTTGTAAGGCTCATTCTGTCGGCTTTTTCTTGTTAAAGGCTTACGTTCTTCTATTTCTTTATGTATGAGAAAAGATTGCGAATAATTGTTTGAACTTGACACGCTCTGAAAGTGCTCCGCAAGTGAGTCTGCCTGATCTTCTAGTGTATCGCCTTGTGTATTTACCAGAGGGAGTGAATATGTTTGTCGCCCTCTAATTCTATTTACCCTGTTCCAGACTTTGGCCTCGTCTGTAAACGAGTTAATGCTCGATAAATACTTCTGCAAGCTTTCTCTTCTGGCCAGTCGGCGGGTTCTCCTGCCTTGGGATTTTACTTGCTTAAAGTTGACTAGATTCTCTGCAGTGGGAGAAGCGCGTAGCAACCCCCACGCTTTGTTTTGTTTCTTTCGAGCGATCCTGCAGTCTTCGTTCCACCACGGGACCCGCCGTTTACATGCCAAGCCATGTGCTTCTGATATGCATTTAGATGCCATGTCTATAATGAAGGCTGTGAGATACTGCACAGCAGCATCAATTCCTAAACAAGACATGTCATTCCATGAGATATTTGTTAAGTTTCGGAACTTCTCCCAGTCGGCTGTATCGATCTTCCACCTAGGAGCCTGTGGTAGACATTCTTTTTCTTTATGTGTTTTTAGCAGTATGGGGAAGTGGTCGCTTCCGTAAGGATTCTTGGTGACTTCCCATTCGAGTTCAGACAGCATACAAGGGGAAACTAGGCTGAGGTCAATTGAAGAAAATGTTCTGTTTGCGAGAGAATAATATGTGGATGTCTTCTTATTCAGCAGACACGCACCGGACGAAAAAAGGAACTGTTCAACGAGGCGACCTCGCGCATCGATACGAGAGTCTCCCCACAGGCTGTTGTGCGCATTGAAATCCCCAAGCACAACGTAAGGTTCTGGCAATTCGTCTTTGAAGGACTGAAATTCATGTTTAGTTAATTTGTAATGGGGGGGTATGTAGAGCGAGCAGACAGTGATAAGTTTGTTGAGGAGAACAGCACGAACCGCCACTGCCTCAAGGGGCGTTTGTAGCTGCAAACGTTGACACGCTATGCCTTTCTGAATAACAATGGCAACACCGCCCGATGATGCGAGAGCATCATCGCGATCTCTGCGAAACGTAACATACTGTAGCAGGAAATTTGTGTGTTTAGATTTTAAGTGTGTTTCCTGTAGACACAGCACTTTTGGATTGTGTTTGTGGATGAGTTCCTGCACGTCGTCAAGGTTTCTAAGAAGGCCTCTGACGTTCCATTGAATTATTTGTGTATCCATATTGGAGGTCAATAAGTGCTGTGTGTACAGAAACAGAAGTAGTGATTATAGAGATTACAGAGATTAAATTACAGAGCCCTTTCGAGGCCCTGTAACGGGAGTTCTGCCCTTTCTGGAGCGTTCGAGGGAGCCTCGCCGCTCCTTAGGCGCTTGGTGCGCCTTGAGGATAGGTGTAGTGTCCATTGCCTCTTGTGAGGCGCCGGACACATGCTCTTGCGAGCGGGAAGATTTCAGAGGGAGTCCCGCCTTGGAGGGCAAGACCCCTGCGCCCACCAGCCCGGAGGTCGATGGGGCTCCCAGAGAGATTTGGCTACGCCGGCCGTTGCCAGCGCAGGAAGGAACCTCGGAAGTTGAGGCAGCCTCGGCTGCGCCCTCCTTCGGGGTCGATGGTTCCTTCTCCTCGGTTGACGGAGCAGCGCTAGCTGCAACCGTCGCGGGGGCAGATGGCGTGACTGCCGACTTGTGGGTCGGACAGCCGCCGGAGGCCGTTGTGACGCTGCCCCCTGACGCGCCACTTCAGCAAAGCTGGCCTTAGGAAGGTATGCAACCCGCCTGCGTGCCTCTTTGAATGATATGTTTTCTTTTACTTTGATAGTGACTATTTCTTTCTCTTTTTTCCAAGACGGGCATGACCGCGAGTATGCGGCATGCGCGCCATCACAGTTCACGCAGTGTGGAGCGTTTTCGCACGTTTCAGAGGCATGGTCACGGGAACTACATTTTGCACATGTCTGGCGGCCTCGGCAGTTCTGTGAGCTGTGGCCGAATCGCTGGCACTTAAAGCATCGTAGGGGATTTGGAATGTACGGTCTCACTCGGATTTTCACATAGCCTGTCTCGATAGTGTCTGGTAGGTTGCTTGAGCCAAATGTAAGTATTAGGTGCATGGTATTGATTTCTTTTCCGTCACGTCTTATTTTAATTCTCTTGACATTGATCACGTTCTGATCATTCCAACCCTCTAGAAGTTCAGCTTCAGACAATTCAAGCAGATCAGCATCCGATACAACGCCACGGGTAGTATTCATGGTACGGTGGGGGGTCACTGTGACTGGAACACCCCCAAAAGATACAAGTTTGAACAGTTTTTCATATTGTTTCTGATCGCGGAGCTCTAGGAGAAGATCACCGCTAGCCATTTTTGATGCTTTGTATCCGGGACCAAAAACTTCTGTCAGAGATTTCGAGACAACGAAAGGTGAGATCATTCTTACAGTCTTCTCAGGCTTATCAGAGTGGATGACATGAAAGCGGGGAAAGTTCTGTGTACGATTGCCAAAAAACTTAAAGACATCTTCGGTGCGCCCTCGTTTCTGAGGGCGATCAGGAAGTTTGGGGAAATCAGTTTCCATGAAGATTTATAAAAATTCGGCAACAGCGCCGACCGCCCACCACGGAGCCCAACGCGGGGACGCGGCAGAGCTTGCATACAAGTCTGCACGACGCCAGTCGTACGCCGCCACTATAACCAAATATGGTGTACCCAAGGTTGGATAGCCACACAGGGTTAACCCTTGCCACCAAGAAGAAGGAATGATGATGATGATGATGTGTTGTGTTTAGTGGCGCAAGGGCCAGGTTTGGCCAAAGAGCGCCATGACAAGTGTTAATGTTGATTTATTATGGAAGATGTGACTTGGCTGTAAAGTGGCCTAAAAATAGTCGCTGTAAACTGCGTAAAATCTACGTGCTATAAAATTATGGCGATGATTTATGAAGAAAACTATGACCATTAAAATCCATCGTAGGAGAATGATGCAAAATGGAAAATGTATAAGATAGTAAAATTACTTGGAGCACTGCTGCCTCGCCAGAGCCCTTGAAACACAAGGGCCTAAAGGCGCGTGCTACACGAAAGAGCTATCACAGCGGTATCCCCCGAAGAGAGGACCCGCTACGAACATGTGGGGCTAAGAACATGCAAGACAACATCTTTCAGGAAGCCCAGGACTGCGCTGGAGTCAAACAGCGGTTCTGGGCCGAGTAACATTACTGGATGAAGGGGGATGTGCTGGCGGTATGCTAATGGAAAATGTTTCTTTCTTTCAGATTCGGCTGCCCGACACTCCAGAAGGACGTGGAGGACGGTCAGCCTCTCCCCGCATCTACCACAGGTTGGAGGCTCGTTTCCGGTGAGTAAAAAGTTATGTGTGCCAAATGTGTGTCCTATTCTTAGACGACAGAATAGGACATCTGTCCGGCGTGATTTTGTTACGGAAGGCCAGAGTCCTAACTGTGGCTTTATTAGGTGGAGCTTATTATCTTTTTCCGCGTCCCACATGCGTTGCCAGTGGGCACGCAGCCGCCTTCGCAAGAAAGGCCTCAGATCTGTGACAGGCACCTCAGCGGTAGGGTTAACGGCTTGCGATGCTATAGACGTAGCCATCTCGTCCGCCAGAACGTTGCCCTCGATGCTCCTATGGCCAGGCACCCAGCATACAATGACATGCTGGCCAGACATGTACGCTCTACACAAGACGGAATATAGTTTATTAAGTACTGGATTTTTGTGTCTATAGGGCGACATCAAGGCCTTCACGACGCTTAGGGAGTCCGTATATATAATTGATTTCTGGAGTTGTGATTTATTTATATGCTTTACGGCCGACAGCAGTGCGTAGGCCTCAGCCGTAAAGATACTAGTTTCCGGGTGCAGCGCATCGGATTCCGAGAAGGATGGACCGACGGCTGCATAGGACACCCCGTCGTGTGACTTTGATGCGTCTGTGTAGAACTCCGTGCAGGAGTACCTGTGCTGGAGTTCCCGGAAATGCATCTTTATTTCAATCTCTGGGGCATGCTTTGTGACTTCCACGAACGATATATCACATTGTATGAGCTGCCACTCCCAAGGAGGCAGCAGCTTGGCTGGATGCATTAGGCGAGGCTCGAGGAGTGGAACGTGCATTTCTTCGCTAAGCTCCCTCACACGCAGCGAGAAAGGCTGTCTTACGGACGGACGATTGCGAAAGAGTGTAGCACATGTCATGTCATTAATGGTACTAAAACAGGGATGTTGGGGGTTTGAGTGGACTTTCAGAAAATATGTATGGCTAATGTATGTTCTCTGCAGATGAAGTGACCAATCATTTGATTCTACATATAAACTTTGTATGGGACTCGTTCTGAAAGCGCCAGTGGCCAGTCGGATTCCTAGATGGTGGACTGGGTCTAGCATCCTTAGTGCGCTCGGGGCGGCAGAGTGGTAAATCACGGCGCCATAGTCTAGTCGTGATCGAATGAGGCTTTTATAGAGATTCATTAAGCATTTCCTGTCACTACCCCACGTAGTCTGGGATAGAAGTTTGATTATGTTCATTGTTTTTAGACACTTTTCTTTGAGATGTTTAATGTGGGGGACGAAGGTGAGTCTGTAGTCAAGTATGACACCTAGAAATTTGTGTTCTTTGTTTACAGGTATCTGTTGTCCACGCAGTTCTATGCAAGGATCTGGGATAAGTCCTCTCTTTCTTGTAAAAAGAACACAAGAGCTTTTGTTAGGATTGATCTTAAATCCATTCCTGTCTGCCCACGTTGACACTTTGTTCAGGCCATGTTGTACCTGTCTCTCGCAGACTGCGAGGTTACAAGATTTGAAAGCTATTTGAATGTCGTCTACGTAGACAGAGTAAAAGATGGCGGGTGGTAGTGAAGCACGAAGCGTGTTCATCTTCACGATAAAGAGCGTGCAGCTGAGCACGCCTCCTTGGGGTACACCCGTTTCTTGCGTAAAAGGACGTGAGAGTGCATTGCCGACTTTTACCCGGAAGGTACGATTTGACAGATAGCTTTCTATTATATTTAGCATATTACCGTGGATGCCCATTTCTGACAGGTCTCTTAAGATTCCGTAACGCCACGTTGTGTCATACGCCTTTTCCATATCGAGAAATATCGATAGGAAGAACTGTTTATGTATAAATGCGTCCCGGATATTCCCTTCAACACGCACGAGATGATCGGTTGTGGAGCGCCCTTCTCGGAAGCCGCACTGATAAGGATCAAGCATGTTGCTCTGTTCAAGGAAATGAATGAGTCGCCGATTTATCATTTTTTCGAACACCTTACAAATGCAACTTGTGAGGGCTATCGGGCGGTAACTTGCCACTGAGGAAGGGTCCTTGCCTTGTTTCAAAACAGGGACTACAATGGCTTCCTTCCACGCGGTTGGAAGGTACCCTGCATCCCAGATGGTGTTGAAAAGTGTGAGTAGTGTAAGTTGCGTGTCATTGTGTAAGTTTTTGAGCATTTCATACATGATTCTATCAGATCCTGGTGCGGAACTCTTGCATGCGCTCAAGGCAGCTTTCAACTCGGCAGCACTAAAAGGGCAATTGTACGGTTCATTCTGTCGGTATTTATTGATGAGTGGCTTGCATTCTTCTATTTGTTTATATCTTAGGAAGGATTGCAAATAATGATTTGAGCTTGATACACTCTCAAAGTGCTCCCCAAGTGAGTTGGCCTGGTCTTGCAGTGTATCGCCCTGTGTGTTTACCAGGGGGACTGAGTATGTTTGCCTACCTCTAATCCTATTAACTCTGTTCAGGCTTTGGCCTCATCCCTAAACGAGTTAATACTCGATAGATACTTTTGCCAGCTTTCTCTTCTGGCCTGTCGGCGGGTTCTCCTACCTTGGGATTTTACTTTTTTAAAGTTGACAAGATTTTCTGCAGTGGGCGAAGCGCGTAGCATCTCCCACGCTTTGTTCTGATTCCTACGTGCGATTCTGCATTCATTGTTCCACCACGGGACATGCCGTTTGCATGCCGAGCCGCTTAATTCACGTATGCATTTAGATGCGGCATCTATTATAAAGGCTGTGAAGTACTCCACAGCAGCATCGATTTCTAAAGAAGACATGTCGTCCCATGATATACTAGTTAAGTTTCGGAACCTCTCCCAGTCTGCTGTGTCAATATTCCACCTAGGAGCGTGTGGTGGATATTCATTTTCTTTAGGTGATCTTAGCAGTATAGGGAAGTGGTCGCTGCCGTAAGGGTTGTCGGCAACTTCCCATTCAAGTTCAGGCAGTACAGAGGGGGAGATTATTGTAAGATCTATTGATGAAAAGGATCGGTTTGCAAGAGAGTAATATGTGGGTTTTTTCTTATTGAGAAGGCACGCTCCGGAAGAAAAAAGGAACTGTTCAAAAAGACGACCTCGCGCATCTGTACGAGAGTCGCCCCACAGGCAGCTGTGCGCATTGAAATCGCCAAGAACAACATAAGGTTCTGGCAATTCGTCTATAAATGACTGAAATTCATGTTTGCTTAATTTGTAGTGTGGGGGTACGTAAAGCGAGCAAATGGTGACGAGTTTATTAAGGAAAACAGCTCGAACCGCTACTGCCTCAAGGGCCGTTCGCAGCCGCAAACGCTGGCAGGCTACGCTTTTTTGAATTATAATTGCGACACCGCCCGATGATGCGACAGCATCATCGCGATCTTTGCGAAATGTGACATACTGTTGAAGAAAGTTTGTGTATTTTGATTTCAAGTGTGTTTCCTGTAAACACAGCACTTTTGGATTGTGTTTATGGATGAGTTCTTGAACATCATCAAGATTCCTAAGTAGACCTCTGACATTCCATTGAATGATTTGTGTATCCATATTTTAAATTATTTGGTGCTGTGTTTACGGAAACGGAAGGGATGTCTTACATTACAGAGCCCTTTCGAGGCCCTGTAATAGGGGTTTTGCTCTTTCTGAAGCGCTCGAGCGAACCTCGGCGCTCCTTAGGCGCTTGGTGCGCCTTGAGGACAGGTGTAGTGTCCATTGCCTCCTGTGAGACGCCGGACAAGCGCTCTTGCGAGCGAGAGATTTTCAGAGGGAGTCCCGCCTTGGAGGGCAAGACCCCTGCGCCCACCAGCCCGGAGGTCGATGGGGCTCCCTGAGGGATTTGGCTGCGCTGGCCGTTGCCAGCGCTGGAGGGGGCCTCGGAGGTTGGGGCAGCCTCGGCTGCACCCTCCTTCGGGGTCGATTGCTCCGTATGCTCGGTTGGCGGAGCAGCGCTAGCTGCAACCACCGCGGGGGCAGATGGCGTGAATGCCGACTCACTGACTGTGGGTCGGACAGCCGCCGGGGGCCGTTGTGACGCTGCCCCCTGACGCGCCACATCGGCAAAGCTTTTCTTGGGCAGGTATGAAACCCGCTTGCGTGCCTCTTTGAAGGTGATATTTTCCGTGACTTTAATTGTAACAATTTCCTTTTCTTTCTTCCATGATGGGCACGACCGCGAGTACGCGGCGTGCTCCCCATCACAGTTTACACAGCGGAAAGCGTTCTCACAAGTTTCAGTGGTGTGTTCTTTGGCACTGCATTTAGCACAAGTTTGGCGGCCGCGGCAGCTCTGCGAGCTGTGACCGAAGCGTTGGCATTTGAAACAACGGAGTGGGTTTGGCACGTACGGCCTAACACGGAGCTTGATGTACCCGGCCTCGATTGACTCGGGTAGGACACTTGAATTGAAGGTGAGTATTATGTGTTTGGTCGCAATCTCTTTACCGTCACGCCTCATCTTTATTCTTTTCACATTGACAACATTTTGCTCACTAAAGCCCTCCAAGAGCTCTGCGTCTGTCAGCTGAAGCAAATCATCGTCTGAGACAACGCCGCGGGTAGTGTTCATAGTGCGGTGCGGAGTCACTGTCACTTGAACGTCCCCAAATGACACGAGACTGGGTAGCTTTTCAAATTGTTTCAGATTCTGGAGCTCCAAGAGGAGATCTCCACTTGCCATCCTTGTTGCCTTGTAACCTTGACCAAGAGCCTCAGTTAAAGACTTTGAGACTAGAAATGGGGAGATTGTGCGTACTTGTGTGTCCGGCTTTTCCGAGTGAATCACATGAAATCGTGGGAAGTTGGATCTTTCACGACCAAAGAACTTGAATACATCTTCGGTGCGCCCTCTTTTCTGAGGGCGATCAAGGAGGGGTGGGAAGGAATTTGCCATAGGAGAACTTAATTTTCGGCAATAACGCCAGCCACCCACCAGGGAGCCCAACAAGGGGACGTTACAGGGACTGTAAAAACAGGTCCTGCAAGCGCCAGCTGTACGTTATCACTATAACCAAATATGAGATAACCTAGGTTGGTTATTCACACAAGGTTAACCCTTGCTGCCTGGAAAATTGGAAGTAAACGGAAGCTAGGAGGAGACAGGAAAGATGAAAAAGTAAGAGAAAGACGAAGATTAGAGGAAGAGAGAGACAGGAAGAGGCAACTACCGATTTCCCCCGGGTGGGTCAGTCCGGGGGTGCCGTCTACGTGAAGCCGAGGCCAAAGGGGTGTGTTGCCGCCGCCGAGGGGCCGTAAAGGTCCAAACACCCGGCATTGGCTCAACCCCCAGGATCCCCTTTTCCCCGGACACGGCTAAGCCGCGCACGGCTACACGCGGGAGGGTCCAACCCTCGTGTGCTCGGGTCCGTGGTGTCGCAACACACCAAACGCCTGCTGACGCAGACGCCCCTGCGGGGAAGAAGGAAGTAAATAGAAGAGAGAAGGAGACAGGAAAGTACTAAAAGTGGAAGGGAAAGACGAAGGTTTCAGGAGAGAGAGACAGGAAAAGGCGACTGCCGATTTCTCCCGGGTGGGTCAGTCCGGGGGTGCCGTCTACGTGAAGCAGAGGCCAAAGAGGTGTGTTGCCTCCGCCGGGGGGCCTTAAAGGTCCGAACACCTGGCATCGGCTCAACCTCCAGGATCCCCCTTTCCCCGGACACGGCTAAGCCGCGCACGGCTACACGCGGGAGGGTCCAACCCTCGTGTGCTCGGGTCCGTGGTGTCGCAACACACCAAACGCCTGCTGACGCAGACGCCCCTGCGGGGACATCTTGTATGATGCCAGGGTTAGCACAGGGTATGAGGTCTATTTCATTTTTAGTCTCGCCATTAGGGCTCCTCCAAGTCCACTTCCGGTTATCCCGCTTGCGGAAGAAGGTATTCATTGTCCGCAAAATATTCCGTTCTGCAAACTCTACTAATAACTCTTCCCTACTATTCCTAGAACCTTTGCCATATTCCCCCAATGACTTTTCTCCAGCCTGCTTCTTGCCTACTCTGGCATTGAAGTCGCCCATCAGTATAGTGTATTTTGTTTCGACTTTACCTAGCTCGATTCCACGTCTTCATAGAAGCTTTCGACTTCCTGGTTATCATGACTAAATGTAGGGGCATAGACCTGTATGGCCTTCAATTTGTACCTCTTATTAAGTTTCACAGCAATACCTGCCACCCTCTCGTTAATGCTATACAATTCCTGTATGTTACCAGCTATATCCTTATTAACCCATATATGCCTAGTGTCCTATATGTAGGACACTGAAATTTTTCAAATAACTCGAAAATTTTTTTTTTGCCAAAAAGCTAGCGCCCCCTAGGGGGTGTTTCTGAGGCTATGGCCTTCTCGCGTGCAAGTCTTGGTTAGCGTGGGAGCACAGCTCGCCACGTGCTTGCAGTTTCAAAATCGACGTTCCGCGTGAGCTTCGACGAACGCCATGCCGAGAAAGAAAATGTAAGTAATATAAATTGAAATGATTTTTGATGTTTTCGAGATTTTTGTCAGTTATTCCTGAGTAATTGAATATGCTGTGAAAACAATGTCAATGTGGTATAGGCAACATGTTTTTGTTTACGATCTGTCAAACAGCGGTGTCCTATATGTAGGACGCTAGGCAGATCGGGGGTCGCTGTTGTGTCACTCTGGAACGCGCGATGCGTCGCGCGCGTAGCGTTGAAGTAGCATAGTAAAATACATATGGACGTATGGCAGAAACTTTTTTTTTTCCAATTGCAGTCAGAAGATTCCCTGCAGTTCATTTTACCGCAGAAGAGATCCGCAAACGCTCAACGACATTCTAAACCAGATTGACGCTGGGGAAGATGTACCGTCTACGGTGGCCATTCTTCCGCCCGAAAATCACGCGGCGGCAGTGACAGATGAAGAAAGCGGTGATGAAGAATGCACCAGCATGGACCATATGCCGGGGAGCACTCTTCGTGCTGAAGTTCTGGACACTTGTTCAGAGTCAAGTGAGGACGAGAACGACCAGGAGCCACCAGCTAAGCAACAGAAACGACGTGTCAAGTGGGATAAACGCGATTTGAACGCGAGTTTCCCAACTCGCCACTCGTGTGATTCAGACTCCGCTGAAGGAGCACCGCTAACTCCAGTAGAGGCATTTGAAAAATTTTTCGATGATGAAGTCATCAACCTGCTTGTTGCAAACACCAACACCTATGCACAACAGAAGAATCGGTTATTGAACGTGAACGCAGGTGAGATGAGATGTTTTCTCGGCATTCTGCTTCTCAGTGGCTATGTGCCGGTTCCAAGGCGTCGCATGTTGTGGGAAAACTCACGTGATTCTCATAATGAACTCGTCGCGAACTCTATGAGGCGGGACCGATTTGAAGCCATTTTCACCAACCTACATGTGGCTGATAACAACAACCTAGTACAAGAAGACAAATTCACAAAACTGCGACCACTGTTTAGGCTCTTGAATGAACGGTTTCTGTTGTATGCTCCATTACTAGACTGCTTGAGCATTGATGAAAGCATGTGCGAGTACTTCGGAAAGCATGGATGCAAGCAGTTTATGAAAGGGAAACCAATCCGATTTGGCTATAAATTGTGGTGCATTTGCACCCCATTGGGCTATTTGCTTTCTGTTGAGCCCTACCAAGGGAGGTATGGCGTCAATGTGGATGATAAAAACAAGCTTGGTCTAGGAGGATCTGTTGTTACAGAAATGGTGTCCAGGTTGAAAGAAAGGCTTGATTACTGTTTTCATGTGTTCTTTGACAACTTCTTTTCAAGTCTCAAACTTGTTAGAATGCTTTCGTCAATGGGTGTCAAGTGCACAGGCACCGTGCGGGATAACCGAATAGAAAACTGTCCCATCCTGACACAGAAAGAAATGAAAAGCAAGAATCGAGGCTTCTACGATTACAAAGTCGACGCTGAATCTGAAATTATTGTATGTCGCTGGAAGGACAACAGCACAGTGACCGTCGTCTCAAATGCTCACGGGGTCGAGCCAACACAAATGGTGAAAAGATATTCGAGAGAAAACAAGTCCAAAGTCACGGTGGAGCAGCCGTTCTTGATTTCGAGCTATAATGGCAACATGGGAGGAGTTGACAGACTAGACGAAAATATTTCAAAGTACCGCACAGCCATTCGAGGAAAGAAGTGGTATTCTTCACTCCTGACATATCTGGTTGATGCATGTGTGAATAATGCATTCCAGTTGTACAGAATTGGAACGACCAAAACAGAGCTCACATTTCGAAGGACGATAGCGGTGTCGTATATGAAGAGTTATGGCACCAAGCCATTGCGTGGAAAAAGCCGGCAATCTTTACTGGAAGCACAAAGCCGATTTGACCGCATTGACCACACAGTGATTCCTCAAGAGAAGCAAACAAGGTGTGCTCATTGCCATGAGAAGACCACAACACGTTGTGAAAAATGCGACATCGGAGTCCATGTGAAATGTTTCAAATTGTACCACTCAAAGGAGTAGTACATGTGCCTAGTGTCCTATATGTAGGACGGCTAAAAAACGCAGTTCGAAATTTTTTTTTTTTTGAATAAAAGGTTGATTCTACTTTCTGAGGTACCAGAAGCAATTATTACGGGAAAATAAATCACTTTTCTTAATTTCCCCAAGTTCAGGCATGTATGGGTTAAACAGGAATCCGACTACTAGTTCTCGTCTCTCCGCTAAACCCTGGTGGCACAGCATGTGCCCGCTTTTTAGCACTGTATATGCTTCATTTGTCCTCCCAACCTGACTGAGCTCTATTATATCCCATTTAATGCCCGCTAATTCCTCCAATAGCACTGTTAGACTCTCCTCACGAGAAAACGTTCTAGCGTTAAACATTGCCAGGTTCAGATTCCAATGGCGGCCTGTCCAGATCCAGAGATTCTTAGCATGCTCTGCTGCATCACAGGTCTGACCGCCGCAATGGTCAGTTGCTTAGTAGCTGCTGGGGACTGAGGGCCGAGGTTTGATTGTTCTATTCATACAGAAGGTCAAGGACTGGCCAAGTACTGGCCAAGTACTGCACCAAGGTGGCCAATCCTGCTCTGGTGAGGGAGTGCATTACCGGTTCTGGTCACCGGGGTCAGGCCACCAGGCCTGTTTATACAGCTGTATCAACACGTGGATTTTTTTTTATCCAGTGGAAAATTGCGTGGCACCGGGATTTGAACCACAGTCCTTTTGCATGTGAGGCAGATGCTCTACCTCTACGCTATCGCATCGGGGCACAAGTAGTAAGTAATTATACAGAAAGCGTTTTATTTACTGTAATTGGAGGATTGGAGCAGATTAGTTCGACCACTCAAGGAGTGGGAACGGTTCAACTGTCAGAACCCCAACAAAAGGACTGGAATCACATAAACCACAACTCTGAAGGAATGAAGTGGGAATAGAATGGAGCGCCCCCACTCTGCAATCCTGCACCATGCCGATATATCCTGTTCTTGGGCAATGCCAGCGCAGCTCTAGAACCACAAAGACGACCGCACTACCAGGGTGAAACACATCGAAGGCCCTGCATGAGCAGCTGCTGCATGAGCATGTGCTGCCAACGAGCGATCCTGCACAACATATTATATATATATATATATATATATATATATAGATACACGCGCGCAGTGCACAGACTGGTACCCTAGGTAGGGGCTAGGACTCGCAAAAACTATAGTGTTTTCCACAAATGTGACGAGTACCAGGCCACTGAACTCCTTGCCCTGTGCCCGTTGCTGTCTATCTTCATGAGCCTAGATCCTGATGCAACCACTGGTGCCACACTGCTACTTTCAAAGGCCACCACTAGGTGAAGCGCCACGGACCGCCCAGGCCAGGGGACATCGGCTTGGTCCGATACACAAACGACAGTAAACTTCGAATTTACAGGACTACGAATTGGATTAGTAAATTCTTAACTAACCGGTACCAATTTGTAACTACTAATTAACTTTCTTCTCCGCGATCGCTAGTAAGATCTGGTGTGCCACAAAGCTCTGTATCGGGACCAATTTTATTCCACCACAAACATGGCTCCACACAATAATTTTGTTTGAAAACGTATGTGAGTGCATATGCTTGTATTGGACAGCGAGAATAATTAAGAGTCAGTAAGCAATGTCAAATACATGCAATCTGGCTTACAAAACAAAAGGAACTGGTCACTATTTAGTAATAGTTTTCCTTTGTGTGAAACAACTTCTCCCTTGAAAAGTTCCTCATTCTACAAAGGTTTATATAGTGAAATATAGAAATATTTGGATATATTTGAGTTATCACCTGGCCAAAGGAACTTCTAGTGGCAGCCTGTCTCGATCTCGCAATTCCTGGCACTGCCCAATATACAGCATGCTTGACTGCTGCAGTGGTCAAGTGCTCTGCAGCTGTAGGAAACCGAGGGATAAGGGTTGATTGCACAATTTATGGCATTTCCAAATTTTTAACTTAGCACCATCTCTATGCTATGTCGACACTATGCCACTAGACCATTGCTGTGCTGCAGTCATCATAATATTAATTACTCATCATATACACAAGCTAGACAACTATTTAGGCAAAATTTTACACTGCGCGAGGAAGACAGGACGTGAACTGAAACATAGACACACACAAAGCACAGGCTTCCAACTGGTTTTATTTTGTGAAAGCAAAGAATATATAAGGTACTTCAATATAGCAAAACAAGGAGCAATTGCAAATAATTTGTGCACGAGGTATTGACGAAAAATATCAAGGCCATGTATGCATTAAGAGTGCAGTAGAGTCTTAATGTGCCCATCTAAGACTTCAATTCTTTCCTTGAGAATCTCCTCTTGCAGTGCAAGAGCTGCGACAGCGAAAGCTGCCTGCCTTATGAGGAACAGAATAAATTCCTTTCGAAGGCAAACTCAAGAACAGAAAGAGAAGTCATCAAGGCATTCCACATCGCTAAAAGGTGTGACAACTAAGTTAGCTCACCTTCTTGATCCCTATCAAGGAAAGAAATAGAATTCTTAGATGGGCACATTGGGACTCTACTGCGCTCTTAATGCACAGGTGGCCTTGCTATTTTTTGTCACTTCCTCGTGCACAATTTCTTTGCGAATGTTCTTTGTTTTGCCATTTTGAAGAACCTTATAAACTCTCTGCCTTCACCAAACAAAGCCAGTCGGAAGTCTACACTTTGTGCATGCATCTATATTTTTGTTCATGTCCTCTCTTCCTTGCAGAGTTTAAAATTTTGCTCAAGCTACGAGCTGACTAGCCCAAAACATGCCTTACTTCAGTGTACAGCTGGGCTTGTTGGTAAAGCTACACAATGCAGCTCAAGTGTTGATGATATGTGGTGTTTAATGGCGCAAGGGCCAGGTGTGGCCAAAGAGCGCCATGACAAGTGGTGATGTTGACGATGTATTATGGAGATGTGACTTGGCTGTAAACTGGCCTAAAAATTGTCGCTGTAAAGTGCGTAAAATCTACGTGCTATAAAATTATGGCGATGACTCATGACGAATACTTTGAACATTAAAATCCATCGTAAAAGAATGATGCAGAATAAAAGATATATGAGATAGTAAAATTACCTGGAGCACTGCTGCCTCACCGGAGCCCTTGAAACACAAGGGCCTAGAGGCGCGTGCTATACGAAAGAGCTATCACAGCGGCATCCTCTGAAGAGAGGACCCGCTACGAACACGTGGGGCTAAAAACATGCAAGACAACATCTTTCAGAAAACTTAGGACTGTGTTGGTGTCAAATAAAGGTTCTGGACCGAGTAGCATTACGGGATGTAGGGGGATGTGCTGCCGGTATGCTAGGGAAAAATGTTTTCTTCTGTCAGATTCGGCTGCCCGACACTCCAGGAGGACGTGGAGGACGGTCAGCCTCTCCCCGCATCTACCGCAGGTTGGAGGATCATTTTCAGTGAGTAGAAAGTTATGCGTGCCAAATGTGTGTCCTATTCTCAGGCGACAGAATAGGACATCTGTTCGCCGTGATTTTGTTACGGGGGGCCAAGAACCTAACTGTGGTTTTATCACGTGCAGTTTGTTATTTACTTCTGCGTCCCACATACGTTGCCAGTGGTTTCGCAGTTTTCTTCTTAAGAAAGGTTTCAGATCTGTGACAGGGACCGAAGCAGTAGGACTAACTGCATGCAATGAAATGGATGTGGCCATCTGGTCCGCTAGAACGTTACCCTCAATGCCCCTATGTCCGGGCACCCAGCATATAATGACATGCTGGTTAGACATATACGCTCTACAGAGAATGGAATAGAGCTCAGTTATTACGGGGTTTCTGTGTTTACAGTGTGACTTCAAGGCTTTTACGACACTTAGGGAGTCTGTAAATAAAATTGTCTTTTGAATATTTGATTTTCTGATATGTTTCACAGCCAACAATAGTGCATGCGCCTCAGCCGTAAATATACTTGTTTCAGGGTGCAGTACACCGGATTCCGAGAAGGATGGACCAATGGCTGCGTAGGACACCCCGGCATGCGACTTAGAAGCGTCTGTGTAAAACTCTGCGCACGAGTACTTGTGCTGGAGCTCCAAGAAATGCATTTTGATATGTGGCTCTGGCGCATGTTTAGTAACCTCTATAAAGGATGTGTCACACTCTATCAGCTGCCACTCCCAGGGTGGTACTAGCTTAGCTGGAGGCATTAAGCGTTGCTCGAGAACTGGGACATCCATTTCCGTGCAAAGTTCTCTTGCACGCAGTGAGAAAGGAAGTCTCATAGAGGGTCTGTTATGAAAAAGTGTTTCACACGTCAAGTCGTTAGCGGTTGTGAAACACGGATGTTCCTTATTAGAGCGAACCTTGAGAAAATATGTTAAGCTGATGTTTGTTCTTTGAAGATGGAGTGGCCACTCATCTGACTCTACATATAGGCTTTCAACAGGGCTTGTCCTAAATGCGCCAGTGGCCAAACGGATACCCAGATGGTGAACGGGGTCTAACATCTTAAGTGCGCTCGGTGCGGCAGAGTGATATGCTACGGCACCATAATCTAACCGTGATCGAACAAGGCTCTTGTAAATATTCAACAAACACTGTCTGTCGCTACCCCACGTTGTGTGGGATAGGATTTTAAGTAAGTTCATTGTTCTAAGACATTTTTCTTTGAGATGTTTTATGTGCGGAATGAAAGTAAGCCTGGAGTCAAGTATAACACCAAGAAATTTGTGATCTTTGTTTACAGGAATTTGTTGTCCGCCCAGTTCTACACAAGGATCTGGGACCAGGCCTCTCTTTCTTGTGAAGAGAACACAAGAACTTTTGTGGGGGTTGACTTTGAATCCGTTTTGGTCTGCCCACTTAGAAACCTTGTTCAAGCCTTGCTGTACCTGTCTTTCGCATACTGTGAGGTTGCAGGATTTGAAGCCTATTTGTATATCGTCTACGTATACGGAATAAAAAATGGCAGGTGGTAGTGAAGCACGTAGGGTGTTCATCTTAACGATAAAGAGAGTGCAGCTGAGCACGCCTCCCTGGGGTACACCAGTTTCCTGGGTAAAGAGACGTGACAGTGCATTGCCAACTTTTACACGGAAGGTACGATTGGACAAATAGCTTTCAATTATTTTCAACATATTTCCACAGATGCCCATTCCCGACAAATCTCGCAGGATCCCGTAACGCCATGTTGTATCATATGCCTTCTCCATATCAAGGAATATGGAGAGGAAGTACTGTTTGTGTACAAAGGCATCGCGAATATATCCTTCAATGCGCACAAGATGATCTGTTGTTGACCGCCCTTCTCGGAATCCACACTGATAAGGATCGAGCATTTTGTTGAGCTCAAGGAAATGTATAAGTCTGCGATTTATCATTTTTTCAAAAAGCTTACACAGACAATTAGTTAGAGCTATCGGACGGTAACTTGCCGCCAAGGAGGGGTCTTTCCCGTGCTTCAGAACAGGAACCACAATCGCTTCCTTCCATGTCGATGGGAGGTATCCGGAAGCCCAAATAGTGTTGAATAGTGTAAGTAGTGTAACTTGTGTGTCAGTATGCAGGTTTCTAATCATGTCATACATGACTCTGTCAGGTCCCGGTGCAGTGCTTTTGCATGTGTTCAAGGCAGCGTTCAACTCGGCAGTATTGAAAGGCCAGTTATACGGTTCATTCTGCCTGGATTTTCGAATGATTGGCTTACGTTCTATTATTTCTTTATGTTTAAGAAAGGACTGGGAATAATTGATTGAGCTTGACACACGTTCAAAGTGCTCCCCAAGTGAATCTGCCTGGTCTTGCAGGGTTTCGCCTTGCGTGTTTACCAAAGGGAGGGAGTATGTTTGTCGCCCTCTTATCCTACTAACCCTGTTCCAGACTTTGGCCTCATCTGTATACGAGTTGATACCTGATAAAAATTTCTGCCAGCTCTCTCTTCTGGCCTGTCGACGGGTTCGCCTGCCTTGGGATTTTACTTTTTTAAAGTTTATGAGATTCTCCGCAGTGGGGGAGGCGCGTAGCAACCCCCACGCTTTGTTTTGTTTCTTACGAGCGATCCTACAATCCTCGTTCCACCACGGCACGCGCCGTTTACACCCCAAGCCATTTACTTGTGATATGCATTTAGATGCGGCATCTATTATGAAGGCTGTAAAATATTCCACAGCAGCATCAATTCCTAACGAGGACATGTCATCCCATGAAATACTGCTGAGAGTTCGGAATTTCTCCCAGTCAGCTGTATCAATCTTCCACTTAGGAGCCTGTGGTGTATATTCGTTCTTTTTAGGTGTTCGTAGCAGTATGGGGAAGTGGTCGCTTCCGTAAGGATTGTTTGTAACTTCCCATTCGAGTTCAGGCAGTAGTGACGGGGAGACTAAGCTAAGATCAATTGAAGAAAAGGATTTGTTGGCAAGACAGTAATATGTGGGTTCTTTCTTATTCAGAATGCACGCACCAGAAGAGAAAAGGAATTCTTCAACAAGTCGTCCGCGCGCATCTATACAAGGGTCGCCCCACAGGTAATTGTGTGCATTAAAATCGCCAAGAACAACATAAGGCTCTGGCAATTCATCCATGAAGGACTGAAATTCGTGTTTAGTTAATTTGTAATGTGGGGGTATATAAAGCGAGCAGATAGTGATGAGTTTGTTTAGCAGAACAACTCGCATCGCCACTGCTTCAAGGGGCGTTTGTAGCTGTAAGGGCTGACAGGCTATACTTTTATGAGTGACAATCGCAACACCACCCGATGATGCGACGGCATCATCGCGATCTTTGCGAAACGTAACATACGTTCGGAGAAAGTTTGTGTTTTTAGATTTTAAGTGTGTTTCCTGTAAACACAGCACTTTTGGATTTGTGGATTAGTTCTTGCAAATCATCAAGGTTCCTAAGAAGACCTCTGATGTTCCATTGTATGATTTGTGTATCCATATTTAATGTAAATTAGTGCTGTGTGTACGGAAACGGAAAGATGCCTTAGATTACAGAGCCCTTTCGAGGCCCTGTAATAGGTGTTTTGTTCTTTTTGGAGCGTTCGAGCGATTCTCGACGCTCCTTAGGCGCCTGGTGCGCCTTGAGGATAGGTGTGGTGTCCATTGCCTCTTGTGAGGCGCCGGACACGTGCTCTTGCGAGCGGGAAGTTTTCAGAGGGAGTCCCGCTTTGGAGGGCAAGACCCCTGCGCCCACCAGCCCGGAGGTCGATGGGGCTCCCAGAGGGATTTGGCTACGCTGGCCGTTGCCAGCGCTGGAAGGAACCTCGGAGGCTGGGGCAGCCTCGGCTGCGTCCACCTTCGGGGTCGTTGGCCCCGTCTGCTGGGTAGACGGAGCAGCCCTAGCTGCAACCGCTGCGGGGGCAGATGGCGTAACTGCCGACTCACTGCCTGTGGGTCGGACAGCCGCTGGAGGCCGTTGTGACGCTGCCCCCTTACGCGCCACATCGGCAAAGCTACTCTTAGACAGGTATGACACCCGCCTACGTGCCTCCTTGAAAGATATGTTTTCTTTGACTTTGATTGTCACAATCTCTTTTTCTCTTTTCCAGGACGGGCAGGCGCGCGAGTATGCGGCGTGCTCGCCATCACAGTTGACACAGTGTGGAGTCTTCTGGCATGTTTCGGAGGAATGTTCGGTGTCACTACACTTGGCACATGTCAGCCGGCCTCGACAGTTCTGTGAACTGTGGCCGAACCTTTGGCACTTGAAGCATCTGAGAGGATTGGGCACGTATGGCCTAACACGAAGTTTGATGTAACCGGCCTCGATGGACTCGGGGAGGACACTTGAGCTGAAAGTGAGTATCAGGTGTTTTGTTTGGATTTCTTTTCCGTCTCGCCTAATCTTGATTCTTTTGACATTTATGACATTTTGTTCACTGAAGCCCTCCAAGAGTTCAACCTCAGTGAGCTCCAGCAAATCATCGTCCGAGACAACGCCGCGTGAGGTATTCATCGTGCGGTGCGGGGTTACTACTACTTGGGTCTCTCCAAATGATACTAGTTTAGGCAGTTTCTCAAATTGTTTCTGATCGCGGAGCTCCAAGAGGAGGTCACCGCTGGCCATCCTCGACGCCTTATAACCTGGGCCAAAAACTTCGGTAAGGGTCTTAGATACCAGGAACGGGGAGATTGTGCTGACTTGTTTCGCTGGTTTTTCTGTGTGGACCACATGAAAACGAGGAAAATTGTGGACTTGGCGTCCGAAAAACTGAAATACTTCTTCGGTGCGCCCTCGTTTCTGAGGGCGATCAGGTAGTTTAGGGAAAGCATGTTCCATAAGTAATGTTGGGTTTTCGGCCGCGATGCCGACCACCCACCATGGAGCCCAACAGGGGGACGTGACAGAAGTTCCTGCTGGAGAAACTCTGCCAACGCCAGCCGTACATCGCTGCTATAACCAAATACAGCATAACCAAGGCTGGCTAGCTACACAAGGTTAACCCTTGCCGCCAGGAAACTAGGAAGTGAGGAGAAGTGATGAGAAGACAGGAAAGATGTAAAAGGCGAGAGAGAAAGACGAAGATTGGAGAGGAGGACAGGAAAAGGCGACTGCCGATTTCCCCCGGGTGGGTCAGTCCGGGGGTGCCGTCTATGTGAAGCAGAGGCCAAAGGGGTGTGTTGCCTCCGCCGGGGGGCCTTAAAGGTCCAAACACCCGGCATCGGCTCAACCCCCCAGGATCCCCCTTTCCCCAGACACGGCTAAGCCGCGCACGGCTACACGCGGGAGGGTCCGACCCTCGTGTGCTCGGGTACGTGGTGTCGCAACACACCAAACGCCTGCTTGCGCAGACGCCCCTGCGGGGGCAGCTCAAGTGTGTCTGCTCTTCCGTGTTCTCATGATATGGCTCAGCCTTGAGTGAATGTGTAGTTTCAATACTGGCTACTATATTTTAACGAATAATACAATTTCTATCTTCAACTTCCAGCCAGACAGAGTACTTCATACTACATTCTGAACATTGCTGCAGTGTAGCAGGATTTCTGTCTAATGCATTGGCCTCTACCACCAAATGCCTGAGAAATTAAAAAAAGTTATGTAGATTCCAAGCACAGTGGGGATTCATGTTACAGGAGGCATACTGCAGGTAAATGGCTACATAGTGTTGGTTCGGGTTCTTCCAAACATTGCAGTGTTGACCAATGTGTTTGTGTATGGTGAGTGATTGCATATATGACACAAGCTTTGTGAGGAGAGTACGAATGCAAAGGCATGGTTTCTTTGCCTCTTTCCTGACACTTTGTGGCGGCTTCTGTTTTGACGAGTGGAAAACTTGGCTTATGCAGTATGCGCAAATGGGTTTGAGACTTTTAAGACCAATTTCCTTGAGGCAAAGTTTAGCATGGAGTCAGTTTTGTCACAAGGAAGTTATTCCTATTCACACATGCCTGTTTTGTTTTTTGATTTTTCATTTAGTTTCAGGTCCACCTAAATTATTGCCGTCATGACAGCCGTCACATATTATATGGTAGCATCAATCTTTGTATTAATCATTCGAGTATTGAAATCTAAAAGTTTGCAGCAGTGTAAAAGGACAGGAGGACAAGAGGAGAGAGGAGAAGAGAGGTTGCAGTGTAACAGAAATAGGCAAGCACTAATTGAGCGACAAGACCACTGGACACAGGAAAAGCAGATTTAGCTGAAACACAGCAGCCTGTAAGGAAGAGACGGAACAGAATTCTTTATGAAGCTTAGTCTGCATCAGTTTTATATACCATCGGAGATCATGAACATGCCAGAGGCAAAGCATACTGTTACGGGGATGTTGGGAGTATAGAAAGACTGTATTTACAATATATATTGTCACGTGGTAGTGACGGTTGAGAAGGCAGCAAAACTATGATTAACGAAACAAGCGTTTTATTGGGCGAACTTGTGCCCTCAAAAGAGGCTACACTCAAAGAAGGATGGTAGCAGCGAACACGATCGGCGGTCGTCGAAAATCTGATGAGCGGGTCAAGCGCGTCGGCTTTTATACATATGTCGTCGAATGTTCCAGAGCAGTCACTGGGACCTGCGTGCCTTCCACAATATTCCACATTATTCGCGTCGCGCACACGTGCAATCAGATAACACAAGTTGCAGTGAAAGACAGTGGACGAAACCATCGATAACATTCCAGAAACTTCTTTTACATGCAGGCGCGTCCTGTGCTGTGCGATAACATTTGTTAGGCGGCGAGAAGTGGTCACCCAATAAAGATAAAGAAGTACACGTGTCAATATACAAGATGAGGCAGAGTAGTTAAGATGGCTGACCACCAACAGCACGCAGCAGCCAGCGTGCTGCGGTCTTCTTCCTCTCTTTTTTCATCCTTCCGTAACAGGACCCCGGGGTGGTGAAGCGCCGTCTTGGCTCATGGTAGGCAAAGAATCGCGAGCGAAGTATGGCTTCAGCCGCGAAACATGCACGACGTCAACAGGCGTCAGACTTGAGGATGCATCAAACTGAAGTGGCGAAATCTTGTAATTTACGTTGTTAACTTGACTTAGGACTTCATAAGGCCCTGTGTAGTGAGAGAGAAGCTTCTGGGAGAGGCCAACCCGAAATGCTGTAAAAAATAATTTATCATTTACAGGGCTGACCAGCATCTTAGACCTTATAAACAGAATTTTTGAATGTCCAATATTGCCACATTCCCGGTACCAGCTTTCCAAACTGTTGAGCAAAACGGGCACAACAATGTCATATTTTTGTTTTTGCCCTAAATGCTACACACATATAGAAAATGCTGAAGCAAATTCCTCTTTTCAGTGCACACAGTGCAGACACAAAACCAGTGTTTCCAGTCTATCAGATTTGCCTTTTTTTGTAACTCTCGATGTGGAGTCACAGTTGCAAAGATTGTTAAAGGACTGTACACTTCTTGACCTGACAAAGCCACTTCATCATGATAGTTCAGTTGCTGATATATGGGATGGTGAAATGTACCGAAGATTTGCGGCTGCAACACAACACTGTGGGCCTAGAATCAGCTTCACGTTAAATGCTGATGGAACACCAGTTTTCAAGTCGAGTGGCACGGCCATTTGGCCCATTCAGTTGATAGTAAATGAGGTTCCTGCTAAGCAGAGGATGTCCAAACTAGTTCTTGCAGCCTTGTGGTTCTGGAAGGAGAAGCCAAACATGGAGCTTTTTCAAAGCACATTTGTCGAGCAAATGAGCCAGCTAAGTGAAAATGGCTGTCTTGGAGCGACAGGGGCAACTTCAGACATTTAAAGCTTACTGCATTTGCTGTGCAGTTGATTCTGTTGCCAGGGCACCCATGCAAGGTGTGACTCAATTTAATGGGTATTTTGGGTGTAATTGGTGCCTACAGAAAGGTGAACGAGCTGGTGGATCGACAAAATACCCAGTAGAGTCAGTTAATTCCACTGAGAGGACAGAAAGCCAGATGCTTGAAGATATGCAAGAAGCAGTTACGGAAGGGGTGACTGTTCGTGGTGTGAAAACAGTGTCTCCGTTGATAAGTCTTCAACATTTTAACATAGTATGGGGCTTTGTTCCCGACTACATGCATTGTATTTTGCTGGGGATTGGACGACAGTTCTTAGCTTTATGGTTCGAGTCTTCTGGTGGTGCATACTCGCTAAGTCGTGAGCAACACAAAATCGATGAGAGGCTTATGGCTATCAGGCCACCGAGGGATCTGAAAAGATTGCCAAGACCTACGAAAGAGCGAAAGTGGTGGAAAGCAAAGGAGCTGGAAAATTGGATATTGTATTACAGCATTCCAGTGCTTGATGGCATTCTTGACAAGAAATACCTTCAGCACTGGGCATGCTTAGTTGAAGCTTTGCATATTATGCTGCAGTACAAAATAGAAACTTGCGAGTTAATTCGAGCTGAGCAACTCTTGCTGGAGTTTCATGTGCGTTCCCAAATGCTTTTTGGCAAAGCATTTATGACATTTAATATGCACCAGCTCACACATATTGTGAAAAGTATTCGTTACTGGGGTCCGCTCTGGGCACACTCTGCATTTCCATTTGAATCTGGGAACGGCGGCCTCAAGCAATCTGTAAAAGCTGCAAATGGGATTCCCCATCAGTTGTGCGGGGTTTTGCAAATTGAAAATACTGTAATGGAACTGCAGGACCTGGCTAGTAACCCTAGTGTGGTGCAGTACTACAGTTCTTTTGATACTAAAGTAACGCAGAAAAGTGTATGCAGCAGTGATGGTACCCGATTTTTTGGGAGTAGTTCTCAGTATACTCCACCAGCCTGTCCATTGCCTTGTGATCAAGAGATCCCACCACATTCTGTCCAATACAGAAGAATAATGTTAAATGGGTCAATCCTTACTGACAGCTTGTACGCATCAAGCAAGAAGACAAACAGCTCAGCCGTGCAGCTCTCTGAGAACTCATTTGCCATCATTGAACAAATCATTTTCAGTGGTGATAAGACTTACATAAGTGTTAAAAAGCTTAGGTGCAGACCATTAAAGTATTACTTCGTGACACTAAATCATGTGCAAGAAGTGCTTCACAAGGAGTCATCCGCAGTAATTCTGCAGCCTGCAGATATAAGAAGTGTTAGTGTATTTATCAATTTGGAAAGTGCTGCATACATATGTGCTCCTCCCAGTACACTTTCCCTTTAGTCGTTTTGCTTGGCGAGCACTATGGGAGTAACCATAATATATTTTGTTCTATGGTTAAATAAAAAAAAAGTCTTTTGTAATACATGATTGCTTGCTTTCAACATTCCCATTTGCAATGTCAAGGCTGTGAGAACCACATTAGTAGGGTTCCCAGTTTAATTTTCGTCTCCGGAGTTTTTCTTTTTCTTGAATTTTCAAATCTGTGCTCATGTCTATTTACGTCTTGTTCTCGTGTTTTTGAGCATCCAGTGTGAAATCAGGTTTTTTGGTTATCTTTGTAAAATGTAATCTGGAATTAAACTTGTGACCATATGCTCAGCAGCAGTATTTGCATGCTTATGTTGATGTACACACTAAAGTTTTGTCTCCATATGCTGCTCTATGATTTGTAGTTTGTAATGTGCTCCTTGAATCTATGTCGAGGTTATCGGGGCCACTGTAGCGAATTTACCTAAGCATTCTCATGTATATTGTATTTGTGTCCTATCTTTGAAGGCATCATTCCAAAGTTAAAAGGACCACAAACAACTTTCACATATTCTAAATTTACACATGCATGGTATGCTGTATACAATCGCAATCATTTTTGTGGCGACCCTCCTGTTTACCTGTATTGTCGTCTCATCCTTATTTCTTTTTGTAGCATGGTTTTTTTTGTAAGTCCTCTAGCCAGAAAATTGTTTCTTGTGGCCAGTGTATAGTGTCCAATAGGTTTTTGTAATTCTAGTTGCTCTACCTTGTGAAAACTTTTGTGCACTGTTAATTTGTAGTATGAAGTAGCTCGCTGTTTTAATCTCAAATGCTGCTGTGTATGAATTTTGTGCATTTTGTGCATGCTGCTTCGCAACGTATGTATATATTGAAGCATAACTGCGAGTCGGCCTAGTTGGAACAGATTCATCTTAAAACATTTCTGTGCGCAAACAAACAGGGACTTAACATGGGCAAGGGCTTAACATTTACTTCGCAAGTACCGGTAGATAATAAGCTACAGTTTCTTGATGTCAAGTTAAAATTCCTACCGGAGCATGTGTGTTGGTCATTCTCACCCTGAGCTGGAAAACCGCTAATGAACTATGCCTCAAACCATTCCAGGCTTGTGAAGAATGGGTTAGTCATTTCGTGTTTCTGGTCAGCGTTGTTGAAGTCATGTCACCAAACTGTAAAGATTGCATTTTTTGAGCAAGTTGATAGGTTGAGAAAGGCTGGGTACCCGCTCGCTGTGATGCTGGCATCGTGCGCTAGACTAATGAAAGAACTTAAAAAGGATAAAGGACAATGCACAAAGAATCAAAGGCAGAAGGATGTAGCTTCCAAGGTTTCAGTGATTCCATATGTGCACGGCCTTTCACACAGACTTAAAAAGGTGGCTGGTAGTTATGCAGTAAGAGTGGTATTTTCGGCAAAAAACAAAATAGGTAGTGTGTGTTCTAAGGTTAAAAAGAAGTTCGAAAGTAAGGGTGATGTAAAGAAAGAATGCAGTGTTAAACATCCACGCAAGAACCAATTAGTTGATTGCGCGAAAAACGCTGTTTACCAGATTCCTGTGACGTGTGGTCATGTGTACGTAGGGCAGACTGCGAGATGCAATAACACAAGGTTAAGGGAGCATTTGTCTAGTCTGAAAGGTCGCCCTAGTACGCATTTGGCAATGCATTGCCAAGAACATGATCGCTCACCTTGTCTTAGTAGCACAGACATTTTGTATAGGCATAGGAATCAAACCGCTAGGGAAATTGTGGAAGCACACTGGATTGAAAAACAAAAAGAAAAATGTATCGACCATCCTTCTGTTTCATTGTTGGATAGAGAAAATTCGCTTCTATCATCACATCTTTAACACATTTTTGTTTTTTATTTTTTGTAAGTGGTTGTTTTATGCACCTTGCTGTTTTTATGTTGAACGGGTGGCTTTTTTCCACGTCTTTTTATCACAAGTGTTATGTGTGCTATTGACGTGCTCTCTTGACTTGATCGCGCAGATCTGCGGGTATCATATGCGCTATAGGCGTGCTCTGTTGACTAGATCGCGCAGATCTGGGCATTTAAGCAGGTGGTTCTTAAAAAATAATACCAGTTGTTAGAAAGCGCTCGTCCTTGTGTTGCCCCTACTCTTCGTCCCTGTTTGTTAGAGCACAAAAAGTTTTAAGATGAGTGTGTATATACATTCCGTGGATATAAATTTATGCCTTGTTTTTATGCCCTTATGTCTGAACTCTGCTGTAATTTTGCCCATGTCAATAAATATACCGTGCTGGGATGCCACGGACTTGTTTTAAATGTTTGGTGGTCTTGTTTTATGCACAACGTTTAAGTTTGTGACTGTGCTGGTGTACTTTAATTAAATATAAGAAAACTATTATGACACCCTTTGCTACTAGCTTGCAAGGCTGCCATCAATGGTATACATTTCTTGTAGATTCATCAGAAGATGAGTCCTCTTCCCATAAACTCACTTATTTTTGCACTAAAAATGACATTTATTCTACACATTGCCTAGTCAGTTTTTTTTTTTACTTAAAATCGGTAAGTTCGTGTTTCTGTGCGTGAACACTGATATGTCTGTACGCAAAATATTCAAGAAAAAATGACAAAATTACACAAGTTACAAAGCTTGCTTGTAGCATTGGGCCTATTTTCATCTAGGCGTTTGCAGGATACAGAAGTTAAAGCTTCTGGGAGCACAACTGTAGATTACACAAAGTTCTAGCTACATTTTACACTGTACTATATATAAACTGATTGTCAGCTGGCAATGCCCAACTGTCCAAATTTGAGATAGCATGGACCCTACAGTATATTTAAAGATCGAGCAAAAATCCTAAGGAATGCAAACATAAGACGTGCAGCTCTTGAAATACCTTATATGGGTTTAAATTGGAAACTTGTGAAGTCAAGCGAGAAATAATTAAACGGTTAATGGGTCTAGAATTCTAACCGTAGCTAGATACACTTTTAATCAGGCTGTCATGTTAACAAGAAATATTACAACCAGAAGTTTAATTGGAAGAGCAATGTTCCAATGGGTCTGCTCCAATTGGAGATGTACGACCAATTGCATGACCGAATGCATACAAGCATTCCAATTGGGGCACCAATTGGAAATCACTGTTCCATTGGGTCTCCAATTGGAATGTGTAGAACCAATTGGACTAACAAACATTCCAATTGGGATACCAAATGGAAATGGTGAACCAATTGGAATAACCAACTGGAACTGTGAAGTCCAATTGGTTTTTCCAGTTCAAGTGCAGCACTCCAATTGGTTTCCAATTGATTCCATTTTGGTCCAATTGATATCAACTGGCGTGACCACTTGGACCAATTCACTTTTTTTGACTGGGGGGGCTAATAAACGAGATCGGGCGACTTGACATGCCCTGTGAGCGCGATCGATGACTTCATGAGCATGGTCAGTTGCAACACGTGGCACAGAAGGGATTATGATGTCAAAGGGCAAAGTGGGGTTGCAACCATACAAAAGATAAAAGGGTGAATATCTTGCAGTGTCACGTCGGGACAAGTTATACACAAACGGTAGTAAGGCCAGCGTGGTGTTCCAGTCGCGGTGATCGTTGGAGACTTACATCGACAGCATCTCTGTGATTGTTCGGTTGAGACATTCCATAAGACCGTTTGTTTGTGGGTGGTAGGCGGTGGACAGCTTATGCTCAGTGCACAAGAGCGGACGAGGCCGTCGACAACTAGAGACAAGAATGAGCAGCTGCGGTCTGTAATAAGTGTCGAGGTGCACCATGGTGGAGAATGACGTCGTGGAGGAGAATATCGACGACGTCTGTTGCACAGCTAGTCGGCAACGCCTTTGTTATCGCATAGCGTGTCATGTAATCAGTAGCGATGGCAGTCGACTTGTTAGCTCTAGTCGTCGTCGGAAAAGTGCCAGGTAAGTCAAGGCCTAAGCGAGAGAACGGTTCACAGGGAACTTCAACTGGATGGAGTCATCCGACAGGTGGTAGGGGAGGTTTCTTCCGGCACTGACACAATTCGCTAGTTGCGACATAACAGTGCACAAAGCAGTAGAGACCTGGCTAGAAGAACCGGCGTTGTACATGATCGTATGTATGCAAAACTTCAAGGTGTCCCACCGTCGGTGCATCGTGAAGTTGTTCAAGAGCAATAGATTGCAGATGATGAGGACGGCCAAGGAGCAACTCAGGGTCATCAGCGTTCATATTGCGGTGGTAGAGGATGCCGTTGCGCGGCAAGAACATGTGGTATGTGCCGTCAGTGCTGTCGGAGTGATTGCACTCCAGCAACGATGGACTGTAAGGACTCGTTGCGTTGTTGTTCGGTGCGCATGTCAGTCATGTCAGTGAAAGCCATCACGCAGGTCACCGGATCATGCACAGAAGGATCAAGTGGATCCATGGGGTGACGAGAGGCAGTTAGTGTCCTTGTGGAGGCATCCAGTCTTGTAATTGACAATAAATGAAAATTCCTGGAGCCAGAAAGCCCAGCCACCAAGCCGTCCTGTCGGGTCCCGGAGGGAAGACAGCCGGCAGAGTGCGTGGTGGTCTGTAACGACCGAAAATGTATGGCCGTACAAATATGGCCGGAACTTGACGACAGCCCAAACTAAAGCGAAGCACTCCCACTCGGTGATGGGGTAATTTCTCTCGGCAGGTGACAGCAGGCGGCTGGCGTAAGCTATCACGCACTCCGTACCATTCTGTTGTCGATCGAGAACAGCGCCGATGCCATGGCCGCTTGCGCCAGTGTAGACTTCGGTCGGTGCAGATGGATCAAAGTGGGCAAGTATGGGAAGGGTGGTCAGAAACCTGATGAGAGCGGCAAACGCATGAGCCTGCTCCGGGCCCCATGAGAATGGTGTGTTCTTCTTTTTGATCTGTCAAAGGCCGAGCAATGTTGGCAAGGTTTTTGATGAAACTATGAAAGTAAGAACACAGGCCGAAGAAGCAGCGCACGTCAGAAGCAGAATGTGGCACAGGGAAACTGCGTATGGCACGAACTTTTTCCGAATCTGGTTGGACACCGGATGCGTCAATGAGGTGCCCCAACACGGTAATCTGACGGTGCCCAAATTGACACTTCGTGGAGTTGGAGGCCAGCTTTTCAGAAGACCGCAATAATGGCAGTGAGTCGGGTAAGGCAGCTGCCCAACATGGGAGAAAAAACAGCTTCGTCAAGGTAACAAAGACAGGTGGTCCATTTGTAGCATCGCAGAAGAGAGTCCATCACAAGTTCAAATGTCGCAGGAGCATTGCATAGGCAAAGGGGCATGACTTTGAATTGATATAAGCCATCCGGTGTGATGAAGGCTGTCTTCTCCAACCATTTCATCAACCGAAATCTGCCAGTAGCTGGATCGAAGATCGATGGACGATAACTATTTAGCTCTGCGCAAGCAGTCCAAGGCGTCATCGATGCATGGTAGTGGGCAGACGTCTTTTCGCGTGATCTCATTTAAGTGGCAATAATCGACGAAAATATGCCAGGCACCATCTTTCTTTTTCCACACGGACGACAGGCGTAGGGCTCGCTGATGGCTCGATGACCCCTTTGCGGAGCGTTTTGCCCACCTCTGATTGGATGACTCGACGTTCAGCATGCGATGCACGATAGGGACGCTGACAAATAGGATTTGTGTCTCCAGTGTTTATACGGTAGTGAACAACAGATATTCGGCCTAAAGGCCTGTCGCCCAAATCAAAGATGCCACTATACGATTCAAGCAGGAGACGTATGTCCCTGGCCTGTGCAGAGGTGAGGTTAAGTGCAGTCATTTTCGCAAAGTCGTCCATTAAGGAACCAGAGCTGGGCGCTGCGATTGGCACTAATAAACCACTCTCAGAATTCAGACTCACAATATCAAATTCAGAACCACTAGAAACGCTGTCCAAGAACATGCTGGCCGGAATCACTTGAGGGCACAGGCTCAAATTCAGAAGAGGTAAAACAATGTCATTATTAGTAACCGTGACCGGTTCAAAGCACATCGATGATGGGGCGAAGCACATATTCATCACCAGGAAACTGTGGCTGGGCGGTCAAAGTCACGGAAGTAACTGCTTCGAGTGACAGACGCACATCACGAAGCGAGCACAAGTGCGGTGGGCGGTGCTAGGAGCATCGGCGAGTTGAGGCAGTTCTAACTGAAGAACGTCGGCCGTGCAGTCGAGGAGAGCAGAATGAGGGATAAAAAGTCAAATCCTAGAATAACGTTGTGAGGGAAGATGTTGCTCACAGTAAAGAGAACAGAAGTAGGGCGGCCAGCTATACTTGCAGTACACATTCCAAGAACCAGCATTCCACCGTCAGCCATATGAAGCACTCGGGCAGCTGCTGGGGGACCTTCTTTAAACGACTATGCAGGCTAGCACTCATCACAGGTATGTGGGCTCCACTGTCGATGAGTGCTTGGACAGCTATGCTGTCTATTTTAACGCCAATTACACTTCTCCTTGTGTGCATAGACAGAGGATTTGCTGCAGCATTAGGCAATGCAGCACCATCTCCGAGGGCTGCATTTCTTAGTTTTACGAACTGGTGCGGCCAAACGCCACAAGGGACGAAAGGCGACGTGGCTGTGGCGAACGCGAAGATGGGCGACGTGTTTGCGGTGAACGAGACTGGTGTCCGTGCGGCAATGGTGAGCGACTGTACCACATGTTCCTAGCAGAGTTGGCGCTGTTAGATTCGGCGGTGGGCGAAACATTGCGGGCATTTTCATCACAACGGCTCAGGTTGGTCGGCATGCGAAGTGTTAAGGGCCACGAGTTGCGACAGTGTCAGGCGACATGACCAATGCGGCAGCAGGTGAAACATATCGGCTGGTCGTCCGCAGTTCTCTACTCAGTCGGGTTGCGATAACGCAGAGAGAAGCGTCGGGGTGGAGCAAAAATAGTAGAAGGGCGTTTGTTAGCTCTAGGATTGGCAACAGCACAGACAGAACGTAAGCCAATGTTTTCAAGTTCCTGGTGAATGATGGCTTGTAAGAAGGGGACTGAAAATGTTGTAGCATCAGGGATAGGCAAACAGAAATGCAGGCGCCATCGCATCCAGTTCACGTCAACGATTCGCACCACATCCTCCGATGGCGACGCATGCTGCTGTGTGGGTTGATCTTCACACGTTGGTGTTGCAGTAGTAGTGGGAAGTCCGGCGAATGGTTGCAAGAGGCATCGGCTTTTGGCGTGCTGGAATTGTTGGCACTCTTTAAAGATAACATCAACTGTAGAGCAGCTTTTGCACATGAGCAGATAAAAGGCGTCTTCAGCAACCCTTAAGCACGTGCCCGACCTTCTCAGCTTCTGTCATGTCGTGATCGGGTTTGCTTTACGACAGTGCCGGCATGTCTTGGATGTACAAGAGATAGGACTCCGTGGGAGATTGGGTACGGCAGGCCTATTCCTGTTTTGCGTCAATTTTACGGCCGTCTGGTTTGCCAAACAACTCTGTCAACTTCTCTTTGCATTGGTCCCAGCTGGTTAACTTCTTTTCGTGGTTTTCATACCACACCTTTGCCGTGCCTCTTAGGTAGAACAACAGGTTAACTAGCACACGCGTGGGGTCCCATTTTTTGATTCCACTCACACGTTCGTACATAGCCACCCAATTTTCAACATCGGTGCCATTGGTCCCACAGAAAGTTCCAGGATCATTGGGTTACGCAATCACAACCTTGGCTATGCCCGATGACAAGGTACAGCAAGATGCTACTTTACCCCCAGATGTCACCTCTTATGACATTTCAAGGCAGCGAGACTGAGACTGCACTGTATTCAGCGGCACTGACAACCATGATGTAGAGGATTGACTTTCCCCCTATGTACAACACATCAGCAGAATAAGAACGAGGAAATGCCCCACACAGGTGCATGGCACTAAACTGGACGCACTACCTGCTGTATGCAAGAAAGAATGAGGAAGAATGAGCTTCCCGTTACTCCTGAGCACCTACCTACAACTGCTTTTATGGGCACAGCATTGAAGCTGCAATTGAGGTAATGCCTAACACCACATGAAATACAAAGCACACTACGTCAACACAGAGAAACCAAAACAACTGCACACACTTCTCACCGAAACAGACACAACACCTGCTTTGTTGCATCTGAGCTGAAACGGGTGAATCCCAAACTCTGTGTCACATAACATCTGAAAAAATTAGCTGCTACGAGAGAACCAATGAGATTAATCTGGCGCGCTATGCATGCATCTTTAGCCTAATGGGTAAAGAATTGGGCTGCTGCACTAAGGACCCAGATTAAAGACCCACCATCAGGCACGTTACTAACTATTATTGAGCCTATCTGACTGGATGTACGAAGAAGCCAGGAGACAGCTCATGATAATGCTTTGCATAAGAGACAACGAAGCTGAACCCACGTTTTCTGCCTTGTGCTTGCAATGCTCTACCAAGTGAGCTTCAACGGCAGTTGTCTCAATGTCAATTTTCTTGGATAGCTGCGCATATGTACTAAGCAAAGCCGTGGGAGTGCTAGGCAGCAGCACTCACAGTTATGATGGCAGACGTGTAGTATCCTTTAAAACACCCACATTACAAAGCACATGATCTTAGAAGCCGACAACTGGCTAATAAGCACTCGTTTTCTACCATGAGGCCCAAAGGCAGACGAAATCAAAACATTTGTATCTTATGAGCGAGAAAAATCAGGGGAACCATGAAGCTCAATTTTTTGTTTATAACAAGCATGTGATGGCAACAGACAATGAAGCAACAGTGACTATATAGAAAAATGCGTCAGAGCTGACGACAATCATTAGCAGCACACACTATAATGCTTTCTCTAGTTTATTGTCGCAAGACATCTGGCAGCAAATCCTCTGAATTCTTCTTCTACTATGTCTTTTGCAACTGAAATCTCGTCGTTCAGGAGTAAAACCACCGTCGCAGGGCGGCGTGCAGCGAGTTGCCATGCCGGTAACGTGGACGGGCCTTTACACGTTAAGAAATGCCAAGCGAACAAGAGACCACTCCGAGCTGCCAAGCTATGCGACTGGCAGATGCTATGTCAACTGCCCTCCACGACAGCGCTGTGCATGTCTCGGTTAGCCAGGGGCCAGGGTTAACTCGGTTACAGTGTTCGAGAAGCCTGTAACATAGAGAAAGAATTTTTAGAATGACAGGACGCTGAGCTAGGTGGTAAGGATTCATAATGCAAGAAGGGGCAAGGCGTTCAGACACGGACACAAAAAGAGAGAAGTGGTCAACATGAACGCCGCATATCCTCGTCCCTTTCTGAGCCGGCCAGCTAGTGTTACACTCAACGTGTAAAGGCCCGTCCACGTTACCGGCACAGCGACTCTCCGCACGCAGTTTGTCGTTCCCAGGCCACCATGCGGCGTTCGTGCTGCCCACTTCTCTCCTCTCGTGTCCGTGTCTGCACGCCTTACCCCTTCTTTGCATTAAGAAAGGATTTCTATATGCCTGTAGCTCAGTCATGGTGGAGGCTATGCTCGGTCGCTCGGCTCAGCAGGCTCCGTAATCAGAATTTCATCGCTACTCATCATACGTCGCATTTTTGTGCTAGTGTGCTATGACGTCAATATTTTTGTTCCTCCACTGTCAACTCATAACAGCCATGCTAGCAATGGGTCTCGACCACGAGAAGATTTTAATTACTTTTTGGAGCTGATTAAAATTACTTTGAAATGTTTGCAGTGTCCAATACCTCGTTGTGGGTGTCCTCGCATACAGAAGCAGCCTACAACAGACTTTTTATAGCCTCAACATTTGGTGTCTCAACCCCTTTAAGCGTCCTCTCAATTTTTGTTTCCGATTTTCCACACTTGGTGAAATTTGTACGGAATGCTTTTGTCTAAAGGTGTCCAAACTCCGAGTGGCCACGTTAGTGAGGATGTCATTATGGAAGTGTGGAAACAGGACATGCATTCACTGATATTGAAGGCGATGCCACACATTACACGATCGTACCCTCAACCAAATACATTTTAGAGAATGGTTGGTTGGTTGGTCAGTTGGGGTTTAATAGCACAAAGGTTACTCAGGCCATGCTGCACCAGTCACAAGACGATAGAAAATGCAATGTTAAAACAGGTAAACCTGCATTACATCAGAGTTTTAGCAGTGCCGCATTACGGTACGGTAACTGCAACATACGGTACAGTATTACCGTTCCGTACTAACCCACCGCAATGACCGAGGATGTTTTAGCTACGTGTGCATTTATTGCGTACGGTAATGTGATAACGATGATACAACGTTGTGATAATGAAACAACAACATGCTGAGCGCGAGATATTCATTTTGGCGAATACTAGAAAGCTTAAGCTTCTTTTTTATACCTGAAGAAAACAAAAGAAAAGAAAAAAGAAAAGCTGCGCCAAAGGAACTATCCGTTGGTTTGTTATGAACATGTCAGCAAATGCTTCCTCACTTTTTTAGCTGCCCTGCCTTGCACCATATGAGCCTTCACTTCATTTCATTGTCACGTGCCTGTTAAAGTAGCTACTAATTAACACAAACACTAAAAATCACTTACTAAATAAACCTTTTCACACAATGTGAGATCACTGAACTCACTGCGAAGCTTAGTCGCTTGACAATATTAGTTTTTCTTTCCGATGAAATACAGGCACTGGCCAGTAAAGCCCCTGGCCAGCTGTTTATGTTATGCTATGCACTGTTTCATTTTTCTTAAAATATGGCTGCGCATTAGCTAGCCAGGTTGTTGCTACATAACATGCAGCCCACTCCATGCTCACTCAAATAACCTGAGCAGAGCCCACAATAGAACACGTATGATACTGACAGCACTGACAGACTCACAGTCTCAAGTCGATCATCCTTGTTTGCTGTCATGGCTGAGAGAGCAAGCATGCCTGTCGTGGCACCGATAAATTTTTGTGCCTTTTCGTAATCAGTCGTAGATAGTTTAAATGCTAAATGATGTATGTCCAAGTAGTAAAGGGGCATCTCATTGGCCGCCGAGGCCAGCAAGAAAGAATTGTTTGATTTCACTAAAATATAAGGTGTCTTATCAGCAATATAAGTTTGCTGTAATATAGATATTCTCCTTGAAAACAGCTGATGAGCATATATCTGCATAAGGTGACCGTTACGCATACATAATGTTTTTATGCCAGTCATAATGAATTGTACACTCGTTGCTTAAACTTCACTCCCTTGCTACATCGAGTTAACTGCATGTACAACGCATTTACAGACAGAACTTGGCTGAACCCATCTTTCATTTTTCTGCTTCAGTTAAAGTATTATTTTGTTTGGAAATTTTAGAAGCAGCAAGCATTCAATTTCTAAAAGGCATTCTTTAAGCCGCGCTTCGTCTTTGATGGTATGGTATGTAAAAAAAGGGGGGCATTTCATGCATAAAGGTGTTTTAAGCACACTCTTGAAATTGGCAGAGTAAAAAGAAGCACAAACAAGCAAATCAGGAAGCCGTAATCGAAGCCTCACATGCGTACTCAGTGGTTAAGAGGGAGGGACTTGTTGACCTATGCAGCTGTATTCACAGACAGCTGCGCTTATGTTGCGTGTTCTTGCATGCTGCCGCTAGCACAACTACTGAAAGTGCACAAATGCGCCGAACATAACTGAGCATAGATAGCGATATATGGGGATTCTCGGATGGATAATTTTCCGTGATAGTGCCAATATTGCGTGACATAGAACGTGGCACATTGGATGATTCAATAGGCTTCGCTCAACCAGTCAATGCAGCACGCACTGAAAGTGATCATCCAAGAATACATCCCATGTTGTGACATGATGCGATTGAAATACATTTCTAAAAGGTGGTGCAGATAAGATGACTGTGCAGTGTTTCGACGAAGGATGACTGCGCCAATGCAATAGAATGCATTGGCGCATTCTATTGTTCTGCAATAGATGACTGCAGAACAGAATGTGACAGCCGAGAGTCGCGTTTTCACCATGACGCAGAAACTTGAACTCACATCCACAAAAATATGTGTCTGCTGTTAAAAGTAGTTGCCAACCTTGAACACCTTCGCTTCGCCAAATAGTTGCCAGCTCCCAAGAGACTGTGTCGCCCAATCCGAGTGCGTGTGCTGTCCACTCGTGTGGATTCAGCATGCACAAAATTTTTCAACACATGCGCCCTGCAGGCATCCGCCCTGATTTGCACATGGGTGGATGCGGGCAGAACGGATGAGCGGATGGAGCATATTTCGGCCATTACTAAACGGGAAAGTCAAACGGGAAAGAAGAGAGAGCGTATTCAGTACAGCAGCATAAACTCACTCAGTTACGAATGGTGTCAGCGATGGCATCCACGTTTTCGCGAGAGAACTACACAACCTATAAGTGAGGGCTTATGCCGAGCACAGCTTTCTCTAATAACATTTTATGGTATGCACAAACTGTATGATGTTAAACAAAAGTGAGAATCAGTAGTAATAGCCCGTAATATATATATGTTTGGATCACAGTTGCAGTTTTTTATGTGGCTCGGCCACTCATATTGACTCGTCTCGGGGTGGAAGAATGCGGCTCATATGCGCAGATATGTATGTTTTGCTACGTTTGAGAATCAGCGATGCGCCGTTTCTACAATATCTGAAGCTGACAGCGATCTGAAGTTGTAGATGTAGATATAAACAAATGCACCGCTTTGGCAAATCCGACGTGGAAGGCTGCGCTTGAAGGCTTCTTGACTATGCAAAATGTTTAGTGAAAGTGTAAAATGAATACAGAAAGCGATGTGCAAGCGCAGACATAAGCAACAACGAGCTCTAAGGCAGCCGCGTCGGCAGACGGAACTCAACGTGCCTCTATCTGCAGCGCTGTTAACCCAACAGTCCACTCAGGCCTGTTCACCCAGTATAGTCGATGAGTGAACGACATGCTGCCCCAGAGAAACCATTAATAATTAACTGCGATCCACGAAACACACAACCGACATACACTCAACATGGGCGCAGGTACACAAATCAACCGGCGAAGTCTGGTATAGTTTCGTGGAGGTTGTGGGCGATTCAGTCTGTTAGGAGTTCTTTTGGGGATTCCTTTCAGTAAGCCTTCCTAATGATACCCCTGGCTAAGCCATAGGGGTGCAATATATTACATCATGGCATGCTCATGCAGGTCGTAGGTGATTTGCTGGAGTTTACTAGCTTGAGGGCATCATCTAGGTTCACCGCAGGCACTATGCACGTGTTATTGATGGGGTGGATCCAAAGTTGCAGCAGAGATGGTTCGGTCAGTGCAGCAGCCTGTATGATAGCGGCGAGGAGGTAGTGTGGCTGGAGCATCATCAGGTCAAGGCCTCCCCAGGAGCGGCAGATGACCTTACATCTTTCTGTGGATAGAGGTAGAAGTTACTTGATTTTTTTGTGCAGCTGTATGCAGCACGCACAGATGCATCAACAAGCTGTGTAATGTGGGAGATGTCGATCTCCCGGAGAGCAGGATCAGCATTTGTACCATGGGTCACATTTTGGATTTTCCGGTAGTTCACCTGAACTCCCAAGGCTTGGGTCCAGTCCCTAGAGTCATACTGATGTGGGTACATATACATATTGCGTACTTGAACCTCCATGCTGGCCACAGTATGGGCGGTTGCGGTGCAAGGCCTAGCACAGCGGTGGCATGACACAGTGGTGGCACGAGGTCTGGTGGCCCCCCTGGGGCTCGCCCAAACATCAAGAGGGGGTCAGTAGAGAGCCTTTATGAAGGCACTGGTGTTGTGGGCACTCGAGACACCAGCGATAAGCAATTTTTGCTCTCGCAGTGCAGAGCCTAAGTGAAGTGCTGCCATACTCCCGGCCTCCCTAAAAAAAATTAAATTATGGGGGTTTTATGTGCGAAAACCACGGTCTGATTATGAGGCACGCCATTGTGGAGGACTCTGCAAGTTTGGACCACCTGGGGTTCTTTAACGTACACCTAAATCTAAGTACACGAGTGTTTTCGCATTTTGCCCCCATCGAAATGCAGCCACCGTGGTCGGGATTCAATCCCGCGACCTTGTGCTCAGCAGCCAAACACCGTAGCCACTAAGCAATTTTGGCGGGTCCCGGCCCCCCTCGCAGCAATCACTGATGATAGAAATGTTGTGGAATGGCAATAAATGCCTGCCTGCCTGCACGCGCTCCAATGCGCGAGCAGAGTATATAGACTTGCCAGAGCAAACTAGCTCTAATACAAACCATGCAACGAAAACCGAGAGAGGGAGGCGCGCAGAAAAATTCCCTGGATTTCCATATAGTGGCGGCACATGCCAGGAAAGAAAAAAATTGGGAAATTGGCACGATTTTTAAACACACACACGGCATTGTAAATATACGGCATTGACCATTTTGCACTTGTTCACGGTGCCGTATATTTACGTCATTGACCCTGAAAGGGATAAATAGTTGCAGTGAAGCAAGCACTTTATTTCAGTTCAATAAAGAATTCAGCTTTCACCGTTCTGCTATAACAGAATAGTGAAAAGATAAAAAATTATGCGCTTATAATTTTATTTTTGTGGTTATCGCCTTATTTAGGTAACAGGGAAAGTTTTAAGTACGAACTATTTGCAGCCTCGTGGAGGAACAGTGGCTGCCAGTTATGAGGGCAAGGGCGGGGCTTCACTGCAGACTTGAGTTGTACCTGACTATAAGCGGCAACAATACAGAGCACGCAAAGCTGTCATCACTCGGCGCACTCTGTCCTCATTGCAGATTGCTTTCCAGATAAGGCCCACACGGCTGCGCCATATGCAGACGCTGCTGGTGTAGGATGCCCCTCTCATCTCCTCTGTCCTCAGAGCTTTGCACACAATGGAAGACGGCCCTTGCACAGGCAAGATTGAGCCACTATCATCGGCTCCCGTCGCACACTTTCACTTGCACATAGAGCACACAGGGCGTGGCAACAGTGTTATCACACCAGGACTCTATAGAGAACATCACAGCGACGACAGCAGAAATGCACCGGCAGTGTCCATATAATCGCTACCACAATAAAAGAATGTGAGAGGAGGCACCACTGAAAGGATCATTAAATGTTATTTGAAATTGGCCAATAATAGGCAACATTAGCTTACAGAAGTAAAATGGTGGTAGGAAGGCATGTAATGTGCCACAGCACTGATACGATTAACGTTTTAAGAAAGTGTGAAGTTTGTATAAAAGTTAGCGGAAGTGGTATAGGAATGAATAATTTGACGTAAAAAGACATTGTAGGCACAATTAAATGAGACAAGCATGTCCGCAGATCAAGTACGATCCACCTTGTTTGGCCTAAAGTCGGGCCTGCTTGCACTCATTAATGCGATGAAGAGCAAGAGGAAAGCATTAGGAATGCAGTCGCTGATAACTTTAGCAATTTGAATTAGTAAAGCTCAGTTTATGAGGTCGGATAATCGTAGATGGTACGTGCTTTGTCGCTGGCTTGTGTTACTAGGCATTTGGTTAGATTATAGCAAATAGACGCAAATGTGACTTAATATACAACACAAGCGTTGAAGAGGAATGAATCTACAAAACTTAGAGAAATTTGCCGTGTCCTGTGAATAACGTATGAGATATGTTTGTGGCAGGAAGAATGCAGGGACATTAAGAGCCAGGGGCACACCGTTGTAGAGGAGGGTGGTGATGCTGTGCTCTTCTTGCTACAAGGGCATCCACTGAATTTGGAATGCAGAACACATCGCAGTGCAAACAGCTTGGTGCGACTTCAGTGAATGCTTGATGAAATCACTGATGGCTCCCCTAACAACCATGAAATCAATCAGTTCATTGCCTTACACGTGGACAGGCATGGCCCTACACGTGCCCTGCTGTGGGCAGGCACAAAAAAATAAGTATATGTTCCTTTTAGTCTGAATGGTGTATAATAATTTTTAAGGTCATCAATCCTAACACAGTTACTGTTGTGCTGATGTGAAGCTATTAACATTGAAAAACAGTTAAGGTATATACATATATATACATATACGGGCTTTTCTTTTTAAGAGCACCAAACTTCTAAAATTTGAAAAATATGAATCACGGTAACATTATGTTCACCATTCGAGTGTGCAGATTGGCAGCCTCTAGATACAGCACGATTACTGCAATTATGTGTGTAATTAGTGAAGTTACTGTAATTAACTTTCTAATAATGCTAGTAGGTATGAACGAGAGATGGAAGCTACCTTTAGGTTATTTTTTAGCTGATGACCTCCTAAATGACCACAGGGCCAATTACGAGCAGAGGGTCAAGATCGCTGCCTGTGACTGCCGAATACATCCGTTTGAAAGCAGTAGAGGTCGCCCGTGCCTCTGGACTGACGAGGGCGCAATTCAAGGGCTCGCCATCCTGGGTGCGACAATTCATGAAGAGGAAGGGCTTTGCACTATGGCGCCGTACTTCTGTGTGCCAGAAACTGCCCAAACAATTCGAAAACAAGCTCATCGAGTTTCAGCGATATGTAATAGCACTTCAGCAGCAACGCGACTACACAATGGGACAGATTGGAAATGCCAACGAAATGCCAGTGTGGTTCGATATGCCGTCAAGCCGGACTGTTTCCGAGAAAGGAGCTAAGCAAATCAAGCTCCCAACAACGGGCAACGAGCACTCACGGTTCACTGTGATGCTCGTGTGCACAGCTGATGGGAAGAAGCTGCCCCCTTTCATCATTTTTAAAAGGAAAAAATTTACGAAAGAGGAACTCACACGCGACGTCATCGTCCAGGATAATAAAAAGGGTTTCATGAATGAATGCTTAATGCTGGAGTGGGTCCGGCTCGTCTGGAAGCAGCAACCTGGTGCTCTCTTTGAGCAAGTGAACATGCTCGTTCTTGACTCGTTTCGAGGCCACCTCACAGCCAACGTAAAGCGGGCCCTGTGCGATGTGAAGACAGACCTCGTGGTCATCCCTGGTGGACTGACATCTGTGCTGCAGCCACTAGACGTTGTGCTAAATAAGCCATTTAAAGATAGAGTGCGCGAACTCTATAATGAATGGATGCTGGGCGATAATCCGACTAGTAGCCCCACCGGCTGCCTGCGGGGTCCACCACTTGAGACTGTTTGTGGCTGGGTGTCATCGGCAAAGAAATCTCTCTCTGAGGAGATGGTGCGCAAGTATTTTAGAAAATTCAGCCTAAGCAACGCGCTGGACAGCACAGAGGACGATGCTCTATGGGACGTGGGCAGCGAGAAGCACTCATATCAGACTCTAGTTCGGACGACTCTGATTCGGAGTAGCGCTTGTGTACTCGTGCCCTTCTGTGTAGTATACACCCGGCCAATTTTTAACAGTATTGCGCGACCATCAACCCACATGTTTGCCAGCCCATCATCATGGCACGGAGTGGTGAAATAGCGAAAGTAAGCACACGTGTACACCTACGCGTATCTCATTTGTTTCGCAGCTCAGCGCCATTAGTAAGGTTCTAACAAGCACGCGGTTCGGTGGTCGCGCGATACTGTTAAAAACTTGGCCAGGTGCACATGCAAGCAGCATTTAAATAAACACTGTCCCCATCGTGCAACCGGCTGAGTCGCATTTGTAAGGATGTCTTTTGGTACTTTTGCCATTGACAGACAGACAGACAAGAAACTTCAATTGGACCCAAGGGACTATGTTGTCGTAGTTGCGGGCAGCACCCACGCCGGGGGCGTAGACCGTGATCTTCAGCCCTGTCGCAGGCCCTTTGGACAGCCCGAAGCTGGACTTGAAGGTCGTCGCTCTTGACGGCTTCATCCCAGTCTTCTTGCGTGTTGAAAGGCGAGTGGCGCAACACAGAACATTGCCACAGCATGTGGTTCAAGGTGGATCGTTCCTCGCCGCAGTCAGGGCAGCGGGGATCCACACCCGGAGTGTAGTGGCTCAGCCTTGAGCGAGACGGAAAGGAGCCCGTCTGCAGCATTCTCAGCACCGAGGCCTACGGTCTGCCTAGCTTCGGGTGAGGAGCCGAAAACTGCCTGCGTGCCAGCTGGTAGTGAGCAGTTATCTCGTGAAAATTAAGCAGCGAGTCCGTAGTTCAGTCGATCCCCTGCGAAGCCGGGCCCCTCGGACCGGTGCGGTTGATGAGACCTCGCGCCTGGTCGTGGGCCAGCTCATTCGGGTTGATCGAGCCGGGGGAGACGTTCCGGCCCATGTGAGCCGGGAACCAAGTGATGACATGACGGGCCGTGCCTGTCTTGCGGGTCCTCAGTACTGCCGCAGCCTCGGCCAAGACCGAGCCGGCGAGAAAGGCCATCGCCGCCGACCTGGAGTCCGTGAAGATCTGCGTGTGCCCGGGTTCGCATAGAGCCAACGCCACTGCGACTTGCTCTGCGACGGACGCCGTCGAGCGTTGGATAGGCACCACATTCAGGATCTTGCCGTGGGGGTCAACCACCGTGGCCACATAGGAGTTTGATTCGGGATACCACACCGCGTCTACAGAGGACGCGAGCTCTGGGTTCTGCAGGGCAGTCTTGATGAGTGCTCGGGCTCTGGCTGCGCGCCGGGCCTCGTTGTATTGTGGATGAACGTTCCTCCGGAAGGGGGAGACTTGAAAGGCATCCCTTTCACCCTCGCAGAGCGGGACTGCGCACGACTCCTCGGCCATGGCTGCCAGACCCGCCATCTCGAGTATTCGGCGGCCGGCCTTGGTGGTAGAGAGGCGAATGATCTGTGCCGTTGTCTGTGCTTCGACCACTTTGCTCAGGGTGTTGTGGACCCCGAGTTGCATCAACTTCTCCGTGCTGGTCGTCACGGCGATGCCAAGGACTCGTTTAATGCTCTTCCTCATGAGTGCGTTGATCTTGTTCTCCTCCAACCGCGACCAGCTTAGCGCAGAAGCCACGTAGTTGATATGGCTCATGAGGAAGGCGTGGTAGATCCTTATGAGGTTGGCTTTGCTGATGCCCCCTTCCTGCTCGTCACTCGAGAAACGAGTCTGAGCATGTTCTCTGTCTTCGCGCTCAGGCGCGCGATCGTTTGCGCGTTGCTGCCCTTTGCATTGAGGACCAGTCCGAGTACCCTGAGAGAATCTACCCTCTGGATGCGCTGACCCGTTTTCGTTCCGAGTTCAATCGGTACTTGGTCCAGCGTCGTATCAAACTTGCTGCCTTTTCTGTCGGGCCGATACAGCAAGGGTTCCGACTTGGTCGACGAGAGGACTAGTCCCGTGCCCTCGAGGAATTCTTCCGTGACGTGCAAAGCCTCTTGCAGGGCCCGCTCCACCGCCGCACCAGACGGTGATGTCGTCCGCATGGAGAGCGTGATTGAGATTGACGGCCCCGATTCGGTCGAGTCAGACTGATAGGTCTCTCATGGCGATGTTGACGAGCAGTGGAGATAACACCGCACCCTGCGGCGTGCCACAGGCTACCAGCGTGTATCCGTCCGACTTGATCTGGCCCAACTTGATCGTGGCCTTGCAATCCCTTAGGAAAGAGCTCCCGTAAGCGTGAAAGCGTTCACCAAGGTTCAGTCTCGTCAGAGTCGAGGAGGTGCTTGTGTTTGACGGTGTCGAAGGCCTTGGCGATGTCCAGCGCCAAGATGCCTCGGACATCTCTCGTGACTACGTCGACTATCTGCCTCTTGATCAGCAGCATGACCTCTTGAATGGACAGCGAGGGTCTGAAGCCGAACATATTCGGTGGGAGGAGGTGTCGTTCCTCGACATGCCTCGATATTCTGTTGTGGATGAAATGCTCCGCCACCCTACCCACGCAAGACGTGAGCGAAATGGGTCGCAGACTGTCTATGGCTGGTGTCTTGCCCGGCTTCGGAATTAGGATCCCCGTTGCTTCCTTTCAGGCATCTGGTACGATGCTGGCCTCCCAGACATCATTAATTTCTTCGGTGAGCAGTTCGATCGAGCCGTCGTCCAGATTTCGAAGGAGTCTGTTCGAGATTCCATCCGGCCCGGGCGCCGATTTTCCGTTGAGGCCTTGAAAGGCCGCTCTGACTTCCGAGACGGAAAAGGGGGAGTCGAGCTCCTCATCCGCCTTACCGCCATAGGCCGGGTGATCTTCTGGCCCGGACTGCCCGATGGGGAGGTAGCGACGCGCGACTTCGTCTATCACTTCGTTTATAGATGCGCCTTCGCTATTGAGCTTGTGGACCAGCCTATCGATGGCCAGAGTGCGGTTTCTATTGGACTGCGTGTCGTCCAATAACTGCTTGAGGAGGTTCCACTTGCCTCCCGCACGCATCTGGCAGTCGACCGATGCGCATACTTCGTTCCATTGCTGCTGGCCGAGCTCTTCGCAGTGCGATTCGATCACGCGGTTGAGGGCCGCGATCTTCGATTCAGCTTCTGCGTCTTCCATCTGGCCGTGAGGGAATTCTTGGCGTTGAGCAGGTGTGCCAATCGAGCGTCCATGAGCGCCGATGATGACGATGATAAAGAAAATCACAAGCAAATTTGATTTTGTGTTTTGACAGATGGTTAGGTTAGACGGCCCCAACAAACACGGGATGGTGGAAGTGTGGTAGATTAAACTTGTTTTGGTCAGCCTAGCAATAGCTTTCTCAGCAATGCAGACTTGCAAGGCACGTCTCGCACTGCAATGTATGGAGCAACGTGCCATCTGCTGCAGCACCTGGAGGTGAGGCCCGAAAGCAGGGGATGTGGAATGAATAAATCGTACATATGCGAGCCCAATTCTGAGAGAAAACATGGCTTCAGTTGTTGTTTTGTTGTATTTGTGCAGTGTGCAGCCGACACTGCCCACTTTCACAAGTGTGTGTGTGTAGGGGGGGGGAGGGGGCGTATAAACGGCCTACTTTTCCACCTCAATATTGACTGTGGGGGTGGGGCACACCTCCCCCCTGAACCAATAGATACACCTATGACAAGCATGGTGCCACGAACATACAGGCAAACACATCTCACTCGATGACCCCGAGCACCTGTAGTGTCCATGTATGGCACTCTTTGGAATGAAGGAAGGCAACCCTGGGGTTCAGGGGAGCTTCCAAGATGGCTGCAGTTTCGTTGAAATAAATGTGTGTGTGTTCCCAATAGATACACCTATGACAAGCATGGTGTCACGAACATACAGGCAAACACATCTCACTCGATGACCCCGAGCACCTGTAGTGTCCATGTATGGCACTCTTTGGAATGAAGGAAGGCAACCCTGGGGTTCAGGGGAGCTTCCAAGATGGCTGCAGTTTCGTTGAAATAAATGTGTGTGTGTTCCCAATAGATACACCTATGACAAGCATGGTGTCACGAACATACAGGCAAACACATCTCACTCGATGACCCCGAGCACCTGTAGTGTCCATGTATGGCACTCTTTGGAATGAAGGAAGGCAACCCTGGGGTTCAGGGGAGCTTCCAAGATGGCTGCAGTTTCGTTGAAATAAATGTGTGTGTGTTCCCAACAGAATCGGCCGTAATCAGTCTCAATACTCGAACTACTATACGTTACAATGGCGACGAGGATGCGTCTGAACATCGCGAAGGCTGCCAAGCAACGATTTTAAGCAGAACGAAGATACCAACACACACTGTCGAAGCTTCTACTTTGCGGTATGGCGCACAACATGCTTCCATTGTTCCCTTTCTTCGACGCGCGTGCCACTGACGCCAACAACGTCGGCACCGAGTGGTTGAAGTGGGTGAAACGCTTCGAAAACTTCATCGTAGCCTGCGGTATCACAGCCGATGCCCGGAAGACGGCCATACTGCTACACTACGTGGGGGAAGAAGTGTATGACATATACTGTGCACTACCCGATCCTCCCGCAGCCGCAGCTGCGTCTACCGTTTCAAGCACCGGTGGCTCCAGTAACGCAACCCCTCTCTACACCGCAGCACGTAGGAAGCTCGATGACTATTTCGCACCCCGAGTAAACACTACCTTCGAGGTTTACCGCTTCCGTCAAGCCAAGCAAATGGAAAACGAGTCGCTCGACGCATTTTACGCCAGGCTACGACAGCTTGTTAGGCACTGTGCTTTCGCCGATGACGACACCGAAATCAAGAATCAAATATTGCTGTCTACAACGTCGACACGTCTGCGCCGGTATGCCATGCAGCATGACCTCGACTTGCAAGGAATTCTCAAACAAGGCAGGTTATTTGAAGAGGTCGAGCACGACATCTCCGTGATCGAGCAAGAAAGCCGGCATTGTAAGGAAAACTCGGCGTCAGCGTCTACACTTGCAGTAAACTCCGAGCGCACCTCGCGACCTCATCAGCCGAAGCACCATGGGAAAGAGCCGTCACGGACTCGTGAGCCTCCGCGCCATCAACGGGCAAACGCGACATGCTACAACTGCGGAAAACCATGGCCTCACAGTAAGGGACGCTCTAGTTGCCCCGCTCTCGGCAAACGGTGTACTGCGTGTAACAAAACTGGGCACTTTGCTAGTGTGTGTCGTTCAGCACACAAAGCCGTACACGCAGTCGTGCGCGACAGCAGCCCTGACAGTGATGAACACGTTTTCATGACCTCCTCTCACTGTCACGCACTCACGAGATCTCCACAGATGGATGGCGAGGACGTCCGTTTTACAATTGATACTGGCGCTACCGTGTCTGTAGTCGGTTCGAACAGCTTAAAAAATCATCTAAGCAAGGAAACGCTGTCCAAGACATCTAAGAAAATATTTGCTTATGGGGCAAGTTCTCCTTTACCGCTACTTGGAAAGCTTGATGTTGTCATGACCTAAAAGGAGAGCAGCAGCCATGAAACTCTCTACGTTGTGTCTGGAGACTGTGCACCACTGCTCAGTTTCTCTGCAGCTTCCCGTCTAGGACTAGTCCAGATCACGTATAGTGTGGGAGACGTTACCAACAGACTGGATCCGAGGATGGCCTACCCGGACCTCTTCAAGGGAGTGGGCTGTCTAAAGGACTTCCAGGTGCACCTCCATGTTGACCCCAGTGTCCAACCAGTAGCCCAACCTCACAGACGCATTCCCTTCTCTATGCGAAAGCCACTGGAAAAAAAGCTCGAAAGGCTACAGGCCCTTGGCATAATCGAAAAGACTGAAGGACCAACCCCCTGGGTATCGCCAATTGTCGCAGTACCGAAGCCACATGACCCCGAGCACATTCGAATGTGTGTTGACATGCGCTGTGCCAACCAAGCTATCCAGCGTGAGAGACACGTCACACCCACAGTGGACGACATCTTTGTTGCTTTGAACGGCTCCATCTTATTCTCTAAACTCGATCTGAAAGATGGGTACCACCAACTAGAACTTGACGCATCATCCTGTGTGATCACCACTTTCTCCACACATGCTGGGCTCTTCAGATACAAGAGACTCAACTTCGGAATCAACTCGGCAGCCGCAGTGTTTCAGGACACCATCCGTCAGGTTCTAACTAACATCCCCAACGTGCTCAACGTAAGCGATGACATATTGGTGTATGGAAAGACTGAGAAAGAACATGATAAGGCTTTGAAGGCCACATTGGAATGCCTACTTGCAAGTGGTCTCACACTGAACGTCAAGAAATGCAAGTTCTACCAACGGGAACTTACATTTTTCGGGCATGTGTTCTCCAGCAACGGTGTGCAACTGGACCCCACTAAGGTGTCTGCGATCTTAGGTGCATCACCACCTTCCAGCGCCACTGAAGTGAAGAGTCTCCTCGGGCTCGTTAACTACTGTGGTCGGTTCATACCCAACTTGGCCCACCTCACCCAACCACTCAGGAAACTCACGGCCAAAGGAGAGGACTGGTGTTGGACAGACATACAGCAAGACGCCCTGGACGAACTGAAGAGAAAGCTTTCCGAGGCCACAACTCTCGCCTACTTCAATCCAGGAAAGAACATCACACTCATTGTAGATGCTGCTCCTCATGGCCTTGGTGCCATTCTCACGCAGACATCCGGAAGTGAAACCAGAGTGGTAGCATATGGGAGTCGTGCTCTTTCTCCTGTGGAGGCACGCTACTCTCAAATTGAACGGGAAATGCTGGCCGTGGTGTGGGGAATTGAGCATTTTCACATCTACTTGTATGGGACAACAAGTCCTCTGTAAACAGGACAGGTCAAACAAGTTTTCGCCTTACTATGACCCACACCCATACACAATCACCAAAGTCAATAGCTCCAGAATCACAGCATCCAGAGATGGAGTGTCGATTTGTCGCAACTCAAGTTTCTTCAAAGATGCAAGCACAGTTCAAGTGGAACGACATCAGGACCCGACCGACATGCCATATCTGGATGATGAAGCTGTGCCAAGTAACAGTAACCTTCCAACCCCCAGCATAGCTACTCCTAGCCAAGCCATATCAGCAGCTCCCAAGACCGTCTCACAGCGGTACCCCCAACGATCAAGGCAACGACCTAGGCACCTGAAAGACTTCGTGTTTAAGCAAAACTGATTTTTCCTTCCCTGAGGGGATGATGTAGTGTCCATGTATGGCACTCTTTGGAATGAAGGAAGGCAACCCTGGGGTTCAGGGGAGCTTCCAAGATGGCTGCAGTTTCGTTGAAATAAATGTGTGTGTGTTCCCAACAGAATCGGCCGTAATCAGTCTCAATACTCGAACTACTATACGTTACAGCACCCATTGTCACAACTCTGACGTGATGAAGACCGCCGGTAGCAAGAAGCGAACGCTTCGTGCAGCCTCAGTTTCACCACAAGAATATCTTTCAAGACCAAATAAGTGAAAGCCAACCTGAAAGTTCTGGGAAGCTCAACTGCACAATCGAGGAATTGCAATTGCACTATTGACAGACCAAGTAGCCCGAATCAATGTCTAGATCAAGACTTGAAAGACTACTGCAGACTTGCAGAGGTGAGGAATTTTACGAACTGTTACCCCGTAGAATCTGTGTTCTGTATAAATACCAGTGATGAGCGCCCTGAAGAAGCAATGTGGCCAAGACTCCATGTGTAGCTGGTGGAGAGGCCAGACCCCATTATCAGTGCTTCAAGCCGCTTTCTGTAGACCCAAGTGATCGTGGTTGGGACTCTAGGTGCATATATTCCAGGGTTTCAAAAATGGAGGGGGGGGGCAAAGGACCTACTTTGCCCCACCCCCAGTCCTGAAAGTGGGGAGGCAAGTGCCCCCCTTGCCTTTCCCGGTAGCTACGGCTATTATTTACTATTTGAGGTTCCGTAATCTTGAGTTTCGATGACCTGTTGGAGCAGAACGCGAACCATTCACTCCCCGCTGCCGGCACTTTTTACGATAGCATCGTCCCAGCGCGGGCGTCCCTATTAGCTGCAGGGGCAGTGTGCATGCAAAAGCGTGGTTGGGAACCATGGGAATCCTCAAAAGGTTCACTAGCAGAAGAAACAGAATGAGGGAGGCAAGTCTCGCACAACTCGTACTTTTTCATCATGTGCCATATTGTGTACGTTGCGGCATTCCACAACTGGTACAAAGTAGAAGAAGCCAAGATCAACATCCTCATCCGCGGGGTGTACAAGATAGTACTGGGTCTACCCGAGTCCACCAGCACGCACCGCTTGCTCCAGGTCAGGCTTCACAACGTGCTTAGCGAAATCACCGAGGCACAGCGCACTTCACAACTAGAAAGAAAAACTGGTAACAGTTGTCACACGTGCAGCTCTGTAGACGATGCGGCCACCGTGAACGCGGCTAACGTGATCAGGAATTGAGCCTCGCGGCACCTAGCATGCCCTGGTGGAGAAAAAGAGAAGTGTGTCTTCATTTTCCGCATGGCGGCTGCGTGGCAGAGGCGGTGTGTCGTTTCACCTAACCTATTCTAACACCGTGGCCGTGACGTTAGTGAAACGTGAGTAACCTGAAAAAGAAAATGAAACGGGCAGCACGGTGCTGCAGGGATTCAATGTTATCTAATGTAGGCTTGATCCGGGATCCATATGGTTGAAGTGTACTCGATTTTAGGTCGGGTTAAGGTAATATAAGCAAGTTTATGCACCTGCACAGGAGCATGTCGAAGGTTACTTCACAAGAAGCCAAGAGAATGGTTAGAAGCTGTTAGTATCAAATACCTGTGATAATTCCAGGTTAACAGACTGAAGGTGAGCTCCTAAATATTTGTAAGTGGAAGGTGCCTCAACTGTTATGTCATCTACCCCGTCAAGCTTCTGGCTTTTAGTCTGTGCCCCCAGCATTTTTGTACATGCTGTAATGTACCATAATGCTCAAATAAAATGAATGAATGAATGAATTCAGAGTGTATGTGGTTCGGATCTCTTAAGAATTTCTAGAAAAGGACACAAGCTTTGTCTTAGAGTGGTTTAGGGTCATTAGCAGGGGTGGTGCCAGGATTTTTTGACTGGGGAGGCACCCACACCTCATCAATTTCCTGGAAAGCAACTCGTTCTTCCATCCATCTCCAGATGGTTTTAGAAAACCTTTTTCATGCGATACTCAACTTCTTTGTTTCACTAACGATTTGTTTGCCGCCTTAGATCAAGGATTCAATATTGACTGTATTTTTTTAGATTTTGCCAAAGCTTTTGACACCGCATGTCATAACCTACTTATCCATAAACTTAATCAGCTTAATATTTACCCAAATGTGTTGTCTTGGATTAAGGAGTTTCTTTCTAATTGAACTCAATATGTCCCAAGCAATAACTATTCACCTGCTGTGTCAAGTTACATCCGGAGTGCCACAAGGCACTCCGAGCCTTTACTCTTCTTGATTTACATTAATGGACTCCCTAACTGTGTAACATCAATTAATCTGTTCGCAGATGATTGTGTAATATACCGAAAGATCACTAACTCTGATGATTCAGATAACCTGCAAGGAAATCTTCACAATGTGTCACTCTGGTCTAAGAAATGGCTCATGAAACTGAACGCTAGCAAGTGTAAATCTATGCGCATATCATGTGTGGCCAGCAATAGCAATCAATGAGGATATGTACTGAATGACACTTCCTTAATGTCCGCTAACGCTCACAAATATCTTGGCCTTCACATAACTAATGATCTCTCATGGAATATGCATACTAATCATATTACTGCTAATGCTAATTGCACGTTAGGATACCATTGTCGTAACTTTTCTACCATT